>NW_028227272.1:16985000-17417500 GCF_978045245.1 Mus caroli
TCTCCATTAACCATTGCCTCCTGCATCCAA
Organism: Mus caroli; assembly: GCF_978045245.1. Taxonomy (NCBI): domain Eukaryota; kingdom Metazoa; phylum Chordata; class Mammalia; order Rodentia; family Muridae; genus Mus; species Mus caroli. The sequence goes on from NW_028227272.1 coordinate 16,985,031, forward strand.
CTTTTTATTTACTAAAGAGTGTCCTGGGCACTGCTTGTGGGAGAAACTGGGAGTGTCAGAGAGGGCAGGAGCTTGAAGGAAATACCTGAACTGTACTTAACATTGTCTTTCTACTTTAGGGTTGTTAAAAGTTCATTCCGCTCAGTGCAGTCCCCAGCAGGCTGTCCTGACAATTCCCAGTCAGCTCAAGCCTCTAAGCATCAACACCTCTGGTGGCGTACAGACTGTCCTGATGCCTGTGAACAAAGGTGCGTGCCACCCTGGTACTGACGCAGCTCTGTCTTGGGAGCCCTCCTACTGGGTGGGATGTCTCTTGGTTTTGTACAGCTTGTCACTTAGCCTTTATGTCTCATTTCATGGGCATGAGTGGGTGCATGCAGCACATGAGTTTAGAGGACAACTTGTGAGTTAAGTTCTCCTTCTAGAGTGTAGGTCCCAGGGATTTAACTCAGGCCGTTGCGATGCATGGTGGTATGCACCTGTGTCCCCTGAGCACTGTAGCTTGGCTCTAGCTGCCCATTTCTAAAGATGTGTCGAAAAAGAACACCTTGAACATTTGTGAGTGGGCTTTATTGCATTTTTATTTTCTTCGTTTACTGACATGCCCTCATATCCATAGTGGAGGCTGTAACTCAGTTATTCTGCCACTAGTGGGCAGCACAGCTTAAGATTGTGTGTACACTTAAAATGGGCTCTTGAGAACATGGGAGTTAGGTCATTTGTAATAAAAGTAATTTCCGTCTCAAGGAAAGCAGGGAAGAACGTAAATGCCGTAGGGTGGGAGTAGGGTGAAGCTCTGTTTTCTGGACAGCGCATGGCCGTTACACTCAGGAACGCAGTGGCCGCGGTGATCACCTACCCAGGGCTTGCACAGGGCTGGGCCTCTCAGCTCTGTCTTGGATAGGAGATGGACTTAGAAGTCCAGCCCCTCCACAGGGGCACTGTTGGCAGTTGATGGTTACCGAGAGAAAAGGGTGGTCTAAACACGGTTGAGTAGATAGCTCCACACCATGGCCCGTGTGTGCAGTACTGGTTAAAAGTCAGTCTAAAAACAAAAAGACAGGGCAGTGAGAGCAGCTTTTGGGAGACAGGGAAGCTGGTAGCATAAGAGAACATGGGGGAATGAGTGTGGCCAGGATATATTATATGCATATATAAAATTGTTGAAGATTAAATTAAAGAAAATACTAATTTCTGTCACTATTATACTCTCATCTTTCTGTGTCTTAGTGGTTCAGTCGTTTTCTACCAGCAAATTACCTACTACTGTCCTGCCCATAAGTGTTCCAAATCAAGCTGCCCCCAGCTCTGCTCCAGTAGCAATTGCCAAAGGTATGTAGGACCTCACAGGATCTTTGTTCCAAAGGTTCCGCTTTGAGTTTCAGCATCTGTCAACTGTTTGACAAACACATGCTAAGCACTGTGTCATAGTCTAAAGGAAATTGACATTATGGGGCATCAGGCATCATTTTTGCCTTCAGTTTATAACCTGGTTCAAGAAAGCTGCATACATAGCAAACTGTGGTCGGTAAGTACCAGACAAGTGTCTGAAAAGTGATGACTGGCATAGCGCAGTCCAGGGTTTATGTCCAGGGCTCTCAGGGACAGGACTGGTATAAACCAGACTTTTAAAGAGTAGAGAACCCTTGAGCTGTAAGGAGGTCAATGGATATAAACTTGTATGGGCTTGTGTAAACCAGACTTTTACAAAGTAGAGAGCCCTGTAGTTGTAGGGAGGTCAAGGGGTATGCTAGTTTAAGAAAACAATAGAGACAAAACTTTAAGGACTTATTTTGGAGCTTGAGCACTTAGGAATCCATTTAGGCAGCATAGTTGTGAGAAGGGAGTTTTAGTGGGAGCACACTGAGCTAGCAGGTATCCCTGAATGTAAGAATCCCTGATAGTAGAAGGTGGGTACAGTGACAGTCATCTATGACACCTAGCAGTGATGGGCTCATATAGTCAAAGCTTTGAGTGTAATAGTCCCCGGTGCCTGCTATTTTGTGGATACAACACTATCAGCAATTCTTGTGTCAGTCAGTCCTTCAGTTAGCTGTCACACCCTGGATTGTGTTGGGAATGCACACACCTCCCACGTGCAGGAAGCGATGAGGTTTAAATTTGTACCAGGCTGCTGCTCTTGAGGCATTCTGGAATCCCGTCATCTTGGCAGGTGGATTTATAATTTGTTAAATGCTCATTTAAAGCAGAGTATAGCTGACTGATTCAGGGCCTGAGTTTGTAGGTAAAGCTTCATTGGCATACAGTCACTCCCATCTGCCTTCATCGTATTTTTCTTTTTTTTTTTTTTTTTTTTTTTTTGGTTTTTCGAGACAGGGTTTCTCTGTGTAGCCTTGGCTGTCCTGGAACTCACTTTGTAGACCAGGCTGGCCTCGAACTCAGAAATCTGCCTGCCTCTGCCTCCCGAGTGCTGGGATTAAAGGCGTGCGCCACCACGCCCGGCTCATCGTATTTTTCAAACTCCCGAGAGTTTGGTTCCTGCAGAGACCGTGTGACTCACAACATTTACAGTATTTATGGATAGGGAACGTTTGTTTGGCCTTGAGCAAAATTTGCTATGACCGCATTATTGCTGCTCCACACCAGACTGGTATGTTTAATTTTGGACCAGGACAGAGCATCTTTTATTTTGGGGTTTTATTACATTATCTGTGTGTGTGCACATTGGCATGTACACACCATGGCACCCATATAGAACTTTAAGGACAATTTTCAAGAGTTGGTTCTCTGTTCATATGAATTACCGGGACCTAATTCAGGATATTAGGATTGGCAGCACACTCCTTTGCCCACTGAGCCTCCTCACCAGTCCTCTTATTTTGGTTTTAAGCAAAGTAAAATGTGCAGTGAGGTGTATAACCATTAAATACAGTAAAACCTTTTTTCAGTAAACCAAAGAGAGGGAAGACTCAGCAATACCAAATATCCAGTAATGTAGAAAGAGGAAGATGGGACAGAAGCAATGGTTCCGGGCCATTATAGATGAAGGTCTTGCCACCATGGCTCCGAGGACCTGAGTTAAGGCCCCAGGGCCCATACAGTGGAACGAGAGAGCAAATTCCCACAAGTTGTTCTCTGACCCACCCCCATGCATATGCATGCATGCCAAACAAAGTTAAAATAAGAGAGCGGCAGATGTGGCAGCTAGAGAGATGCTCAGCAGCTAAGAGCTCTTACTGCTCTTGCAGAAGACCTAGCTTGGATCCCAGTACCCATATTCCAAGCTCACAGCTGCCTATAGCTCCTAGCCTCGCTCTGGAGGAGCTGAGTCTGATGCCTTCTTCTGCCTTCAGTGGCAGCCCTCACAGTCCTGGCACACATACACACATAGCCATTAATAATAAAACTAAAAAAAAAAAAAATCTTATAGGGACAACCCTAAACATTTTAAGAGAAATTAAAAGGAGATAAATAGAAGAATATATTATAGTTCAAAGTGCAAACACGTAAAATAAAAGAGCCAAAGTCAGACATGGTGGTGTGCCCCTCTAATCTCAACATTCTGGAAGCAGGGGTTGACGTTGGCTTTTAGTGAGACATTCTCATGAGGCTGTTAATTAACTAGTTGTTTTGATAGCAGAACAATCTTGATCAGGAATCAGGAAGACAGGATAGCAGATAGATACTAAGGAGCCTCAGCCTTTGAAGTAGTCAAAGATTACAAAGACCCATGAAACAGAAAATAATGCCCATGATATGCGCTCTCAGTGGAGAGGGGTGGTCTTTTTGATGACAAGCAGATGAGGAGGGAAGGGACGTGGACATACCATGTCTGAAAGCAGCAATACTCCTGCCTTACATCAAAGGCAACAGCTAGTTTAAATTAGAATATAAACTCAAACATGAAAGATCTAAAAACTTTTTCTGGAAGAAAATATGAGACACGGGATGTTGGAAAAAGGAACTTAATTATGAGAACCTTGCTTTATCAGAGAATATTAAAAGCAAAAAGTCAAGCTACAGACTCTTAAGATATCCTCCATATATATAAAACACAAAAGAATCATGTTTTGAATGTATAGTGACTACTCAAAACCAGTGTGAAAGACACTGATAAACACTTCTCAGAAGAGGACATCCAAATAGCTCAAAGCCTGTGAGACTTACTCAGCTTTATTAGTTTTGAAAGGAAATGTAAATTACAACCCTAGCAATAAAGCAGGATCACCAAGAATTCAAGTTTATCCAATACAGAGGCAGTGAGGGATATAAAGCAACCAGGGCCTGGGTTAGCCACTGTGGGGCGAGGCATACCACACACAAAGTGTATGTACCATACACTCAGGTACTTAAGTCAGTAGAGACTGTCAGAGAGTCAAGGCAGAGAAGCTACGCAGAAACAAGAGCTGTGTCAGCACAGTTTTTTCAAGGGAATATCCTCTGAGATACTGCTGCTTACATCAGCAGTTAATGCAGCGTAACTAGTTCCTGTCAGGGACAGACGTATTTTACATTTTATAGTATTGCCACACATATATGCATATGTAATTAACAAGAAAAGGATTTATGCTTCATATACCTGAAGATAATTTTATATATTATTTTTAATTAATTTTGTATGCATTGTGGTTCATACCTATCATCCAAGTACTTGAGATGATGAACCAGAAGGATTTTCATGAATTCCAGGCCAACTAGACCACAGAAGAAATTCTATACCATCCTAGGCTAATGAAACCTGTCTCATTACCAAAAAAATACCAAAAATAACATAATAATAGTTTTGTATACGTGGACCGTTTCATCTGTGAAGTAACATGCTGGAATTCAAACAGCTTTGGATTGTGGCCTGTGGTATTGAAACCAGATAAAATTGACTTGAAAATTGCCAAGTGCCACAGATGTGCTTTTTGCTTTCTGTGTTGTGTCTCTGAATACTAGGATAATATTTCAGTATGGTAAGCTCATCTGGAAAGATGATACCAGAATGGCACTTTCAGAGCTAGAACAATTACTGTTCTAATATCAATCCTGGGTGGGCTGAGAGAGATACAGAGCAGCATGGCGTGGTGGGCAGTCACCTAGAGTTGACTCCCTCTGAGACCTAAGCAAATAGTTATCTCATGTGCTGAGCCTTTGAGGGCAGAAGACATTTGAGTCTCCTGCTTTGTCCACACACCTCAGACAACAGAGCTCTCAGAGGACTCAGGGTCTTCACCACTGCCCCTGACAATTTTTTTTGTTGTTGTTGATCTTCCTTTGTAGTGAAGACTGAACCAGAAACTCCTGGGCCAAATTGCATCTCACAGGAGAACCAGGTAGCAGTGAAAACAGAAGAGAGCTCTGAGCTAAGCAACTACGTCATTAAGTGAGTATCCTCGTGTCTTCTAAGGGCTCTGCTTTTGGTGTCTGCTGCTTTTCAGCATCGTTGTGACAGATGAGGATGTGCAGACAGTGAGGTGTTAAGCATGGTAGGCATTGTCCTTGCGGAGCTGAAGGGTTTGTCTTTTATGTGTATGTGGATTTTGTCTGCATGTCTCTCTGTATACCACTTGTGCACCTGATGTCCAAGGAGGCCAGAAGAAGGTGGCAGATCCCCTGGGACTAGAGTTTCAGATGGTTGTGAACCCCCGTGTCAGTGCTGGGTATTGAACTTGGGTTTTCTGGAAGAACAGCCAGTGCTCTTAATTAAATACTGAGCCATCTTTCTGATGCCTGAAGAGTTTAGCCAGTGATACAACTTAAAGGTAGCACTTGATCAATAGGCATGGAGGCCTCCAAACTTACTTAAGCCTGCTGATGTGTAGTCTGAGCTGAGAGGGGATGGCACACTCAAGTGTAACACCCTGGTGTTTGCATTTTGTTCCTAGATATTAACATACCCTGCCTGTTCTATGCAGGTGCCTTTGCCAGAGTACCAGCTTTCTCTAAAGTTTTCTCTTTTTCAAATTAGGAACCCCCTTCTGATCATGCACTTTGAATTGCTGGGAGTGTCTAGAGACAGTAGAAACATGGTGTCTCTTAACATGACACATGGAGGCGTCAGTCAGTAAGCCTGAGACAGACATTTGTATAATAGCAGTGACCTTACAAATAGACCTTGCTACTAATTTTCAAATGTAGATAAAATGCCTGCCATAGTTGTATAATTAGCCAAAATCTGTTTGTTCTTGATGTTTTTTTTAAAGTATAAAACACCTTATTAAAGGAGATTTATAGCCATGACTGGTGGTGCATGCCCATAATCCCAGCCCTGAGAGAGTAGAGGCAGGAAGATCAAGAATTCAAGATCATCTGCAAATTTGAAGCCAGCTGGGGTTACATGAGACTCTGTCTTTAAAAAAAACAGAAGGAAGAAAGGAAAGGGAGCTGTTTATTAGCAGAGAGAGAGAAGGAGAGGGAGAGGAGTGTGCACTGTGTGTGTGTGTGTGTGTGTGTGTGTGTGTGTGTGTGTGTGTGTCAGGTGTGGTGTGTGTGAGAGAGGTGTGTGTGTGTGTGTGTGTATGAGAGAGAACACATGACAAGCCTACAAAGTTACCTTCGTTTACCTTCCCAGGGTAGACCATCTGGAGACCATCCAGCAGCTCCTGACAGCAGTAGTGAAGAAGATCCCATTAATTACTGCAAAAGGTAAGACAGCGCCCTCAAGTGCACTTTGCTAACACTTGGGGTGTCACTGTGATTGTTACTTTGGCCGGACGTCTGCAGGGCCTTGTATTCCCAGTACGTTGGTTGCATGCAGTTAGACTTAGGGTACGGGCAGTGCTGACGATGAAACCGCGAGCCCTGTGTGTGCTAAGCAGATGCTTTACAAGTCAGCTCCTTATCCCACCATTCACTTAGTCTTTATCGCTTATTTTCTTATATTTGTTTTTATATGTAAATTATAAACGTTAAGTACACACTACTAAGACGTAGTGTGCCACCCCTGCTATCTGTCATGAGTGCTTAACATAGACATCTCATTAGCCATAGTCTTTTGTGTGATAGCGTCTCCCCAGCTCCCAGAATGGCAGTGACACCAGGTTAATTAACTCACACAGCTCTGGGTGACAAGGCAGGTACACAGCCAGCCCTATAAGACCATTAATATTTCTCTAAGATTTAAAATGACATACTGTTGGAAATGTGTAGTTTTCAAGACCCCTAACAACAGAGTCGTTTGTGTTAGCTCCTGGTTAGTGGGATGAAATAGCTGATGCCTTATTGTGATTTGTTCTGACAGTGAAGGTTGCATAGACAGCCTTACTAAGGGAGACTGGTATATGTTCATGGGCAAGATCACCACGAGAGTCACAAGGGAGGTGAGCAGCAGCTTCTTGCCCTGTGCATCATGTGGGCATCTAATGGTAGACTGACCACCTTGCTGATTTTTTTTTCCCCACCAATAGCAGCAGAGAAATTGCTGAGCCTTGTAGTACAAGCTCATAATCCCAGCTCTTTGGGAGAATCATAGAGAACGATCTTAAGTTCAAGACCTGCCTAGACAACTTAGTAAGACCCTGTCTCAAATTTTTAAAAATATAAAGAAGAGGGCTTGGGAGGAAGAATAGAACACTTATCTAGCATGTGCAGGGTCTTGTGTTAGATCTCTAGCATTGACTCCTAAAATAACATATCTCCTTTTCTCATTTTGGGAATCATTTTGAGGTAGTTAAAAATATACTTTCAATGATGGTTTCCCTTCTCAGCAGAAAAAATGTATCTCACACTTGCCCTACCTACATTGTGTGTGTGTGTCTGTCTGTCTGTCTGTGTGTGCATGTCCACACATGCATGCTCCCTTCCTCCTTCTCTGTCCACTTACTTTAAAACTCAGAATGTTAAAGCTAGAACTGGGCAGTTCAAGAGCATCTGTTACAGTTTACAGGGAAGGACACTGAAGCCCAGAGTGTTGCTATGGCTTACCCAGGGCTACCTAGTGAGCTGGTGGCAAGGCCAAGCCCCTAGTTCTGTTGCATTCTTTCATCAGTTGCCTTTATCCATCATGGAGATGTGTTGTTCAGCGAGAAATATGTCACACAAAGCAAGTAGGGGACCAGTAAGATGGCTCAGAGGGTAAAAGCTCTTCGTCTACAGGAAACCTGCATAGAACGCCACATCGCAGAGCCAAGTATGTTGGTGCATCCCTTTATCAGCAGCACTCAGGAAGCACAGTCAGGCGATCTTGAAGTTGAGTCCAGCCTTGACCACTAATGGACTCTGTCTCAAAAAACCCCAAAATACAAAAATTAATCGTCGATAACTACAAAGAATTCATATTACAATAGCATATGCATCTATAATGCTGGTGCATCTTTACCAGGAGATGAGCAACAGCCACAAGAGAATTGGCCAGAAACTTGTGGTTAGCCAGCCTAGAACCCACAACTTAGCAGACATGGGCATTAAATCTGAGTCTCAGTAAGGTGGAAGAAAAGAACTAACCCTCAGGATGCCGTTGTTTCCACACAATACAGTTTTTATATTATTTATATTATTTTATAAAAGGAAATCAAGGAAATTGGAAATCTACTAACAATAAACTTTTGTTCTAAACATCACTTTTATTCAGAGTTTGCAGTTCTCTGTTGTAGGTGACGATGCCAGCTGTTTTTCTGCAAAGTCCTTGGAGCAATATTACGGTTGGAACATTGGGAAGAGGAGAGCTGCTGAGGTGAGGCTGCTTGCCGGCCAGGTCTGCAGCTGCACTGAAAGTCAGATGCACAGTAGAGGTGGACGCTTGCATGTTCTTCCTCTACGGACAAAAGGAGGCAAGCTTGCCTCTTTAGGTGGTAGACCATTCCTCAGTCAGAAGCTTTGTTCTTCTGGATCCCAGATATCTTTTGAAGGCTTGTCTCCTGTACCAGGAAAAGCATCTTATATTTTCTTTGAAAATCTTATCTATTTTGGGGTTGAATAGTTAGCTCAGCAGCAAGATGGCTGTGATCACAGAGAATGTGGGTCCATTTCCCAGCACCAAAATAGCAGTTCACAACAATCTGTAATTCCATTTCCAGGGGACCTAATGCCCTCTTTTGACCACTTCCGGTGTTACACACAAGTACACATAAAATTAATATTTTTAAATTTGTAAATTTCAAAATAATACTGAATTCAGAGTTTTACAAAGTACTTACAACAATGTTGCCAAATGCAATTGAATCTTGAGAGAAGAAAGTGTTTGCCGTGTAGCGGGCACCAGCGGAAGCTGGGTCATCGAATTTGCTTTGGGGAAAATGAAAAGTTGGTTCATGACCAGGTGAAAAGCCTTAAATGCAGACATAGAAGTTTCTGTTGTATTTTGTAAACACTAAGACCAATAGTAACTCTTTTCATTGTGTATGTGTGCATGTACACACATGCACATTCTCACATGCATGCCACTGCACATTTGTGAAGCCTGGAGGACGTGAGCAGTCAGTTCTCTCCTGCAAATCAGCTTGTTTGGCTTGGTGGCAGGCATCTCACTCTTTGAGCCATCTCACTGGTCCCAAAAGAAGTCTTCCCTTTGTTGCTAGAGAGTGATAGAATCTGATTTCTTAGTTGCTTGGTTTATTTCAGTGCACGACTATTGATTTTAAAGTTCAAGGATTTAATTTTGGATCAAATCTTTTTTAAGTGGCAAAGAGCAATGACAGTACGAAAAGTGTTACAAGAAATCCTGGAGAAGAATCCAAGATTCCACCACCTGACTCCTCTCAAGACCAAGAACATTGCTCACTGGTGCCGCTGCCATGGTTACACCCCACCAGACCCCGAGAGCCTGCGACATGATGGAGACTCCATTGAGGATGTGCTGACCCAGATTGACAGTGAACCAGGTAGGCCTTAATAGGTTGCCCCATGTTTGCCTCCTGTCAACCCCTACAAAACACTTGGCTTGAGTGTTCTTGCCTTCAGTTAGGGGTGAGGAAGAGCTGGTCTAGATGACAAGACCCTTTCTTCTTACCATGACACCCCAGACAGCACAGCCCTTCAGAACTATACCCAAGTGTTTAAGGACCCCTAGTAGGCAGGTCAGGCCTACTACCATCAAAATAGGCCAGTGTCTTATGGATGTGGCACTGTACCCCCAAGCCTGGGGAGGGTGTTGGGGACACATGAGAATAATCAACAGTGTTGTAGGAAATATAGGAAAGAAACAGACAACTACTAAAGAATGAAATTAGAGGCATGAAAGCATCTGGCTATTCCTTAAAGAATAAGAAGGGTTCAGCCATGTTCTTAAAGATATCAGAGTGCCCCACCCCATCTAGGTAAGTCTTGTTTTCTGTAGAAAGCTTCCTGGGACCCTAGTGCTCAGTGGTCTTCTCTCATTTCCTATGGTATATACTATCCGTGCTGAGAGGGTTTGTTGGCTTCTAGATTTATGTCCTTGGTGGGCAGAGACCAACCATGTGATTACCTCCAAGTTTCACTGGTGCTCTGTACTATATTGAACAGGGAGAGAGTGGGCAGCCTTATCTAGTGCCTGATTTTAGTGAGATTGCTTCAAGTTTCTCCCCATTTAGTTTGATGTTGGCTACTGGCTTGCTGTATATTGCTTTTACTATGTCTAGGTATGGGCCTTGAATTCCTGATCTTTCTAATACTTTTATCATGAATGGGTGTTGGATCTTGTCAAATGCTTTTTCCGCATCTAACGAGATGATCATGTGGTTTTTGTCTTTGAGTTTGTTTATATAATGGATTACGTTGATGGATTTCCGTTTATTGCACCATCCCTGCATCCCAGGGATGAAGCCTACTTGATCAGGATGGATGATTGTTTTGATGTGTTCTTGGATTCAGTTTGCAAGAATTTTATTGAGTATTTTTGCATCGATATTCATAAGGGAAATTGGTCTGAAGTTCTCTTTCTTTGTTGGGTCTTTGTGTGGTTTAGGTATCAGAGTAATTGTGGCTTCATAGAATGAGTTGGGTAGAGTACCTTCTGTTTCTATTTTGTGGAGTAGTTTGAGGAGAGTTGGAATTAGGTCCTCTTTGAAGGTCTGATAGAACTCTGCACTAAACCCATCAGGTCCTGGGCTTTTTTTTTTGTTTGGGAGACTATAAATGACTGTTTCTATTTCTTTAGAGGATATAAGACTGTTTAGATCGTTAATCTGATCCTGATTTAACTTTGGTACCTGGTATCTGACTAGAATATGGTCAATTTCATCCAGGTTTTCCAGTTGTTTTGAGTATAGGCTGTTATAGTAGGATCTGATGATGTTTTGGATTTCCTCAGGTTCTGTTATTATGTCTCCCTTTTCATTTCTGATTTTGTTAATTAGGATACTGTCCCTGTGCCCTCTAGTTAGTCTGGCTAAGGGTTTATCTATCTTGTTAATTTTTTTCAAAGAACCAGCTCCTGGTTTGGTTGATTCTTTGTATAGTTCTTTTTGTTTCTATTTGGTTGATTTCAGCCCTGAGTTTGATTATTTCCTGCTGTCCATTCCTCTTTGGTGAATTTGCTTCCTTTTTTTCTAGAGCTTTCAGGTGTGCTGTCAAGCTGCTCATGTATGCTCTCTCCAGATTCTTTTTGGAGGCACTCAGAGCTATGAGTTTTCCTCTTAGGACTGCTTTCATTGTGTCCTATAAGTTTGGGTATGTTGTGGCTTCATTTTCATTAAACTCTAAAATGTCTTTAATTTCTTTATTTCTTCCTTGACCAAGTTATCATTGAGTAGAGTATTGTTCAGCTTCTACGTCTGTGTGGGTTTTCTATTATTTATGTTGTTATTGAAGATCAGCCTCAGTCCGTGGTGATTTGATAGGATGCATGGGATTATTTCAATATTTTTGTATCTGTTGAGGCCTGTTTTGTGAACAATTATATGATCAATTTTGGAGAAGGTACCATGAGGTGCTGAGAAAAAGTTGTATCCTTTTGTTTTAGGATAAAATGTTCTATAGATGTCAGTTAAATCCATTTGTTTCATAACTTCAGTTAGCTTCACCATGTCTCTGTTTAGTTTCTGTTTCCAGGATCTGTCCATTGATGAGAGTGGGGTGTTGAAGTCTCCCACTATTACTGTGTGCAGTGCAATGTGTGTTTTGAGCTTTACTAAAATTTCTTTAATAAATGTAGATGCCCTTGCATTTGGAGCATAGATATTCAGAATTGAGAGTTCATCTTAGTAAAATTTACCTTTGATGAGTATGAAGTGTCCCTCCTTATCTTTTTTGATAATTTTAGGTTGAAAGTAAATTTTATTCGATATTAGAATGGCTGGCTACTCCAGCTTGTTTCTTGGGACCATTTGCTTGGGAAATTGTTTTCCAGCCTTTTACTCTGAGGTAGTGTCTGTTTGTCACTGAGGTGGGTTTCCTGTGTGCAGCAAAATGTTGGTTCCTGTTTACATAACCAGTGTGTTAGTCTGTATATTTTTATTAGGGAATTGAGTCCATTGATGTTAAGAGATATTAAGGAAAAGTGATTGTTACTCCCTGTTATTTTTGTTGATAGAGTTAGAATTATGTTTATGTGCCTAACTTCTTTTGGGTTTGTTGAAAGATTACTTTCTTGCTTTTTCTAGGGTGTAGTTTCCCTCCTTATGTTGGTGTTTTCCATCTATTATCCTCTGTAGGGCTGGATTTGTGGAAAGATGTTGTGTAAATTTTTTTTTCTTATGGAATATCTTGGTTTCTTCATCTATGGTAATTGATAGTTTTGTTGGGTATAGTAGTCTGGGCTGGCATTTATGTTCTCTTAGGGTCTATATGAGATATGCCCAGGATCTTCAAGCTTTCATAGTCTCTGGTGAGAAGTCTGATGTAATTCTGATAGGTCTGCCTTTATATGTTACTTGACCTTTTCCCCTTACTGCTTTTAATATTTTCTTTATTTAATGCATTTGGTGTTTTGATTATTATGTGACAGGAGGAATTTCTTTTCTGGTCCAGTCTGTTTGGAGTTTTGTAGGCTTCTTGTATGTTCATGGGCATCTCTTTCTTTAGGTTAGGGAAATTTTCTTTTATAATTTTGTTGAAGATATTTACTGGCCCTTTAAGTTGGGAATCTTCACTCTCTTCTATACCTATTATCCTTAGGTTTGGTCTTCTCATTGTGTCCTGAATTTCCTGCATGTTTTGGGTTCGGAGCTTTTTGCATTTTGCATTTTCTTTGACTGTTGTGTCAATGTTTTCTAAGGTATCTTTTGTCCCTGAGATTTTCTCTTCTATCTCTTGTATTCTGTTGGTGATGTTTGCATCTGTGACTCCTGATCTCTTTCCTAGGTTTTCTGTTTTCAGAGTTGTCTCCCTTTGTGATTTCTTTATTGTTTCTACTTCAATTTTAAGATCATGGATGGTTTTGTTCAATTCCTTTACCTGTTTGGTTGTGTTTTCCTGTATTTCTTTCCTGTATTTCTTATCATCTGCCATCCTTATCATGAGAAGTGACTTTAGATCTATATCTTGCTTTTTTGGTGTGATGGTGTATCCAGGACTTGCTATGGTGGGAGAGTTGGGTTCTGATGATGCCAAGTAACCTTGGTTTCTGTTGCTTCTGTTCTTACGCTTACCCCCACCCCCCAATCTGATTATCTCAAGTGCTCCCTGCCCTCCATATATCTGATTGGAGCCTGTCCTTCCTGTAATTCCAGTTGAGTCAAAACTTCTCAGATTCCAGCTTTCTTTGTGACCCTGGGATCCTGTGATGCTAAGATTCTGGGTGTGTCAGAGTTCTTGGCAGTCAAGCTTCCTCTGAGACCCTGAGATCCTGGTGTGACCAAGATCCTGGGATCCTAAGATCCTTGGTGTGTTAGAGCACCTGGAAGGGGTACCTCCCCTGGGGACCATGGGACTGTCCGCTGAGTTCAAAGCCAAGGTAGACTAGCAACTACCAAAAGGAACTGGAGCCACTGGTTGGGCGGGGTTCCTGTGTCCCTGCTCCAGCTGGCCCCAGGCACCCCCAGATCTGTTGGAACAGATGTGTTCCACTCACCAGTGATCCTAAGATCATGGGTGTGCTAGGGTACCTGTGGGGTGGAGAGTCCTCTGGAGACTGTGAGACTGTCCACAGAGTTTGGGCCCAAGGTGGCCGGGTGCTGGTGCCACCTGGATGGAACAAGAGCCACTCTGATGTCCTTCTTTATAAAAGCATATGGGCATGGCTTTATTGTCCTTACACTCTACAACCCTTTGAAGGCTGTGTGCATTACCATGGCAACAGTGAGGCAGGAATTTTTTTTCTCTTTTGAATTGAGAAGTTCCAGGTACCCCAAGCTTCCCCAGAGCTCACTGTGTAGTTGCAGATGACCTTGTAGATTTGATCCTTCTGCCTCTGCCTCCCTGAGGGCCGTGCCACACCTAGTTGATGCAGTGCTGCTAATCAAACTCAGGCCTTCCTGATCCCAGAGACTCCTTCATGCTTGGCAGGTCCTCTCACCACTGAACCACACCCCCAGCTTGAATGGGAATGACTTTATGTTCCTCACTGTACATTTCTTAAGGTTTCCATCTTTTTAAAAAAATGAAGTAAATCAGTGTAATGATTCAGGAAGCGGGGCTGTGGCCTAGCTTTCCAGGACTGGGTCGATTGTGTACTGTCTGTGGTCCTAATGGCAGATCGGATGCATTTGGAATAGGACACATGTCTGCTTCCCTATTCTGCTTCCCCTGTGCATCCTGTGGGTGTGAGCGAACACTGCCTTTCCCCTTGCATTCTGAGCAGCTAGCAGAGGCAGCTGCTAAAGAACTGCTAGGTATCATTGGGTTTGACAGCTCTCTCCCAAGTAACAAGGTAACACAGGCCTTGGGGTGGAGAGGGTCTTTGTGAGGCACTGGTTCTCATGACAGATCCAGTCAGTCAGTTCCCTGCCAACTCTGTCTTCCTCAGACTGGGGTCCTTGTCTGCTCTCACCTCAGCTGTCACAGACTGCTTCCTCTTATCTAGAGTGCCTGTCATCCTTCTCCACTGCTGATGACCTCTGCCAGAAGCTGGAGGATCTGCAGCAGTTCCAGAAAAGGGAGCCTGAGAACGAGGAAGAAGTGGATATCCTCAGCCTGTCAGAGCCACTGAAGACAAACATTAAAAAGGAGCAGGAAGAAAAGCAGGAAGAAATGAGATTCTATCTGCCGCCAACCCCAGGCTCTGGATTTGTTGGTGACATTACACAGAAGGTGGGAGGCTAAGGCTGTGGTACTGTCAGATCACACACCAGACATTCCACCTCATGAGCTTAGACAGCAGTCTGCCCAGTTGACATGTGATTGACTTTTGTCCATAAGTTGTGTTCCCACTCTCCAGTGAAAAATGATTGTGTATTGAACATGGCTACAGAGCAGAGGAGGGTAGTCACAGAGGCTCCTGGGTTTTTTTCTCATCTGCTTCAGATGAAGTGCTTCTCCTTCGTGAAACATATTGTAATATTTTCAGGTCATACTTGAATGAGCAGTCCCCGTCCATGCCATACTATCAACTCTCTGACCCTCTCCACCCCAAGGCCTGTGTTACCTTGTTACTTGGGAGAGAGCTGTCAAACCCAATGATACCTAGCAGTTCTTTAGCAGCTGCCTCTGCTAGCTGCTCAGAATGCAAGGGGAAAGGCAGTGTTCGCTCACACCCACAGGATGCACAGGGGAAGCAGAATAGGGAGTTTCCCAAGGGCTTTTCTTTGCTTCCTGTAAAAATGGCCCCAGAGTCTTGATTTTAGGCCTTCCAAAATACTGTTTGCACTATTATGAATTCTTGGGAGATTCCAGTGTTTCATGATAAGATATTGGGGGTAAAAGCATAATTACATGTTGTTCAGAGTGGTTAGAGAGCCCTTCTTCCAGCCAGGGGCCTGTGTGTACCAGAGAAGTTCACTTAGAGGAAAGGCTTGTTTCTGTTGTTGATGGGACAAATAGCCTTCTTCTCCTCTTCCAGATTGGAATCACCCTGCAGCCTGTGGCGCTGCACAGGAACATGTATGCCTCAGTGGTAGAGGACATGATCTTAAAGGTAGGTACCCGGTAGCACTGTGACCAAGGCTGGCCAGTTTGCATTCCAGGGCCTGTGAGTAAGGGGCAGAAGGGGAACAGAGGATGATGTGGAAATCCCTTGTCTTACTTAGGGTTTATGTTTCCTTTCTTTTCTGTTTTCCTTCTCCTAGGTAAAGTAAATGATGTTGTGTTCTGTCTAAGAATTGAGGGGTTTGTTGTGTTGAGGATAGAACCCAGGGTCTCGTACATGCCAGGCAGGTGGTCTGCCATGGAGTCCCCTGGCTCCCACAGCTGTCAACATCTTTTTAGTGTTATTTCTTATGTTTATTAAGAAGTATCCTACTGTGAGATTATCTGTGCTTTATGATAGACAGGGAGAAAACAGAATCTTGGGTTTTCCCTGCCTCTCACAACAGAGAAACAGCCACTACTGTCCTGTCCCTGGGCAAGGGGTTAGGAAAGATACAGTCTCCATGCCTGGCCTGGCTGGCCCTTACCTCAACCTCAGCTGTTCTTTTTCCTTCTGCATCCCTCCAAAAGGGAAGCTTTGGTACAGCCCTTACTCACAGTTAATAAAAACTACTTAGTCCAATTTCTGATTTCCCTACATCGTGACCTCTAACCAAAGTTCAGTTTCTCTTGAGAAAATCATTTCAAAAGTTTGGGTAAAGAATGAGGTCGGCTAGTGAGCAGGTTGCTCTTCTGTCAACACCAGTCTTCTATTCTAGGCCACGGAACAGCTGGTGAGTGACATCCTGAGACAGGCACTGGCAGTTGGATACCAGACAGCATCTCCCAACAGGTACTGGTGCTGATAGTGGAGGCCGAGTGGGTCAGTTACTCTTGAAGATGCTTGTTTTACCCATAAGTCAGTGCAGTAGGAAATAGAGTAGGCTGTGCTTGGGATATTAGAGCCTGACAGACTGAGAGAGCCTCTTGGCTTGAAAGCCTAGCTGTACCCTCCTTCATAGACATGCAGATTTGTTGTATCACAGGATAGAGCAGGCAGCAGGCTCTCACATTAAAGACAGTAACCGTTCATGTGGCAGATTCTAGGGTCAATATTGATAAATACTACCTAAGGTGTGGGTCATTGCAAGCACTTCCTCTAAGAAACTGAGAAACTAAGCTCTGACAGGGAGTTGCCTCCACTGCCCCAGACCACAGGCCCCATAGTCAGATTGCTTTCATAGCTGCGAACCCTTGAGCTCACTCCACCTTTTCCCTGAGCATTCAACTCTGAGTGGGATACACAGATCCCGCTTTAAAAGAGATGTGGTTCACATTCTTTTTCCCTCCTGCTTCCTACTGTGTGGAAGGCTACCCTGACACTGTAATGCAGTACCTCAGGTCATAGGGTGCCAAATGAGGATATTAGGTCAGACATGCACAGATAACATAGAGGTCTTGAGTAAATGAGGAGGAAGAGGCAGTAGTAGCAGCAGAATTAGCAGTAGTAAGTTGAAAAAGTTGGAATAAAAATTTCCAGGTCTCACCCTGCTTGAAAAGCATTGACGAGCCTTGCTTTCTGTGTTCCTGACTGGAGATGTAGCAAACTGGGTGGTTTGGATGAGAGCGTGTAACGCCACGCTTGGCTAGCCAGGACTCTCTCCCATCCTCTGAGATAAGAGATGGGTCTGTATCATTATGGTGCTTTGAAACAAACTTCAATCTGCTAAGACTTAGATGCACACCATTCTCCTCTGTCTATATCCTCTTTCTTTTCTGTCAGCTAATCATTTGGCCGGCAAACTTACTGTGACCAGAAAGTAAGATTGAGTCCTGGATAGGACTCTAGATGGAGAAGAATTCATAAGTGTGAGAGAGACCGGCCCTCAAGCCTTTGCCATCACCTCCTTCTATAAGAGAATGGTCCCTTCAGTCTATTAATTCACTTAAATTATTCCTGAATGCATTTGACAAATTATACCTAATTATACTTTGGGGTTTTGTTTTTTGTTTGTTTGTTTGTTTTTTGGACTAGGATTCCCAAAGAAATTACAGTGAGTAATATTCATCAGGCCATTTGCAACATTCCTTTTCTGGATTTTCTTACAAACAAACACATGGGGAGACTGAATGAGGATCAGTGAATACAGCGAAGAGATCCCTGAAAAGCGGGAGAGGCTGTGTCTGCAGTGTGCAAACTGTGACCCTTGTGTTTGAGGAAAGCTGGTGTTTTCTGTGTTGGAGCGCCATGGTTGCCAGACCATTCCTTCCATCTAACTGCGTATTACACAAGGGCATCGAGTTCCAGCTGCCCCCCTTTTAGGATAGAGTTGTTTCCCAATTCTGGAGGGAAGCTGAATGGACACGGCTTTGTCAGCTTGCATTTCTTTACTCCCACAAGGCTCTGCGGGGTCTTGGTGTGAGACAAGGAACATGCACAGGGTGCTTGTTCCCTCTGGACTGTGCGTGGGTTCACCTGTGGCCTGCTTTTCAGAAGGCAAAGATAAGCCCGGCGTGCTGAGCTGGGGAACTCTGAAGAAGAACAGCAACAAGTACCTTCTCCCACCTTGCCTCAGCGTAGAAGGGCTGCACTCTTGGCTGGTGTGAGTCAGCTACAGAGAAGGTAATACGCCATGTGGGAGGCCAAGGAGGCTGCAGTGAGACTCTTCCACGGAACCAGGCCGCTAGTGCAGTGACAGCCTGTGTCACGGCAGTGTTGAGGGGTCCCAGCAGAGGCCTGTGCCGTGTAACCCAGGGACTACAAGTGTCAGTGTGGGTATCAACCTCAGAGTCAGGCACTTGAGACGTGTGTGGTCCTCCTCCATCTGGGATTCTGCCACTGCCTCATGTCAAGGGGAGGGAGGCAGCCTCAGTGCAGACTTTATAGGATTGTCCTCTTGGTGGACTGGAGTCCTGTCCTTCTCTGCCAAAGAGTTTTACCAAGATGAAAAGGGTTGAAACACCTGTGAGTGCCTTACATGGGAAGAACTGCTCTAACCCACTGTGCTAATGTTCGGAAGCAGAGCCCTCAGTGAGAGCTGCACACACGAGCCTCTAGCATCACTACACAGTGTGCACACACTGGGGACTCCCCAGTCCTCCCGACTATTATGGGGACACAGGAAAGACCTCAGCCTCAGTTGTAAACCTGCCCTTTGTCTGCTCAAAGGAAACTTGAAATATCTGAGTAAGTCAAAGAAACCCAGCTAAGTAAGCAACATAAAGCCTGTTGTTGCAGGTTGATGTGTGAGTCAGGAAACACTGCAGGGAAATAGACCTTTCCTTCCATACCTGAGAGCTGCAGGTACCAAGGGATCTACCATGCAGGGACTGGGCAAGCACAGCTTACTGCTATAATTGGGTATATAAGACTTAAGAATTTGACCTATGCCAGGCGTGGCGGCGCACGCCTTTAATCCCAGCACTTGGGAGGCAGAGGCAGGCGGATTTTTGAGTTCAAGGCCAGCCTGGTCTACAAAGTGAGTTCCAGGACAGCTAGGGCTACACAGAGGAACCCTGTCTCAAAAAACCAAAAACAAGACTTTGGTCTAAGACCATATAGCAGATTGGTATGCTGGCACAGGTTTGTTCAGAAGTGGACAGAGACTTACACAGGAGAGTATCCCAACGAGAGCAGGTTCATTTGTTGTGATAGAAACCTAAAGAAATTACTTTTTTGCTAAAAACA
Source organism: Mus caroli (assembly GCF_978045245.1). Classification (NCBI taxonomy): domain Eukaryota; kingdom Metazoa; phylum Chordata; class Mammalia; order Rodentia; family Muridae; genus Mus; species Mus caroli. The sequence continues at coordinate 17,004,523 of NW_028227272.1, forward strand.
AAAATCAAATGATTTAACAGTTTCTGTGTATGTTAAACTTTCAAGTGTTTTTTAAATCATGTGTAATAATTGTGTATCATTTTGTCTACAATAAAACGTTTAGTGTTTGCAATGGGTTTTCTGAGCTGGAAGCACCCTACTTAGATGGGCTCATTGAGGTATGAGTCTTTATAAGTTTAAATTGATATCTCTACTTCCTTAAAAAAAAAAGAAAGAAAAAGAAGATGCAACCATGCAATATAAAAGGACCACAGTTACATTCAGGTCACTTACAAAAATAGAAAATGCTTTACTTGGGGACCATGAGCATAATTATTTCATACAAGCAATTTGGGGTAAAGGAAAATGAATAAATGGGTTCAGTTTCTCAAAAAAGCAGACCCTTTGTCTAACAAGTTAGTTTATCTGGTGAAATAAAGTTGGTCTGTGCTAAGGTCTGAATCACTCCTAGGATGCAAGTCTTATAAACAAGTATGTAACAGTGCAGACACACCAGAACTAAAGGCTCTGAAATCTGTGGCTTTCACAAGGGAGTTTCTGTGAAGAGGCATTGGGGATACAGTCCACAGAGGTAGCTGGCTGGGAAGCAACAAAGCAGAGCCCTGGAGAGTAAGTAAGGCTAGCTGGGGGCACAGGTCAGTGTGGGTGCAGACAGCGCCCTGGGCTTTGGGTAGCATACCCTGGCCAGTAGAAGCCAGAAGTCCTGAGTTCTGTCCCTCAAAGTATGGAGAGGTAAGGCCTTCCTTCAGCGTGTTAATGGACTGTCAGGCTTTCTGATTAGTTGACCTGATAATGTACACACACCTGATTGAGGCAGTTCCCACATTGTGGATATGGAATAATTAATATTGAATACTCTTCTCAAATTAACAGATTAAACTGCTTTATTTTTCAAAACTTACAGAATATAAAAGTTATTAAATTTATAGGAATTTTAGCAGGTATGATAAAGTATTTTTAAAAATTTGGGCTGGAGAGATGGCTCAGTTGAAATGCATGCAGTACCTGAGTTCAGTCACCAGAACCCACATAAAAATGGCAGGCATGGTGGTGCACACTTAAAATCTGAGCACTGGAGAGGCAGCAGAGATGGGCAGATCACTTGAGGCTTGCTATACAAGCAGCCTAAGCTACTTGGCGAGCCCTGGGCCAGTGAGAAAATGAAGGGTACCTGAAAAATACTCTGTCCTCTGTCCTCTACACGCGCCTGCACATCCATGAACACACACCCCATACATACAGGAATACACACGTACACAGAACGCCATATACACACTCCCTTCTCAGAGATGAGCCCTGCTCATCCTCCAGTGTATTTTTCTGGTCTTTGTGCACATTGTGTGTAAGGTGGACTCAGGACTAAGAGAACAAGGCTGACATTGGCCTTGGTGGCTTCTTGGTTGCTCGTGGAACCATGTGACCATACTCAGATCTGCAATGAGGAGGGACTTCCTAAGGGCAGGTTTTCATTTCTCAGGAGGACTGGTGAGAAGAGCTTTGTGGCACACGGCTGAGGTCATGCATCTCTACACCAAGAGTGAATGCAGGGGCTGGGGGTTGCTGGACATGTGGTGTGGTCACTAAGCAGTGTACAGCTAGAGGCTTTTAGCTGGGGCATGCCAGTGGCTACAGCAGGTCCAAGAGGTACCTGGAAGAGTTAAAGTGGAAAGGACTATTGAGGAGCCATGCTTGGCTGGCTTTCCGGAGGATGTCCTAACAAGCCAGCAGGGTATAGGTAATAGCAGCCTCACTTTCAGGTGCAGAAGTGGAAGTGCTCACTGTCCCTGCCAGTGAGGAAGCAGCAGTGGCACAGATGGCCCCTTTCCCACTTAAGAATGCAGGAAAGCTGAAGTGGAAAGAAGGTAACACCTGCAGCCCTGAGCAAGAAGGGTTTGGAGTTCACAAGCTTCAAGGATATTAGCGAAGTTACACTATATTACGGCCATTATTGGGAGGCCACAGGGATGGGAGAGAATATGCCTGTGTTTATAACAAGTTGCTGAAGCACATTTTTGCATTTTAGTAAATTGTTAATCTGCCCAGCAGGCAATCGTTTCCCTCTTAGGAACACTGAGCATGCAAGCTGACAAATCTAGAGGATCCTTGGCGTATGCATATGGTTGGTAAGAGGGAGGCTGGGCCTGCTAGCACCTCTGAGGGGATGTTGTGTGGGAGGTCTGAACTGCTTCCTCAGCCATGGCTTTGAAACACCATCAGAACTAGATGCTCCCATGGGGAGAGCCTGGGAAGAAAAGAGAACCACAAGGAAGTCCAGTGTCTTACCAGACACTGTGCCAAACCTCTCAGGCTCTTTCCAGTGTTTGAAGGGGTGTGCAAAGGGGAATGGGCTTGTTCCACACAGGCGTGCTGGCTGGAATTTATGGAGATGAGTTTACCAAAGACAGGATGTGTTATCCCCTCAGCAGGGTAGTAAGTAGCTAACCAGAGTTGGGGAGCCTAAAGCTCTATAGGCGATGCTTCCAGCTCCTCGGGAGTATGCAGGGTAGTCCCTTCTATCCTTGTGTTGAGGGGGGACAACTGAAATTAGTAAAATGGGGTGAATGCCATTCGTGCTTTCAAGGTTCCACTCACCCTAGGAATTGTTTCCTTGAAACAGGATCTTAGCTATAAAGAAATTACATGGTTGAGATTGACATGGATGATCTCCCTGGACACATATCACTACCATGAGAGTTGTGTGCGAGTGATTATATATTAAAACACACACACATAAACTCCCTAAAGATTTTTGTTGTCTTGAAATTGGGTGTGTAGCCTTGGCTCTCCAGGAACTTGCTATGTAGATCAGGAAGGCAATGAGTTCAGATATCCTTCTGCCTCTGCCTCTAGAGTGCTGGGGTTAAAGGCATTACTCCTGGCAACCTATTGATACCCCCTCCCCATTTGTTTTGCGGCAGGGTTTCTCTGTGTAGCTCTGGCTGTCTTGTCACTCGCTCTGTAGACCAGGCTGGTCTCAGACTCACAGAGATCAGCCTTTGTCTCCCTCCATTGGGATTAAAGGCATGTGCCACCACTGCTGAGCTAAATTTCTTAATGGTAAGCACGCGAGTAACTGCAAAAAGATGAGGATACAGCCTGGATACTATCATACATCATCAAAAATAAGTAAATAAATAAATAATAACATGCATCTTGGGGAAACCATCCAAAGTGTGAAACCGACATACCAAGGACTTGGTAGTGTGCACCTTTCTTAGTCTGGAGCTGTTCAGGTCACAGCTGAATTGATCATCAGATTTAAGAAGTGAAGGATGTCAAATGGCAATTTAGAAGACAAGAAAGTCTCCCTCCCTGCCACCACTGGAGGACAGATGGGGAGGCTTGAGTGCAGCTGGTGGTGTCCTGTCCCTTTGCCTCCACACCACGCCATGCCCAGAGCCAGCAGCCATGCTGCTGTAAGCAAAGGAGCAGGCCAGGACTCCACCTGGTAGGTCTGGCTGTGCTCGGCTTTCCCAACCATGGCTTCCACTGGTCACACATTGAGAGTCTGAGGAGCTGATGTCTGAAAGATGGCTGAGGGATTAGGTGTGAATTTCCTCACCTCTGGAACCTGAAAAAGGAAGTGGGGCGATATTAGCGGGCTTTTTCCTCATCTTGTCCCAGTCCAGGGCTCTGAGAAGAGAATCCCTTGCCCCGGGCAGCACAGTGGAAGTTAGCAGAGTGAGCTATGTCCCGGGGAACATGCGCCTCTTCTGCTTCCCTTTGCCCTTTAGTTGGGATGAAGGTGCTAAGTAGTCCTGCAGTGCTTGAAGGAACGCAAAGCCTCACACACGACATGCCCTTGCTATACCACAGAGAAGTGCTTGAGTCAGTTTGGTTTTAGTATTTCCACAGGGAACGAGGCTATACTGAGGATAGAAGTTACAGCTTGTATATGCACCCTACCACTGAGCTACATTAAAGTCACTAGCCCTAGTAGTAGTGTACAGGCCGGGGTTTAAGAGGAGAACAGACGCTGCTTACTAGGGAGGCCAAAGATGCCACCTAGCCAATGGCAGAGGAGCTTTTCTGCTCTTAGGTACATTTTGTTGGACGTTCCTGTCCTTATGACTCCCAAACCTTACCCTGGAGAATAGGCATCTGTCTTCCCACCCTCAGGCTGACCTGGAAGCTGGCCCCAGGGCTGGGGTCCCATCCGGAGCTGTGAGTTGTGATGACTCTGGCTGTTCTTGCCTTTGTGGATCTTGAGGGCTTCACTCCAGTCCAAGCTTGGAATTCCTGTCTGCAACAGAATACAATCTCAACCTTGCCCAGGGTCAGTCATTCCTTTCCTGCACCCTAGCTTCTCAAAAGAAGCCCTAGTCACTGGTGGTCTGCTTCGGTTCCTAGTGATGCTTTATCCTTCCTCACAACCGGGACCAGATGCACCAGTTGTTCCAAGCAGATGGACCACCTTAGGAAGAGTTGCTCTTCTGTTCTGAATGCTCCACCAAGAAACCTCAGCCACCCAAACTCAGGAAAGCAGTGGCAGAAAGCACTTGGAAGAAACTTACAGTGGTCAGGACTCACATGATGGAATGAAAGGACCAAGTGTCCCATGGGTCTTCTGGTTGCCACATGTGTGTCGTGATATGTGCACATGTTACGCATGTACATACACAGGCACAACAAATGTAAAACAAACCAAAACCTCTTTAGTAAGTCACAGGGTTAGATAAATGACTTAGCAATCATGTATATACTCCTCTTGCAAAGGGCTACAGTTGAGTGTCCAGCACCCACATCTCACAATCACCAGGAACTCCAGCTTCAGAGGACCTGATGCCCTCTTCTGGCCTGTTAGGAACCTGCCCTCACATTCACAAACAGAAATACACATGACTTTTAAAAGTAAAACAAAATCTCTTTAAAAATCTTTGAGAGTTACAGTAGCCATCTCAAAACAAAAACCTCCAAGCTGGTCTGCAGTCTGAGCTCCCATAAGCCACTTCACTGGAAGGAAAGAACTGGCTAACTCAGCGCCCTGTCACTAAAAAGGCTCAATTCTACTCCTGGGGACCTCTTAATCTTGTCAATGACCCTACTAAAGAGTAAACTCAGCAAGGCCATTGTGTTGTGTCATACCCACCCACCCATGACCACAGGCGCAGGAATCAGCCAGCCAGGGCCAGTGTCTGCCTGTGCTAGGCCCTTCCCCTACACTGGCCCTGAAAACAAGGGAGTCTTTTCTTGGCAGCATCAGAGCTGATCCTCACTGGGCAGGCAGATGGCATGGGCACGGGAAGCCATTGCCTGCTTCGGTCAACACAGTTTTGGGTGTAAAGAAGAGCTGAGCCAGGGCCTGTCATAATTTTTGCTTCCGAAGCTTCAGTGTTCTAAGGACCAGCTATCTAAACCATTCACTGTTCTCTTTCTCCTGGGAAGGCAGGACCTCCCCCTGAGCATGCCCTTCTGTCCCCAGCTATCTCTGAGCTGTGCTCCAGGCAGACTAAGCCAGCTGCTCTGAGGTGACAGCAGGGGACTCAAAGCAGGAAGAACCTATAGCAGTCCCTGGGGTGTTGCAAAAGATGTTCCAGCCAAGAGGGCTTGTGATGGAATAGAAAAAGTGGCATCAGAGGTAGAATTACCAGAGCCCTGGCTACCCATGGAGGACTATGAGTAAGGTGGACTATAGCTTACACCAAGATTAATGAAAGAATACAAGCCTTGCTGTGCTCCTTAAAAAGTATCAAGCGCTTAATATGTAGCTTTGGCTGCCTGGAACTTGCTATGTAAACCAGAGCTGATCTTGTACTCCTAGAGATCCACCTGCCTCTGCCTCCCAAGTACTAGGATTGAAGGTGTGCACAACCATGCCCAGGTACTCCCTCCCCCAGCCCCCATCTTTCATGGACCTGACCAGCCTCAAAAGAATTATGGAAGCACTGTTCTGGGAGGAGCTAGCCAGCTAGAGAGCCCCAAGACAACTCCTATGCCTATCTGGCCAGATAAATAAGGCAGACCACGCCTTCCATGACAACCAGAAGACAAGTGAAACAGGACCTGTTAGCAGGGAGAGATGGAGGCCTAAGGGGTCCATAACACTTCAAGACTGTAGGTCAGGAGTGGCCACAAACCTAATCTATTACTTTTGGGTCTCTAAATTGTTTTCTGAATGCCTATAGCAGTTCACTTGGGTGAAGGATATCTTACAAGATGAATGGTAGGATGGGATTACTCCAGCCTCTGGGACCCCAGAGGCTAGAGAGCTTAGTGCTGAGGAAGATCAGTAGTTATCCTGGGCTGGTCTTGGGGATGAGTGAGGACTGGTCAGCCAGGCTCTTAGTATTCCAGTTCTCCAGGGAAGGAAACTGTTCCAAAGGCAGAGTGTACACTTGGAAAAGCAAGCCCCCATCTGTCAGTGATTTTCCACGGCTGACTTCAAGACTCAATTTGAGAAACTGTCTCCGAGGAGGTGGCCAACGATCTGTATAAACCATTTTAGGAAAGGACTACAAAATTGGTGCCTGAGTCCCACTCCTTTCTGTGCTGTTCAGAGCCATGTGTTTTGAACTACTAGCTCAATTCCTCATTTGTAGAGGAATAGCAAGAACCATCATGTTAAGTGGAGAACAGTAGCCAGCACCTTACCATCAACAGAGCTTGGGGACCCTACAAGGACATTCAGCGGGCCATGTGCTCCATGTGGGTAAAACAGCTTCTCATAACCAGCCATGATTTTCTGGAATATCCCTTATGAAGAGGGGCTTGCACCAACATCCCCAAGCCACTAGTTATGATACGTGGCTTCCTTTCTTCCCTGCAAGCCCAACCAATTGTTTGACGGCTAGAATCTCAAGCTATTGCAGAGTAATGCGCAGGCAGGACCATTGTAAGGACCGTGAACATTCAGACCTCTCCTGCAGAGGATTCAGGTTCCTAATATTGGCAGTCAGTAAGCCTGCCTGCCCTGCCACCAGCAATGCCAGACAGCTCCACTTGAGTCCACGAACACAAGGCCTTGCCCTGCACCACACACACCCATTAAGTACCTTAAGGAACAGAGTCTTAAGGTGGAACCTGTCCTGCACTTTGCCCCCTTTGACATGTGTGTGTTTGAGATTCACCATCTGTACCTGCAGGGCTTCAGTGTCCCACCCTATGACAGACCCATATCAGGGCATCCCCAATATCAGGACAGCAGGGCTGTGACCATCTATCTGTACAATGTCCCCATGTGCCATTTTTATTATGTTTTAAGTTTTATTTTTTAGTTATGTGTATGTGTGTGTATCTCTCTTGAGTGTGGGTATGTGCAGTGAGTGTGGATACCCCAGAGGCCTTGAAGTTAGAGACAATTGTGAGATGCCTGGCTTGAGTGCTGGAACTGAACTCCCATCCCATGGAAGAGCAGTGCACTCTCTTAGTCACTGAGCCACCTCTCCAGCCCTGTGGACCTTTTAGTCCTGAGCTCCCATCCCACCTTCAAGGAATCTAGACGACAAAATTCCTAAAATATTCAAACACCTGTAATAAATATGGAGTGGTGTTTTAAATAGTCCCAAACTAGGCATCACAGATGAGACCAAAAAAAAAAAAAAAATGTGCTTATGCCTATGGCTGTATGCCTAACAAAGGGCTAACATACATTACGGTTATTAACATTCAGAACATCTCTCTATGGTCAAACATTACATTAAGTTAAAAAAAAAAAAAAAGTAATGGAGTTATAATGTGTGAGCCTGACAATCCGAGATGGATCCCTGGAATCCACGGCAGAAGGGGAAGAGGAGTGACTTTCTAAAGTTGTCTTCAGATCTGCTCGCTCCTCCTCTCTTCCCCCTCTCCACACTAATATATATTAAATATTTTAAAACATCGCAACAGCAAGAATAAGATAGTGGAGGAAACCGAATGTGTATGCATTCATTGTATACTAAGAATTGGGAAGATCCATCTGTTTGGGAAGGAAGGCGTGAGGGTGTTAAGGCAGAATTTGTTATTTTTATTTCTAATTCCCCCATTATGAGCATTCATTACCCTTCTATGTAGAAAGAGGAGGCAAGAAGTCCTCAGTTGGCCAAAGCTGTTAAGGGTGCAAAGGACCTTCCTTCAGTGGGATCTTGAACAGTGCAGGCACTGGCCCTGGGCACGGCGTGGGGCGTGGGATGAGGGGCTGTGCACCGCCCTCTTTGCTCACCCCACAGAAGTTAAAAAAGAACAATCTGAGACCGAAGGAGGAGGAATCGAATCGAGGGAGGGGTACTCCCTTACGGGGTGCGCTCATCCTGGATCCCAGGGTAGGGAGCAGTCGGGAACACAAGGCGAAGCCTGCAGTGTCAGGAGACCAAAGAGATGACCCCAAAGCTCCCCTGTCACTCTCCAGATCCTGTGGTATTCAGCCTTCGTGCTCTCCCCGCCCCCACCCCCGTCTCGGGGCTCCGTTTCCTCCCACCGCAGGTCCAGATTCGAAGCATTCCTCTGCCGCAGCCAGCTACCCACCTATAAGACGTGGTCGCTACTACAGCTGCGTCCGCGTCCCCGACCGGCAGCACGTAGACCGTCCGGGTGGGGGGCGCCGAGGACTGGCCTCTGCGGCCGCCCGGCCCCGGTGGGCGCTCTTGAGCCGCATCCCGGGACCCGGCGCGCGCGGTTCGCACACCGAAATCGCGCTGGTACTGGGTGAGCGGCACAGCGCGGCTGGACTCCCGCGCTCCTGCGACCGACGGGTTCCCGCGCGAGACGCTGCAGTCTGCGCCCGGCTCCTCGCTCCCGGGGTCCGAGTAACCGTGCAGAGTCAGCGGCACCGCTACGTCCGAGCGGTCCAGCTGGTTCCATCGCCGGGCCAGGCAGCACAGCCGGCTGATGCAGGGCCACGCCATGCCGCTCGGCCGCGCGCCTGCGCCGCGCGCGCGCACTACCCCACTGCCCCCGCGCAACCCTGAGCCCCGCAAGGACGGCCTGCGGGCAGTCCTAAACCCAGAGTTCCCCGAATGTGAGCTCAGAAATCAGACCTGGGCTTCACCGAGAGCGAGGTCGGAGGGAGGCATTTCCTCACCATCACTAAGCCTGCTACTTTTTTTTTGTTGTTTGTTTTTTGTTTTTTAAAGGAACAATCAATCCATCAAGAAGGCTCTGGCGGCCGGACCAGAGAACTCTGTTGGCATTTGTGGACACGGGTGGCTGCAAAATAGAGTTAAACTGTGCCTAGCGGGCTCAGTGTACGTGCATGTGTGCGGGTGTGCGGGTGTGTGTGTGTGTGTGTGTGTGTGTGTGTGTGTGCGCGCGTGCGCGTGCATCTGTGTGTGTATGTGATATGCTATGCCTGTAAGTGTGGCCCATGCATATGAGGAGACTAGTGGTAGCAAGTGTTTTCCTCTATGTCTTGCTGCCTTATTGATTTGAGACAGGGTCTTGACTGGGTTGGAAGCTTGATGTTTTGGATAGGCTGCCTGCAGTGAGCTCTTAGAATCCACCTGTCTTCTGAGTCTCTTGTCCAAGGCTAAGTTTACAGCCATGGGCAGCCATGTCAGGCTTTCTGCACGAAGCTAAGGGTTGAAACTCCTACCTCATACTTTCCTAGCAAGCCCTCTTACCCACTGAGTCATCTCAGTCCCAAATGTGGTCTTACAAAGTACCCCCGTTCCTCCTGACAAAATTAAGTGAAATTCACTCTTACAGACTCTGGGGCCAGTGTAATAGCTCAGTGGATGAGGATTCCTGCTGCCAAGCCCAAAGACCTGGGTCAGATCCCTGAAAGCCACTGCTGGAAAGGGAACTGATTCCCACAAGTTGTCTTCTGACCTTCTGTATGTGTGCCATGGGATATGTGCTTGTTCCCCAATGATAAATGAGTGCTTAAAAACTCAAACCCTAATAATATAGAATGTATAAAGTCTCTATAATCCCCTACTGGTCATAGTCTACAGGAACTGTTTCCTATTTACATTGAGATGGCATCCTGGGCATTGAGATGATCATTCAACTCCTTAAACACAATGGGACTCTTGGGTACAAAGTTGTGAACAACAGCACACTATACAAAACAACAGAGAGTTGGACCACAGATGGGAAAAACTAGAGAAGCTGGAAAGGTATCCCCAAGGCCAGCAATGCTTGTGGTCCAGGAGATATTAAAGAACAAGTCAGTACTAAAGGAACCTTCCTCCTCTTCTTCTTCTTTTACACAATTTTAAATTAATTTATTCACCTTACATCCCAATATCAGCTCCTCTCTCCTCCCAGTACCCCTCAAACCTCCTCCTGTTCCCCCTTCCCCTTCTTCTCTAAGAAGGGGCAACCCCTCTCCTGCCACCCCCTTTCACTTCTTTATGTCTAATACAATTTAATGAGCTGTTTTTGTTTGTTTGTTTTCCACCTGAGTTTTGTCTTGTCAAGTTAAAACAACAACATGTCTCTTTAATTTCCTCACATTCATAGTTATGTGTCCGTAATAACATGTGGTTCTATTTTCCAGTACCACTTCCCTAACTTGCCCTGGTTCCCGTCCAGTGCCCCAATAGCCTAGGAAGGTATTAACAGAGCCTAGGAAACCAAAACATTTCATTTTATTTATTTTTTGATTGTTTGGGCTTTGGATTTTTGGGGTTAGGTTTTGCTATATATCCCTGCCTGGCCTCAAGCAGATAGGGATTGGCCTCCTTTGGCCTCTGAGCACTGCACTTAGAAGCATACGCCATCATGCCCCAGAGCATTCTACTTAGTGTTTATAAGTCCAGCCATCTGCAGCATCACAAAGACCACCAAAAAGACAGGTGTGTGTTATCCTCCTAAATTGGTGGCAGGCATTGCCCTCTGAATTCCCTCCTTGAATCAGGCAGGCCTTTGTGACATGTACATTGTGAGTCTTCCCAGGCTGTGGTGCACTTTAAAGGCACAAAAGAGTAGGTCACCTCATCTGACTACACAACAGGAGCCACCCACGCGCTGCCTCAAAGGGCTGTGACTGCAGAGACCACATTATACTTCTCTACCAGATTTAGACAGCTTCTAACACATTCTGTGAAAAGCAAAGAACTTCTTCATCTCAACAGGGGACATTCCCCCTCATTTCCAGTCTATAAGCCCCCAGTTAGGGACATCAGAGATGACCATAAGCTTTATATACCTTGAAAACACAGGTTTAGTTCATAGGCTCAGAGGATCATAAACCTCCGCAAACACCGTGAAAGGGTCTGCTCAGCAGATATTTAAAACTCTCTTCCCAGGGATGAAGAGGTGGTTCCAAAGTTAGAAGCACTTGCTGCTCTCACAGAATACAAGACTTTGGTTCCCAGTACCCACGTGACATCTCACAAGCTGCTGAACTCCACTTCTAGGGGAGCTGATGGCCTCCTTTGACCTCCAAGGGCTCCTTCATGCACATGGTGCATATGCATACTCTCTGGCACACACACACATATACACATAACAAAATGCACATAAGTAAATATTAGATGAATAGTCTGGCATGGTGGCACAGGCCTTTAATTCTTGCACTCAGGAGGCAGAGACAGGCAGATCTCCATGAGTCTGAGGCCAGCCTGGTCTACAGAGTAAGTTCCAGGTCAGCCAGAGCTACATACATATCAAGAACCTGTCTCAAAAAATAAAAGTAAATAAATGAAAAGTCTTTGCCAATTACAGGCCCACATCTTTGTTAATAGGTATGCCATGGGCTGGAGAGGTGGTTCAGCAGTTAAGAGCACTCGTTGTTCTTGTAGAGGACCTGGGTTCAGTACCAGTACCACAGGGTAACTGACAATTTTCTGTAACTCCAGTTCCAGGGGATATGGTGTTCTCTTTTAACAATTGTGGGCTCTTGCATACATGTGGTATATATGCACACACTCAGGCACACACATATATACTACACACACATACATACACACACACACATTTTTTTTTTTTTTTTTTTTTTTTTGGTTTTTCGAGACAGGGTTTCTCTGTATAGCCCTGGCTGTCCTGGAACTCACTTTGTAGACCAGGCTGGCCTTGAACTAAAAAATCTGCCTGCCTCTGCCTCCCAAGTGCTGGGATTGAAGGCATGCGCCACAAGTCCCGGCTCACAATTTTTTTTTAAGTCAGGATATAACTATTTTTTTTTAAGTATGACATTTTTGTTTAGACAACATGGCACTGATTCAGCTAAAACGTGACTGACACCTGACATTCAAGGACCTATATGAATCAGTACAAAATGACTGACCCTGGATGTCAGGGGAACGCCAAAGTAAACAGTGATTGCTGTATGCTGTTATGTAATTAATTTTGTCAAACCACCACTTTTTCCTCTTTTTTCCTGTTGTGTATAAAGATGGCCTTCAGGTCAGAAGTATGGCTCTCTCTCTCTCTCTCTCTCTCTCTCTCTCTCTCTCTCTCTCTCTCTCTCTCTCTCTCTCTCTCCCCTCCCTCATTCCCTCCACCCCTCCTTCCCCGTGTGTGTGTGTGTGTGTGTGTGTGTGTGTAGGTTTGTGTGCTAACTTATGTGTGCTGGATTGTGCTTGAGTGCCTGCTGGCAGCTGCCTGCCCAGCAGTTTATGTGGCAGCCTTTGTCCAGAGTAAATAAAGTATGTCTTATCTGCTGATGTCTCCTCATAATCCCTTCAAACTTCCACAATGCCCCCTTTCCTGATATTGGAGCATGAACCTCACAGCCAATGTCCTGCATGGACAAAGGGTTAGTAAGGACACAGATGCCATTGTATCCTTAATGTCAGGTTCAAAGCTCTAATTTATTTGCCTGTATGTTGGTCTTAAGATGCTGTCTTCATCCTGGTAAGAGCTGTATCCAGAAAGCCTTACTGGAGTCATCAGAAGCACTTTTCATGGGGTCAGTGCACCTCTTTGCAAGTTGCTCTTCTGGGGACCTGCTGTGCAGGTGTTAAGAAGAAGCCAGTCACAGGTTTGAAACAGTGTCTAGAACCTATAAAGGCCAAATGTAACATATGCAGACATTTTGGAAAAATTTAAAATCTGTCCTGAGAGTATATATAACATTTAATTTTTAAAATTTGTGTGTGTGTGTGCTGGTTTCTTTTCTGTTGCTGATGTAAAATACCATGACCAGGGCAACTTACATATATGTAGGCAGCCGGGCGCCTAAAAGATGGCGGCGCCAGCCTTGGCTTCTGCTGTGCCTAACTGGTAAACAAGTAATGTGCGCAGGTGCAAGAGTGAATTCGTGCCAAGTCACTGCCTATCCCGGGGCGTAGCAATGAGGCGATGGGCGAGCAACAAATCAGGTGCTGGCATGCCACGCTAAGGTGTATATAAGCAGCACCATTTTCCAGGGTTCAGGGTCTTCCTCCTGATGAAGCAATAAAGCTTTGCTGCAGAAGAATCCGGTTGTCCGAGTGTGTTCTTGCTGGCGAGACATTAGCTCGGGACAATTGGTGCCAAGAACCTGGGAACGCCATACCAACGCCAGGCGCCAAGGGGACCCTCCATTCGCGGGGCGGATTCAGAACTGCAGGATGAGGTAAACTCTGTAAGGTATGTTCGGTCTTGAACTTTCTCCAGCGTTAGAGGCCTTTTTGTTTGTTTTCATGGGGCTCGTTCTTTTTCTTTTGGTTGCATTCTGCTTCCACCGGTGGAACTGCTGACTGGTTCTCAGTCGCGGTCAGGCACAGTTAGATAAAAGGGCAGTATGGGAACTTCCCACTCGGTGGTGACCACCTTACAGTCGGTCCTGAGGCAGTGTGGCCTGAAGATCGCCACTAAGACTCTAGAGGGCTTTGTTAAAGAGATAGATCTCATAGCGCCGTGGTATGCGTGCTCAGGGTCCTTAACTATCGCCTCCTGGGAGAAACTGAAAGGAGATCTAGTTAGGGAACAGCAGAACAGCAAACTTAAAGCAGGGACCATGCCGTTGTGGAAGCTGGTAAGATCGTGCTTAAAGACGAGGAATGTCAACAAATGGTTAAGGCGGGGCAGAGGAGGTTCAGGACAGTCTATCAGAGACAGAGTGGGGAGAGAGGTTAGGAGTTCAGAGAAAACGAGGTGCACCTAAGAACAAAAGCCCTTCCGCGGACCTTGAGCCCGAGGAAGAGAGAAACAAGGGAAAGTATACCCTGGGAGAGATTAGAAAAGGGGATGGGAAGGGAGAGATGAAGAGAGATCGAGCTGGGGAGGCCCCTAGGGGAGGTAGCCTCTATCCGCCGTTAGATGAGTTTAAGGCTCTAGGTTTTGATAGCTCAGAATCGGATGAGGAGCTTGGCCCCTCTGAGGAAATAGACTTAGAGGAAGAGGCGGCTCGATATGAGGAAGGAAGATACCATCCAGATGAAAGACAAGCTAATCAGTCACAGAATAAGACAAAAGCAGCTAGAGACAAAAGTCAGCTCGCTGTGCGGTCTCCGGGCCCTCGACCTCTGGGTCCTAGTGCACCTCCGCCCTATGTGGAGAGGTACCATTCAGACTCATTCATTCCAAAAGAGGAACAGAGAAAAGTGCAGCAAGCATTTCCGGTCTTTGAAGGCACTGATGGCAGACGCATTCACGCTCTGGTGGAGTATATACAGATTAAAGAGCTTGCTGAGTCAGTCCGTAACTATGGAGTCAACCCCAATTTTACTATAGCGCAAGTCAAAAGGCTTGTTACTCTGGCTATGACTCCCGGGGATTGGATGACTGTTGTGAAAGCTGCAGCCCCTAATATGGGAATGTATCTAGAATGGAAAGCTTTGTGGCAAGATTCCTGCCAAGCACAGGCAAGGGCCAATGCCGCCATTGAAGGGGACCAAAGAACATGGACTTTTGAGTTGCTTACGGGTCAGGGACAACACGCTGCTAACCAGACAAATTACCATTGGGGAGCGTACGCCCAGATCTCAGCTGCCGCCGTTAAGGCATGGAAGGCACTCTCTAGGAAGGGAGAGGCAAGCAGACATTTGACAAAGATTATTCAGGGCGCCCAGGAGTCGTTCTCAGACTTTGTGGCTAGAATGACAGAAACGGCAGGGAGAATCTTTGGAGACCCAGAGGCAGCTATGCCTTTAACTGAACAGTTGGTCTATGAACAGGCTACGCAGGAATGCAGGGCAGCTATTACACCCAGAAAGAGCAAAGGATTGCAGGACTGGTTAAAGGTTTGCCGTGAGCTTGGAGGGCTGCTCACTAATGCTGGTTTGGCAGCCGCCATTCTACAAGGGCAGAAGCGCCCTGACACAGCTGAGCTCAAACTCTGCTATAATTGTGGCAAACCAGGACACTTAAAAAAGGACTGCAGAGCCCTTGTCAAAAGGAGATCACTAGGACTGTGTACTAAGTGTGGGAAAGGGTATCATTGGGCCAGAGATTGTCGCTCAGTCAAGGACATTCGAGGCAGGCCCCTGCAGCCAGGACTTCCTCAAGAAGTAGAGAATGAGGGCATTCCAAAAAACTGGTATCAGGGCCCCAGGTCTCAGGGCCCTAAAACATATGGGACCCTGGCAGGCAACAGGTGGACCCCACATTCCGCAGGGCAACAGAAGGCTCAGCTGGATTGGACCTCCGTGCCACCACCCGATTCATGATAATGCCCCAAATGGGGGTGCAGCCCATTCCTACTGACTACAAAGGGCCTCTGCCACCCAGAAGTGTCGGCCTAATACTGGGCCGGGCCTCCCTTACCTTACAAGGCCTTATTGTTCACCTTGGAGTCATAAATCAAGATTATGAAGGGGAACTTCAAGTTCTCTGTTCCTGCCCTCAGGGTGTCTTTTCTATTTCACAAGAGGATAGAATAGCTCAGCTAATAATTTTGCCAAGCCTACATGGCTGTTTTCCCTCCTTTGGTGTCCTCAAGCTGCCAGAGGGATTGGCTCTACTGGAAATGATTCTGCTTACTTAATAATGCCTCTTGACTCCAGGCCATCCTTAGAATTAGTTATAGAAGGGAAACAATTTAAAGGGATTTTAGATACAGGAGCAGATAAAAGTATCATCTCTTCCCACTGGTGGCCAAAAGCCTGGCCCATCACTCAATCATCACATTCTTTACAAGAGTTGGGCTATCAGTCCTGCCCCACTATTTGAGCTGGCAAGCACCTGAAGGTCAAATGGGACAATTCACTCCTTATGTCTTACCACTCCCAGTTAATCTCTGGGGGAGAGACATTTTACAGGCAATGGGAATGACCTTGACTAATGAATACTCTCCACAAGCTGTTTAAATGATGAAGAAAATAGGCTATAAAGAAGGAAGGGGATTAGGGAAAGGAGAGCAGGGTATACTTGAACCTATCCCTCAAGAAGGTAATAATGGGAGACAAGGTTTGGGTTTTTCCTAGGGGCCGTTGAGGGCTCCATGCCCATACCATGGCTTACAGAGGAAGCTGTATGGGTTCCTTAATGGCCTTTCTCCTCTGAAAAATTAGAAGCAGCCACAAAACTGATCTCTGAACAGCTACGCTTGGGTCATTTAGAGCCCTCTACCTCACCCTGGAATACACCTATTTTTGTAATTAAGAAAAAATCTGGCAAATGGTGCTTATTACATGATCTTAGAGCAATTAATGCACAAATGCGCCTGTTTGGGTCAGTTCAGTGAGGGCTACCATTGCTTTCCGCCCTACCCAAGAATTGGGAAATTAAAATTAGAGATAATAAAGATTGTTTTTTCTCTATACCTTTATGCCCTCAAGATAGGCAAAGATTTGCATTTACTGTCCCAGCCATTAATCATTTAGAATCTGATCAAAGATACCAATGGAAGGTCCTACCTCAGGGGATGGCGAATAATCCCACCATGTGTCAACTGTTTGTGCAATTGGCACTTAAGTCAGTTAGAAATCATTTTTCATCATTACTTTTGATACTTTACATGGATGATATTTTGATTTGCCATAAAAATTCACAGTTATTGCAAGATGCATACCCTATATTAATAAAAACGTTAGGGCAATGGGGATTGCAGGTGGCCACCGAAAAGGTGCAAGTTGCTCGAATGGGAACATTCCTAGGGTCACTCATTTATCCTGACAAAATTGTTCCTCAAAAATTAGAGATTCGCAAAGATCAACTACATACCTTGAATGATTTCCAAAAATTGCTGGGAGATATTAATTGGCTGAGACCATTTTTGAAAATTCCATCAGCGGAATTAAAGCCCTTATTTGATATATTAGAGAGAGATACCCACATCTCCTCCCACAGAGCACTTACCCCAGCTGCATGTCAAGCTTTACAAACTGTAGAAAAGACCTTACAAGATGCTCAAGTACAATGCATTGACGAGTCGAAGTCATTTGAATTGTGCGTATTAAAAACCGCACAGGGGCTGGAGAGATGGCTCAGTGGTTAAGACAACCGACTGCTCTTCCGAAGGTCCTGAGTTCAAATCCCAGCAACCACATGGTGGCTCACAACCATCTTATGCCCTCTTCTGGTACATCTGAAGACAGCTACAGTGTACTTAGATATAATAATAAATAAATCTTTAAAAAAAAAAAAAGAAAGAAAGAAAGCTACATTTTAAAAACCGCACAGTTACCAACAGCAGTCTTGTGGCAAAATGGACCCTTATTGTGGGTCCACCCTAATGCTTCCCCTGCAAAAATCATTGAATGGTATCCTAATGCAGTTGCTCAACTTGCACTTCAGGGGATAAAAGCAGCTATTACTCATTTTGGGAAAGAACCTCATATGCTAATTGTGCCTTATACCTCTGCTCAAGTTCAAACCCTGGCAGCAACAACTAATGATTGGGCAGACTTGGTTGCCTCCTATTCAGGACAAATTGATAATCATTATCCAAAACATCCAATTTTACAGTTTGCCTTAAGCCAAGCCATAGTGTTTCCAGTAATAACAGCCAAACACCCACTTCCGGATGGGGTAGTACTGTATACAGATGGATCCAAATCTGGCATAGGTGCATATGTAGTAAATGGCCAAGTAACATCCAAACAATATAATGAGACATCACCCCAGGTTGTAGAGTGTTTGGTGGTAGTGGAGGTCCTTAAGACCTTCCTGGGACCGCTCAATATTGTTTCTGATTCCTTATATGTGGTTAATGCAGTTAATATGCTTGAAGTTGCTGGTTTAATTAGACCCTCTAGCAAGTTTGCTCACATTTTTCAGCAAATTCAGTCTGCCCTGTTACATAGAAGACATCTTGTTTATATTACTCATGTCAGGGCTCATTCTGGCCTTCCTGGCCCCATGTCTCATGGAAATGACTTGGCAGACAAAGCCACTAGAATCGTGGCTGCTGCTCTGTCCTCACAGGCAGAGGCTGCAAGGGAGTTTCATAAATGCTTCCATGTAACGGCTGAAACTTTGCGCCGCTGTTTCATTTTAACCAGGAAAGAAGCTCGTGACATTGTCACCCAATGTCAAAATTGTTGTCAATTTTTGCCTACTCCTCATGTAGGGGTAAACCCCCGAGGCATCAGGCCATTACAGGTCTGGCAAATGGATGTCACTCATATTTCCTCCTTTGGAAGAAATCAATATTTACATGTTTCCATTGACACCTGCTCTGGTGTTATGTTTGCTACACCTTTAACAGGTGAGAAAGCCTCTCATGTTATACAGCACTGTTTAGAAGCTTGGAGTGCTTGGGGCAAGCCCACAATCCTTAAAACTGATAATGGGCCAGCATATACCTCTACTAAATTTCAGCAATTTTGTCATCAAATGGATGTCACTCACCTGACTGGCCTTCCTTATAATCCTCAAGGACAAGGCATTGTGGAACGTGCCCACCGTACACTCAAGTCTTATTTTATAGAACAAAAAGGGGGAGTTGATGAGATTCTGCCCTTAGTGCCAAGAGTAGCTGTCTCCATGGCACTCTTCACACTTAATTTTTTGAATCTTGACAAGCAAGGTTGCTCTGCAGCTGATCGACATAGCTCAGACCCTGATAGACCAAAAGAAATGGTGAAATGGAAAGATGTTTTATCTGGTCTGTGGAAAGGCCCGGATCCTATTTTAATAAGATCCAGGGGAGCTGTCTGTGTTTTTCCACAGAGTGAAGACAACCCATTTTGGCTGCCGGAATGACTCACCCGCTAGATATTAATCAAGGATGGTGTGAAAGATGCTGACCTCCCGAGGATTGCTTCTGATTCTGACAATGCTGAACTTGTCTCAGGTTCCTAGTATGAAGGGCGAACAGAGATGGGCCATTCTTTCAGCTTTCCCTAAACCAATGCCAGTTCGCCATGATGCTATAGTTTTTCCAAAATTCTTTACTACTAACAAAAAACTGGATTTACCATATTTGCCATTTGTCCCTTTACGGGTCCCGTTAGGAGAAAATTGCTCCCTCCAAGAACAGGGTTCCCTATGTTTTCAATTATCGAAAAAGGGGGACTCTATTCAGCTCAGTATCCATATGTTAGGATCATTTAAGGATAGTGGGACTGTAAATCTCACCCAAACCCGAGGAAAAGGAAATAATAGTATTATTCATGTTACATGGTTTTGGTGGCAATCGACAGTCTGGCTAAATGGTACATTCCCATCTCCCAATTGGAATGAGACGGAGCATCCTCATCAACCCAGAATTGCTCCCCATTGTGGTGGAGAGGATGAAGGGGAGTTGCTTCCATGGTCAGACTGCCAGTTGTCTGTAGCCAGATGGATTGATGAGTACAAATATTTTACCTTCTCCCCCAATATGTTGTTTGGGACTGAAGAAGAGTTTGTAATGAGAACGGGCCTCTTCTTGCAGGACCACAGAATGAGCCCTTACCACAAATGGCTACTTTGTGAGATTAATGGAAGCTGTACAGATCTTAATCCCCTTGTTTTCTTAAAAAAATGTGCTGTAGGAAAGGCCATTTACACTGGTGTCTCCAATTATACCAGGATTGGGGTAGATGGACAACCAACAAGATATGTAATTCATACTGAAGAGATCTCTAGTTTAAATAAGACACAATTAATCAAACCAGCTATATATCAACTCCAGTATGTTTCTATCCTCCCTTTTTGTTTATTTTATCTAATGGTTCATTTGAAAACTGTGTAAATGATTCCTGTTGGATTTCTCAATGTTGGGATGCAACAAAGGACATCCGTGCCATGGTGGCTCGGATCCCACGTTGGATCCCTGTTCCGGTGGAACCTTATCCCTGTTTCGACAAAAAAGAGATTTTGGCATTACTGCTGCCGTGATCATAGCAATTTCAGCCAGTGCAGTTGCTGCTACAGCTGCAGGGTTCACTATGGCTGGTACGGTCCAAACAGGCACAAAATTAAATCAGCTTTCAGTAGAAGTGACTGATGCCATCAATGTCCAAACTTCTGCTAGTGCCCAGTTGAAGGGAAGGCTGATGATTTTGAATCAGTGCCTTGATCTGGTTGAGGAACAGATAGGTGTCCTATACCAGTTGGCCCAGTTGGATTGTGAAAGAAAATTGGGCGCTCTGTGTATTACCAGTGTTCAATATGAAAATTTTACTCGTGCAGCTAATCTGTCTAGACAGCTTTCCTTGTATCTTGCAGGAAATTGGTCTGAAGGATTCGATGAGACTCTTGAGGCTCCGAGGGCGGAAGTTCTAAGGATCAACTCAACTCGAGTGGACCTGTCATTGACAGAGGGCCTTTCCTCCTGGATTTCATCTGCATTTTCTTATTTTAAGGAATGGGTGGGGGTAGTTTTATTTGGTGCTGCCATCTGCTGTGGGCTTGTGTTCATGCTCTGGTTGGTCTGCAAGCTCAGAGCCCAACAAAAAAACGTGACAAGGTCGTCATTGCTCAAGCACTTGTGGCCATTGAACAAGGGGCCTCCCCTGAAATCTGGTTATCTATGTTGAAATAATTAATGTTGTGGTGATAAGTTTAGGAACATCATGATCAGCCCTTGCACACCACTGAGGTCTCCTCATTGCACATGGTAGGGTGGTCTTGGATCCTCCGTCCTCACCACATTTGCTTCGGCTAGCCTCTGATATAGAGTTCACCCTAGGCCAATTCTAACCATAGCATAAGTACTGTGGTATCCAGAGACGGGCAACCTTCCTCGTGTGCGGACCAACCTAAGACTTGGGGCCTGGTGGCGATAAGGTTTCCCTATGACGGGTAAGGCCGTAGCATTAGAGGAATGACCTAAAACAAGGATCCACAGCCGATATGCAGATCAACAACTCAGGCCTAGACTAGCCTTGCTTTAGTAAAACAAACTTTTGCTTTAATAAAACAAAAAGGGGGAGATGTGTAGAGCCGTGAGCAATGGCCATTACAAGATGGCGCCAGCTTCCGCTGTGCCTAACTGGTAAACAAGTAATGTGTGCAGGTGCAAGAGTGAATTCATGCCAAGTCACTGTCCATCCCGGGGTGTAGCAATGAGGCTATGGGCGAGCAACAAATCAGGTGCTGACACGCCATGCTAAGGTGTATATAAGCAGCACCATTTTCCAGGGTTCAGGGTCTTCCTCCTGATGAAGCAATAAAGCTTTGCTGCAGAAGAATCCGGTTGTCCGAGTGTGTTCTTGCTGGCGAGACATTAGCTCGGGACAGGCCTCCGGTACACCATCGCAGTAAACAATGCCACTGCGCAGGCACTAGCCCGAATCTGGAGCCAACCCCTCCCGAGCGGGTGCATACAAATCAAAGTGCTGGCAGACTAACCAATCCCAGGAGGACACATAGCTCTCCTCAGTGCTGGGGTGTATATAAGCAGTCCTCCCTGGGTTTCCAGAGTTCCCATAGCATCGAGGTGTTCCTGAAATAAAAAAGGCTGTTGAGAAGAATCTGACCGAGTTGCGATTTTTCTTGCTGGACGAGGTGAGCGCAACACATATATATGGCCAAAGGGTTCCAGAGGAATGAGTCCATTACTATGGTGGCAGTTAGGCATGGCAGCAGGCAGGCATGGCATCACAGCAAGCTGAGAGCTCACATTTGGAACTGAAAACAGGAAGCAGAGGAAACAAACTGGAAATGGCATAAGATTTTAAATCTTAAAACCTGCCTGGAGTGACATACTTCTTCCAACAAGGCCATACTCCTAGGCCTCCCCAATAGCTCCACCAACTGAGAACAAATACGTATGAGCCCACGAAGATATGAAGGCACATGCCTGTAATCCCTATACTGGGAGGCAGATGCAGGCTGATCTCTGGGAGCTCAAAGCAAGCTTGAGCTACACAATGCCTTCCAGGCCAACAAAGGCTATATATAGGAAGACCCTGTCTCAACAAAACAAAACAAAAAACAAATACACGTGCCTATGGGAACATTCTTATTCAAAATCATCATAGTATGAATCTCTCTCTCTCTCTCTCTCTGTGTGTGTGTGTGTGTGTGTGTGTGTGTGTGTGTGTGTGTGTGTGTGCAATGTTTATGCAGGTGCCTGTGACATCCAGAAGGTGTCGAGTCTCCTAGAGCTTGATTTACAGGCAGTTGTAAGCTGCCCAGGATGAGTGCTTCAGATTGAATTCTAGTCATCTGCAAGCACTCACAGTCACTGAGCCACCTCTCCAGGCCTCAGTTTTAATTCCTGTATATTCCATCATTACCCACTTTAGATGATTATTCATAAAGAATTTAATGAGGCCTCAATCCAAGCCCACTTTGAGGAGATGCTCTCTCATCAGAGCAATAGGCAAGACTCTGTCTTGATGGAGATACATCTCTTGGCACAATTTGGAGAGAGTCCCTTTTAAAGCATGGTTCATCTTTTCTGCTTTACCTGAGACTTGGGACCTCTGAGCAAAGACAAGGCTCAGAGCTGATGCCTTCAAGTCCCCTCCCCTGATCTACCCAAGCCACCTCTGTCTCTTGTCATCACCACTTGCCTTAGCTGCTATCTCTGCCACTTGTCACACCTCAAGGACATTGCTACTTTCATCTGTATAGTGTTCGGCTGTCTTTTTTCTCTAAGTTGATTCTATTAGCCAGATGTACTAAAGTAGATACCCCCATTTTGA
The DNA here is from genome assembly GCF_978045245.1 of Mus caroli. Classification (NCBI taxonomy): domain Eukaryota; kingdom Metazoa; phylum Chordata; class Mammalia; order Rodentia; family Muridae; genus Mus; species Mus caroli. Next base: position 17,027,331 of record NW_028227272.1, read on the forward strand.
GTGTGGGAAAAGTGTAGCTAGGTTTAACATGTTTTCTAGTTTGAGAGGCATATTAGTGTTGTCCAATAGAATATTAGTGTTGTCTTTTAAATTTTTATTATTTATTTACATCCCAAATGTTGTCCCTCTCTTGGTCCTCCATCACAGAATCCCTCCCCATCCCCCTTACCCATCACTTCTGAGAGGGTGACCCCCTATACGCGTCCACCCTGGGGCATCAAATATCTATAGGATTAGGTGCAACCTTCCTTACTGAGAACAGACAAGGCAAGCAACCCTCTGCTATATATGTACTGGGGGCCTTGGACTACCACATGTATACTCTTTGGTTGTTGGCTCAGTCTCTGGGATATCCCAGTGGTCTAGGTTGGTTGATACTGTTGATCTTCCTATGTGGTTGTCATCCCCTTCAGTTCCTTCAGTCCTTCCCCTACCTCTTCCATAGGAGTCCCCAACCTCAGTCCAATGCTTGGCTGTAAGTATCTGTATCTATCTCAGTCAGTTGCTGGTAGAGCCTCTCAGAGGACAGCCATGCTAGGCTCTTGTCTGCAAGCACAACATAGCATCAGTAATAAAAGTGTCAGAGATTGGTGCCTGTCCGTGGGATGGATCCCAAGTTGGGCCAGTCACTGGTTGAACATTCCTTCAGTCTCTGCTCCATTATTGTCCCTGCATTTCTTTTCCACGGGAGCAATTTTGGATTGAAAGTTTTGAAGGTGGGTTGATTACCTCGTCCCTCCACTGGGGTACTGTCTGACTACTGAAGGTGATTTCTTCAGGTTCCATATCCCTACTGTTGGGCATTTCCACTAAAGTCACCCACATTGAGTTCTGAGAGCCCCCCCAACCCCAAGTCTCTTGGACTTTCTAGAGGCTCCCCACAACCCACACTGACTCCCTGAGCACCACTTAATATTTGGCTGTGGGTCTCTGCATCTATTTCCATTCGCTGCTGGATGAAGCTTCTGAGGAGACAGTTATGCTAAGCTCCTCTCTGCAAGCATAGAAGAGTACCATTAATAGTGTCTAGGATTGGCTCTCTTACGTACGATGTGTCTCAAGTTGGGCCAGTCGTTGATTTGCCATTCCCTCAATTTCTGCTCCATTTTCAGGCAAGATGAATTTTGGGTTGAAGGTTTTGTTGGTGGGTTGATGTCTCCCTTCATCCACTGGAAGTCCCACCTGACTACAGGAAGTGCTACTTCAATTCCTATATCCTGAGTTTCCAGGATTCTCAGCTAGGATCATCCCCATAAAGAGCCTCCCCAGTCCCAGGTCTTCAGCTACTTGCAGAGATGCCCCCCACTGATTGCTGTTCTCACTCCCAGCCCTCTCCATACCTGATCCTCATCCCCATTCCCTTCCTCCCCCTTTGCACCCTCTTCCCATCCATGGTTGGTTACTATTCCGATGACTAGTTTGTTTCATCTTCTGAGTAAGATTCATGCGTCCTCCTTTGGGCCTTCCTTATTACTTAGCTTCTTTTGGTCTGTGGATTTTATCTCCATAAGATTTTTTTTAAGAGTGTTAAATGTATTTATTTTAAATTATATTAAAATTCCTAGGTATAATATATTGAAATGACTTGTGGAAAATAGGCAACATGTTAAGTTTATATTCTTTAAAAGATAATTTTGAAGATTTATTTATTTTATCTATTTTATATTGTCTAATTTAAGTATGTGACTATTTTGCCTGCCTGTATGTATGTGCACCAAGTGAGTGGCTGGTGACCACCAATGTCAGAAATGGTAATCAGATCCTTCAAGGCTGGAGTTCCATTGTAATTTGAGTCACTATGTGGATACTAGGAAATGAACTGGGGTCCTCTGCAAGACCAAGTACTCTTAACTCTTGCACAAAATGTGGAACCCATTTAAGCCATATTCTTACATTTGTTTGAATTCAATAAACTATGAAATGTTCTACAAAAAATTATGCTTCATTTTCTTTTTTTTATATTTTTATTACGTATTTTCCTCAATTACATTTCCAATGCTATCCCAAAAGTCCCCCATACCCTCCCCCCACTTCATTTTCATATTTACAGCTATGTAAGAACTTAAAAATAACAACACAATCCCCTTTGTTTTCTGTTTCTTCTTTTACAACAGCTGCCAAAACCAATGATTTCCTTCTGCTCTGCCTTTTTGGAATGCTATTCAAGATTGAGAGATGTTCTTCAGTAAACTTCTTGACAGCATACAATGTATCAGTTTGTATCCTGCAACACAGGCCTAGAAAACAAAATCTCAAGGAAGGTAAGAAGGCATTTTCCTCCCCAGGAGGGTGCATGTGGGCAGAGTCCTCAGTACAATCCAGGAATTTGACACACATTGCTGTTAAGGACAACTTGTAGTACATTCCTTTGAAGTAGAAAAGGCACTGAACCCATTCTGTGGAGTATTAGAAAGGTGGATAGTGTGAGTTTGAAGTCAGTGGATCATTTCCTTGTCATTTGGGTTTTAGAATCCAGATTGACTAAACCAGAGATGAAGGAGTGAAGTGATAGAAAAGAACGTGTGTGCTGGTGTTCAACAAACATATTTGAGCCTCTCTGCCAACTTGAAGGGATGTATGGACTGAGAGCAATCTGCAGAGGTAGTTTGCTCATCTCAGCAGTGCATGTGGTCATCAGCCCCCTTACTGTATGGCTAGAGACATGCAGGTTCTGGGCTCTGTGTATATTTTGTTCTACAATTTATGCTTCATTCTGAGAAAACTAAAGCCAACCCCTCACCTCCAGTGTTGGGAAGCCCTAGGAACCACAGTCGGTCCTGCCTGTGATTTACCATGTAAGCTGGGAACCACACACAGCCTGACTGTGCTTTTAGTTATTGCATTATCAGTGATCAAGTTATGACAGTCATGTGTGGCCTCCCTTCCCCCAGCCTGGAACCTGCTTGCTCAAGGGTGGAGCTTCCTGCTCATTCGTCCTGCCACGCCTACTGCTGGACCCTGCCTTTGCTGCTTGGAGGAGGCACACACGTGTTCGTCCTGCTACTGGACCCTGATTACTTGGCGGGAAATCGGGTTCCCTCCCCCTTCCTTTATAAGTGAGTGTCTGGAAATAGTAAAATTGAGCTTTGATCAAAATGTTGTCTTAGCTCCATTCTTTCTTCCGCCCCGTCTAGATTCCTCTCTTTTCAGCTCGAACTGCCATTCTCAGTTGAACTGTTCGTGTTGTGGACTGCGGGCAGGCCTCAACAGTTGGCGCCAGAACTGGGACCTGAAGAATGGCAGAGGGATGCTAAGAGAAACAACTGCTGTGTGGAGCTCCACAAGAAAGGAAAGGATCTTCGTATCGGAGCATCAGAGCAACGGACAGGTACACATGCTAGCGCTAGCTTAAAATTTCAGTTTTGTAAAGTGTTGCTGAGGATGCGGTAGGATACGAATCAAGTTTGAATCAGTGCTAACCCAACACTGTTTCTGCTTGGGTCAGCAGCTCGTTAATCGGAACTAGATACGGAAACAGGTGGTGTGCCGCAGCTTTTTAGAAAGCTGCTTAGGTGGAAGAAGGAAGGGTTTAAAGTCATGGATCAGGCGGTTGTTTTTAGTTTTCAGGAGTTGTTTCAGGCCAGAGGAGTAAGGCTTGAAGTACAATTAGTAAGAAATTTTTTAGATAAGATAGATAGCTGTTGTCCATGGTTCAAGGAAGAAGAAATGATAGATTGTGGAACCTGGGAGAAAGTTGGTGAGGCCCTGAATATCGCTCAGACAGATAATTTTACCCTAGGCCTCTGGGCGCTTGTAAATGATGCTATAAAAGATGCAACTTCTCCAGGGCTAAATTGCCCTCAGGCAGAGCTTGTGGTATCTCAGGAGGAGTGCCTATCAGAGAAGGCCTCCTCAGAAAAAGATCTTCTTAACTCAAAAATTGATAAATGTGGAAACTCTGATGATGGACTGATGATGGACTGAATTTTAACAAAAATCACTCAGATAGAGGAATTGCCCATTACCTTAATGAGAATTGGTCCTCTTGCGAATCTCCCGCTTCACCTATAGTCACCACTTCGGGAGGTGCTACTCATAGGGACACACGGCTAAGCGAGTTAGAGTTTGAGATTAAGCTTCAGAGGCTGACTAATGAGCTTCGAAAACTAAAAAAGATCTCAGAAGCAGAGAAGAGTAACTCTTCTGTAGTTCACCAGGTGCCGCTAGAAAGAGTTGTGAGTCAGGCTCATGGGAAAGGACAGAATTCGTCTAATACGCTGGCCTTTCCTGTGGTCGAGGTAGTTGATCAGCAAGATGCTAGGACCAGACATTACCAGACCTTGGATTTCAAGTTGATAAAAGAGTTAAAGGCGGCTGTTGTGCAATATGGTCCTTCAGCCCCATTCACTCAAGCATTACTGGACACAGTTGCGGAGTCACACTTAACCCCCTCAGATTGGAAGACTCTTTCCAAGGCTACCCTGTCAGGAGGAGATTTTTTTGCTTTGGGATTCTGAATGGCGAGACGCCAGTAAGAAAACTGCTGCTTTTAATGCTCAGGCTGGTAACTCAGACTGGGATAGCAACATGCTTTTAGGAGAGGGTCCATATGAGAGACAGACAAATCAGATTGATTTTTCCGTTGCAGTGTACGCGCAAATTGCGACAGCCGCACACCATGCTTGGGGAAGGTTGCCAGTTAAAGGAGATACTAGTGGAAGTTTAGCTAGCATTCGGCAGGGTTCTGATGAACCATATCAAGACTTTGTGGACAGGTTGTTGATTTCAGCTAGTAGAATCCTTGGAAGTCCAGACACGGGTAGTCCCTTCGTTATGCAACTGGCTTATGAGAATGCTAACGCAACTTGCCGAGCTGCAATTCAACCGCATAAGGGACAGACAGATTTGGCGGGATATGTCCGTCTTTGCACAGACATTGGGCCTTCCTGCGAGTTCTCGCAGGGAACCCACGCGCAAGCAATGTTCTCGAGGAAACGAGGGAATAATGCATGCTTTAATTGTGGAAGTTTGGATCATTTTAGAAGTAATTGTCCTAAGAACAAGGGCGCCAAGGGTAGACAAACAGGCCGTACCCCAGGAATATGTCCCCAGTGTGGGAAGGGCCGCCACTGGGCAAAAGATTGTAAGCATAGACCAAGGGTTTTGAGCCGCCCGGTGCCGGGAAACGAGGAAAGGGGTCAGCCCCAGGCCCCGAGTTACTCAAAGAAGACAGCTTATGGGGCTATAAATCTGCTGCCCAGCCAACAAGATCAGTTCTTGAGTTTGTCAGGTCAAACCCAGGAAATGCAAGACTGGACCTCTGTTCCACTGTCCACGCAGTATTAACCCCAGAAATGGGAGTCCAAACTCTGCCTACCGGAGTCTTTGGACCACTGCCCGTAGAAACCTGTGGCTTTCTCTTGGGACGAAGCAGTTCTATTGTAGAAGGCCTGCAGATTTATCCAGGTGTTATAAATAATGATTATGAGGGAGAACTTAAAATCATAGCCGCTTGCCCTCGTGGTGTTATAACTATACCCGCTAATCAGAAAATTGCTCAACTTACTTTGATCCCTTTACGCCAGTCACTGTATAGATTCTTTGAAAGTGAGGAAGGACAAAATAATTTTGACTCCTCGGGCGTAAATTGGGTGAAATCTATCACAAATCAGAGACCTAACCTTAAATTGACTCTTGATGGAAAAGGCTTTGAAGGATTAATAGATACCGGGGCCGATGTAACAATTATAAGAGGGCAGGACTGGCCCTCAAACTGGCCCTTGACTGTTTCCTTGACTCACCTTCAAGGAATTGGGTACGCCAGTAACCCAAAACGTAGTTCCAAATTGCTAACCTGGAGAGATGAGGAAGGGAAATCAGGAAAGATTCAGCCGTATGTTATGTCAAATTTGCCTGTGACCCTGTGGGGAAGAGATCTGTTGTCACAGATGGGTGTTATTCTGTGCAGTTCTAAGGAGATGGTGACTGAGCAGACATTCAGGCAGGGACTCCTGCCTGGTCGTGAACTAGTAAAGAAAGGACAGGGAATTAAGACCTTTGAGGATCTTAAACCCCACTCTAACATGAGAGGTTTAAAGTATTTTCAATAGCGACCACTATCTTGCCTGCATCCCACGCGGAAAAAATTCAATGGCGTAATGATATTCCGGTGTGGGTGGATCAGTGGTCTTTACCTAAAGAGAAAATAGAGGCCGCTTCTTTGCTAGTGCAGGAGCAGTTAGAAGCAGGACATTTGGTGGAGTCTCATTCTCCCTGGAATACACCCATTTTCATTATCAGGAAGAAATCTGGAAAATGGAGACTGTTACAAGATTTAAGAAAGGTTAATGAGACCATGGTACTTATGGGAACCTTACAACCGGGGCTCCCCTCCCCAGTGGCCATTCCTAAGGGATATTATAAGATTGTTATAGATTTGAAAGATTGTTTCTTTACCATCCCTTTGCATCCAAAGGATTGTGAGAGATTTGCTTTTAGTGTTCCTCCTGTAAATTTCAAGGAACCCATGAAAAGATATCAATGGACAGTCCTCCCGCAGGGGATGGCTAATAGTCCCACATTATGTCAAAGGTTTGTGGCGAAAGCAATTCAGCCTGTTAGACAACAATGGCCAAATATTTACATCGTTCATTTCACAGATGATGTCTTGATGGCGGGAAAAGACCCCCAAGAATTGCTTTTGTGTTATAAAGGTTTACAAAAAGCCCTAGCTGATAAGGGATTGCAAATTGCTTCTGAAAAGGTACAAACTCAGGATCCTTATAATTATTTGGGTTTTAGACTCACTGATCAAGCTGTTTTTCCCCAAAAGATCGTTATTCGTAGAGATAACTTAAAGACTTTAAATGATTTTCAAAAGTTGTTAGGTGATATTAACTGGCTTCGCCCCTATTTAAAGCTTACTACAGGGGAGTTGAAACCTTTATTTGATATTCTTAAAGGGAGTTCTGATCCCACTTCCCCTAGATCCCTAACCTCAAAAGGATTGCTGGCCTTACAACTAGTAGAAAAGTCTATTGAAGAGCAATTCGTTACCTATATAGATTACTCCTTGCCGCTGCACCTGTTAATTTTTAATACGACTCATGTGCCTACGGGACTGCTATGGCAAAAATTTCCTATAATGTGGATACATTCGAGGATTTCTCCCAAACGTAATATCTTGCCATATCACGAAGCAGTGGCTCAGATGATTATCACTGGAAGAAGGCAGGCATTGACTTATTTCGGAAAAGAGCCAGATATCATTGTTCAGCCTTACAGCGTAAGTCAAGACACTTGGCTGAAACAGCATAGTACAGATTGGTTCCTTACACAACTAGGGTTTAGTGGAACTATAGACAACCACTACCCTCAAGATAGGTTAATAAAATTTTTAAATGTACATGATATGATATTTCCTAAGATGACTTCTTTACAGCCTTTAAATAATGCTCTATTGATTTTTACTGATGGCTCCTCTAAAGGGCGAGCTGGATATCTTATTAATGATCAACAGGTTATCGTAGAGACTCCTGGTCTCTCGGCTCAGCTAGCCGAATTAACAGCAGTGCTAAAGGTCTTTCAGTCTGTACATGAGGCTTTTAATATCTTTACTGACAGTTTATATGTTGCCCAGTCAGTACCCTTATTAGAAACCTGTGGTATGTTTAACTTCAATACGCCATCAGGATCCTTATTTTCAGAATTGCAAAACATCATTCTTGCCCGGAAAAATCCGTTTTATATTGGCCATATACGGTCTCACTCTGGTCTTCCTGGGCCTCTGGCCGAGAGTAATGATCGCATTGACAGAGCTCTAATAGGAGAAGCTTTAGTTTCGAATCCTGTTGCTCTGGCCCAACATGATCATGAAAGGTTTCACCTCTCTAGCCACACCCTAAGGCTCCGACATAAGATCACTAAGGAGCAAGCAAGAATGATTGTAAAACAATGTCCTAAATGTATTACATTATCTCCAGTGCCACATCTAGGAGTCAATCCTAGAGGCCTTATGCCTAATCATATTTGGCAAATGGATATAACCCATTATGCAGAATTTGGAAAACTAAAATATATACATGTTTGCATTGATACCTGTTCAGGATTTCTCTTTGCTTCTCTGCATACAGGGGAGGCTTCAAAAAACGTAATTGATCATTGCCTACAAGCCTTTAATAACATGGGGTTGCCTAAGCTTATTAAGACAGATAACGGGCCATCTTATTCTAGTAAAAACTTTATTGCATTCTGTAAAGAATTCGGTATCAAACATAAAACTGGGATTCCTTACAACCCCATGAGACAAAGAATAGTTAAACGTGCCCATAGCATCTTAAAGAATTGGCTTTTTAAAACAAAAGAGGGGCATCTATATCCCCCAAGGTCACCAAAGGCTCATCTTGCCTTCACCTTATTTATCCTAAACTTTTTGCAAACTGACATTAAAGGTCAGTCTGCAGCGGACCGCCATTGGCACCCAGTTACTTCTAATTCTTATGCATTGGTAAAATGGAAGGACGCCCTGACTAATAAATGGAAGGGTCCGGATCCAGTTCTAATCTGAAAAAGAGGCTCGGTTTGTGTTTTTTCACGAGATGAAGATGGAGCACGGTGGCTACCAGAGAGATTAATTCGTCAGGTAAACACAGATTCTGTCTCTTCTCGTAAGTATCATTCTAAAGACTAAAATTCCTCTTGTGCTTAGAATTCAGCTGAGAGTGGAAGCTCCCAGAAACGCTGTTTTCCTCTGAGCCAATTCCCCTACAGGAGGCCGGAGATTAGCTTTAGCTTTACAATTTGCATCTAAATAAAGTACCTTGACTTCTCCAAAAAGAAAATTTACATTGCTACTCTTTCATTGTCTAGATTTCTTTCTTTTCTCAAGCAGGTCAATCTACATTCTCCGGTTCTCCTCCCCTAAGAGCAAACAGGTGGTACTGCTAATCTCCCTTCCAAGGACATTCCAGCACGTGGCTTTCAGTCTGAGATAAGATTTAGATTTACCAGGAGAGCTAGGGAAGTAAAAATTTCATATATTTACAGAGATTAGTTCTTATTTTGATAGAGATGGGCTTAGTCCCTTAGCTGGCCTCTGGCTTTTCACCCTTGCTGTTACTGCAAGGTGTCCTTAGTTCCTCAGGCTAGGGAATAACAGGGATGAAGAGGAAAGACTTCCAGCTCCTATTTTAACCACAATCCATGGTGTTAATACTGACATAATTCTTGTCTAGGCCTTGCTAAATCTGAGGTTGACAAGTCTCATATAGAGACCGCGCATCGCTCAAAACTGCGCGTACTAATTCATAATCATATGAATACAGTATGGGTACCGCTTGGCCCAGGAGATTACTGCGGAGGGAAGGTCCAGCTTGACCGTTTCTGAGTTCCCTGTGCGACACACCTGATTTGAAGGAGGTTGGTATCTGATTCCAGCTAAAAACCAAAAATACCTAAGGCTCTGCCTCCCCTCCCCAAAAGATACCAAGAGCCACAGATGTGGGTTGTTATAACGCTCACAGGAGGAATCAGGTCAATGTCCACCCAAGTCAAGGTTAAAGGCCCACTCATCTACGGATGAGAAAATCATTTGATCACCTCTGTTAAGCATTGCCTATTTAAACTTAATTAATAGGGGGGAGAGAGGTTGGAGACCTTACTGTCGAAAGGGCAAGCCCTTCACTGCCTCCCACCCAAATAAAAAAAAAAGCCAACTGGCCTTGTACTAGGAGCCAGTCAGTCTTACCCCTTCTCCCTGTTTCCCTGCCTGTCATCCAAAATTTTGGAGGAATATCAGCTCAGTGTTATTCTAAATTTGTTTAGTTAAACTTAGCCAGGGTTCCAACGCCCTACTTAAAATGCAAACAGGTAGTTACCTATTCAGCACTAATTAGCATTATAAAGTCAGAGCCTATTCTGTTAGTGGTTTACTAGGATAATAAGGACAGTTTTAGCCAGATACAGTTTACCATTAGAAAAGTTAGGGAATCCCACGGAAACAGGTTTTTTCTTTAGCCCTAAGAACTCAGGCAGAACTATTTAGCATAGATAATTTTTCTGCCTCAGGCCAGCCCTTTCTTTTTTTTTGTTAACTAATGGGAGGAGATGTGGCCTCCCTTCCCCCAGCCTGGAACCTGCTTGCTCAAGGGTGGAGCTTCCTGCTCATTCGTCCTGCCACGCCTACTGCTGGACCCTGCCTTTGCTGCTTGGAGGAGGCACACACGTGTTCGTCCTGCTACTGGACCCTGATTACTTGGCGGGAAATCGGGTTCCCTCCCCCTTCCTTTATAAGTGAGTGTCTGGAAATAGTAAAATTGAGCTTTGATCAAAATGTTGTCTTAGCTCCATTCTTTCTTCCGCCCCGTCTAGATTCCTCTCTTTTCAGCTCGAACTGCCATTCTCAGTTGAACCGTTCGTGTTGTGGACTGCGGGCAGGCCGCAACAGTCATGAATACTGCCAACTTTTATGAAATATTTAAGTTTTACTGTTCTATCATCTTGAATGGTAAACTTGTTCTTTTGCGGTGCAAGCATCGCTATAGTGCATATGTTGGACATTCGTTGTTTCTGCTGATGATATGGTAAATTAATTGTAATGGCATGGGCTGAAATCCAGGTCATTCTTTTGACATAATTTCTTAGGATTATAGGATTATTAATACTTAGCAAATAAATGTTTTTATATTTAAGTTCTTAAAATATAAATTAAAACCTAACAGGTATTTACATTATAAGAGTGTAAGACTATACTGAAATGCCCGTGAAATTATATCTGATACCAGGTGAAGCTGAAGAAACTGAGTGTGCGGTTGAGTCGCTTGAGAAGGTCAGATCTCAGGGAACATTACACTCAGATAGAAAGTAAATGTGGATGATGCTGAGAAGTAAAAGGAACTAGAATATATTTTCCTGTTACACTTCCTATCATTCATCAAAGCAACCTTGGGGTATTTTTCCTAAGAGGTGACAAATGAGATAGCTAGTAGCTATTTTATTTGGAATCAATGTAGAAATCAGGAAGTTAGTAAGAACTTTGACGGACCCCATATCTGACACCAGTTTTGGTATGTAAGTCAGAGGCCATAGTGGAAAAATCTAGTACTATTATTCTACTAAATGTAAACTATTAAACTGACTTCTAACTGTGTATTTTTATACTCATGGATCAGGGTATTATTCTGCCATCATCTGAGAAATGTCTTTTGTAGTAGATGGTTATCAACCTAGGGATCCACAGCTAGACAATGTGAAAATCACAAAGAATGGCAGAAACATGGTAAAAGTAAGACAGTGTATGAATTCAAGAAAACTTTTTCTGTGCACATAAAGCATTTGTATTTGTGAATTATAAACACTTGTTGCAATATATATATATATATATATATATATATATATATATATATATATATATATAAATCCCTTAACAAGCTAAAGTTCTGAGACACCCAGCAAGAAGAGAGGTAACCAGAAATTCTCATGACTAACCAAAGTTCTGTTGCCAATTTACTACATTTTCTTTAAGGGTGCATCCTGTGGTAGAGGTAAACCATGTTCTAGGGGATGAGCCTGTGTTATTCCCATGCACATAATTTAAATCACACTTTTTATTTTTAATTTTTTAAAATTCACATGCCGTTAGAGCACTGTACAGTGGAGGTTTTGCTGTGATTATCCTTTAAACTCTGTGGTATTTTAGTTTCCCAACATCTACTAGAGTTTTACTCCTAAAGGAAAGCACTTTTATCTCCTAGTGCCATACGAGTCCTCTGAACACTCGTCCTTCCCATCTCAGTGATTACTCACAAAAGAGGGAACATGGTGGTTTGTGTCGACTACTACTCTCTCTGCAGTTCAACAACACATGCCAAGATGACTCTGACCTGGATTTTCTCACATACTCTTTCTGGCAGATTCACAGAGAGAAGGATTATTGTTTATTAATACAATACGTAGTTCTGATTCCTAATTTAAATTATGGGTTTGCTTTTCAGAGTAAGGACTGAACTAAAAGAACTAGCAAGTACAGCTCCATACAAGAGCACGCAAATACATATAGACACATGCACACATACAGAGAGAGAGAGACAGAGAGAGAGAGAGAGACAAGGACAGAGACAAGGACAGAGACTAAATGTCCCCAAAGGGTTGCAGGAAGGAAGCAAGATCTAATATAATCCTCTAATGTAACAAACTAATAAAAATGAAATCATAATACCACAAATCATGTACACAAACATGACCAAAAAATTGTGATTCTTTAAAATAGTGTTCTTCTTGCTGGTGAGACTGAAACATTTACACACACACACACACACACACACACACACACAAAACAATTCACAGATGTGAATAAAGTGATCATTTCATTGTCAGCCAATGTACCCAAGGATAACCTACTTACTCCTTTCCAAGAGTCAATTCTTACCAAGAAACATGTATCCTGCATGATGCATATCAGTGTAAAGATGTCTGCTATAAAACATAAAAACGTTTATCTTTAGAAAATAGCCTCTTTTATTATACTCATATATAGGAGTAATTAGTCATTCCATGTACACCGATGGTTCTGAGGTTTTTAAGGAACTTAATCATACCACTCTGACTAAATTTAAACATAAATCTTAGATATTATGCTGTAATGACAAGAAATTTTCACCATAAGGATTTTGTATTAGGAATGATATTGCAGAGTAGTTTTTACCGTGCTGAGTGACATTCTCTTTCATGAAATAATTCAGTCATCTGCACCTTCCTCGTTTTCCCTTGGATTCCTCAAACATGGCTGTGTGTGGTCTCCCTTCCCCCCAGCCTGGAACCTGCCTGCTCAAGGGTGGAGCTACCGGCTCATTCGTCCTGCCACGCCCACTGCTGGAACCTGCCCTCTGCTGCCTGGAGGCACACACGTGTTCGTCCTGCTACTGGACCCTGAGTTACTTGGCGGGAAATTGGGTTCCCTCCCCCTTCCTTTATAAACTGAGTGTCTGGAAATATTAAATTGAGTCTTGATCAGAATGTTGTCTTGACTCCATTGTTTCTTCCGCCCTATCTAGTTACCTCTCTTTGCAGGGAACTGCCATTCTCAGTGAACCGTTCGTGTTGTGGACCGCGGGCGGGCCGCAACAGTTGGCGCCAGAACTGGGACCTGAAGAATGGCAGAGAGATGCTAAGAGAAACGACTGCTGTGTGGAGCTCCACAAGAAAGAAAAGAATCGTCGTATCGGAGGAGCATCGGAGCAATGGACAGGTACACATGCTAGCGCTAGCCTAAAAAATTTCAGTTTTGTAAAATGTTGCTGGGGATGCAGTAGGATACGAGCAAGTTTGAAGCAGTGCTGACCCAACACTGGTTCTGCTTGGGGTCAGCAGTTCGTAAATCGGAACTAGATACGGAGACAGGCGGTGTGCCGCAGTTTTTTTTTAGAAAAAACTGCTTAGGTGGAAGAAAGAAGGGTTCAAAATCATGATCAGGCCGTTGTGTTTAGTTTTCAGGAGTTGCTTAAGGAAAAAGGAGTAAGCCTTGAAGTACAATTAGTAAGAAATTTTGTAGATAAGATAGATAGCTGTTGTCCATGGTTCAAAGAAGAAGAAACGATAGATTGTAGAACCTGGGAGAAAGTTGGTGAGGCCCTGAAGTGAGTTAAAGTTTGAGATTAAGCTTCAGAGGCTGAGTCTCTTAAGATATTTCTAGTTTAGGTAATGATTAATGTGGTTCCTATCCTAAATAGTAAAATTTAAGATAAGATATAAAGCAATGCCTCTTTATTAAAGCGTTAAAGCTTGCTTTAATAGGTATTCATAGGTATTAATTGATATCCAAACTTCGTAATATGATAGTAATGCTTCTAATATTGATTTTAACAGTGATAAATTGTTTTAAACATAGGTTTTGCTTTCCCAAAGTTGTAGATATTATCCTAACCTTGCACAAAAACTTAAAAATTATGGTTAAAACTGCCATTGTTCCATTGACTGCAGCTTGCAGTTTGATTGCAAATTTAAGATTAATGCTCAGATTAAAAAGTATTTTACCTTTGAGTCAATACAGGGCTCTGGGCAGTCCCAGAGCGGCTTGTGGCCTTTTCTTTTGTTTTGCAAACAATGCCTAAAAAAGTTTTTCCCTGTGTTCAAGAAAATTTCTTTTTAACAGTGTTACAGATCTATTCAAATGTTTAAAATAATGCTTAAATTCAAAGATTTTTGCTTCTAGTAAACTGGTAATCACTAGAAAATTTTGCCTCTATGTATGGCTAATATAGCTTTACATTATGTAAGAAAAATGTTTATTGTTTCTGCTTCTTTACGAGAAGCCAAAAGTTTTAATCTTTCAGTATATATTGTTTCCTAAGTGGAAAGTATTTTATTAACTAATGCTTCTCAAGGGAAGTTTACCTTAAATCCTTGCTCTCACCCAAAAGATTCAGAGACAGTATCCTTTTGTTATTTGGTGTTTTGGTTTGCTGCAAGGGGTTTTGCAGGAAATAAAGAAAGCTTTTATAATTGTTGTTAATTGGTAATTAAAAATTAGTTGTGCCGAAGACAATTCTTTGGCCAGAAAAAACATTATTGTAAAGTCATTTTTCTCATCCTCCCAGCCAATCGTTGGCCACGTGGGCCCAACTAGCTGCTGTGGAGCGGAGTCTTAAGACACACAGTTGCCCCTATTCCAGCACAAATAATCTGGCTGTGTGCTGTAGATGGTGTTTTAAAATGCTGAACAATCAAACCTTAATTTATATATTAATAGTCAATGCTATATCTCTGAGCTCATAATTACTTAAAATTGTTCGTCCCTCAGATACTATTAATTCTCAAATTTACAATTGCTTATACATATTTCTAGTTAATAAATAAATAAATTATGCACGTGTGACTCTTAATAACTTTTCTAGCCTTCTAGTTACAACCGTTCCTTAAGAAAAATAATTGAAAGTACAATTAGTCACTGCCCCTTTACAGCCAAATATTTAAAATGTTTTGTCCAAAAAGTTATTAATTCAAAAGGTTAGATATTGTAAAATTTTAAACTTTAACCTCTTAAAAGACAAAAGAGAGAAATTGTATCCCCATATATACTATTTAGTGCATTTCCATGCACACTATTTAAAACATACCTTTATTTTCAAAATTTGAGATTAAAATGTCAAATTTAATAAATGCTTTTTAGTATCTTAAAAGGATCTACTTATTGGCTTATAGATTGATCCTAAAACAGCTACCTTATTAGGAAAGGGAAAAACAAGTTCTCTCCACAGAACTCTACAGAAGCATATTGGTAATTCGTGTGCTGAGCTGACAGGTAAGTTAACTCAGTGTCCTGATTAAAAGGACTAAAAGATTAAATTCATGTTTTAGATCCATCCTTACTTGTCATTTTTCCAGTTTGGACTAGCTTCTAGCCTTTTAACTTTATGGCAATAGTACATCAGAGACTGTATATTCAGACTTAGTAAAATTAGTCATTTAATAGAGTCATAATGATTTTTCACTCTTCTTCAGTGTGACCAGCCATTCTAACTCAATCTTAAACTGGTCTAATATTCAGTTCAATTATTAGAGATTCCTATATTCTAAATTACCTAGCAAAGTTAATTCAGAGCATTTGCCCCAAGGTCACCAAAGGCTCATCTTGCCTTTACCTTATTTGTCCTAAACTTTTTGCAAACTGACATTAAAGGTCAGTCTGCAGCAGAACGCCACTGGCACCCAGTTACTTCTAATTCTTATGCATTGGTAAAATGGAAGGACGCCCTGACTAATAAATGGAAGGGTCCAGATCCAGTCCTAATCTGGGGAAGAGGCTCGGTTTGTGTTTTTTCACGAGATGAAGATGAAGCACGGTGGCTACCAGAGAGATTAATTCGTCAGGTAAACACAGATTCTGTCTCTCCTCGTAAGTATCACCTTGAGGACTAAAATTCCTCTTGAGCTGGGAGTGGAAGCTCTCAAAAAACACTGTTTCCTCTGAGCCAATTCCCCTACAAAAGGCCGGAGATAAACTTTAGCTTTACAATTTGCATCCAAATAAAGTACCTTGACTTCTCCAAACAGAAAATTTACATTACTACACTCTAATTGTTTAGTATTCTTCCTTCTCTCAAGCAGGTCAATCTACATTCTCCGGTTCTCCGCCCCGCCCCTAAGAGCAGACAGGTGGTTCTGCTAATCTCCCTTCCAGGGACATCCCAGCATGTGGCTTTTCAGTCTAAGATAAGATTTAGATTTACCAGGAGAGCTAGGGAAGTAGAAATTTCATATATATTTACAAAGATTAGTTCTTATTTTGATAGATATAGGCTTAGTCCCTTAACTGGCCTCTGGCTTTTCACCCTTGCTGTTACTGCAAGGTGTCCTTAGTTCCTCAGGCTACTGGGAATAACAGAGATGAAGAGGAAAGACTTTCAGCTCCTAGTTTAACCAAAATTAATGGTGTTAATACTGACATAATTCTTGTCTAGGCCTTGCTAAATCTGAGGTTGACAAGTCTCACATAGAGGCCTCGCAATAACTCAGAATTGCGATACTGATTCATAATCATATGAATACGGTATGGGTACCGCTTGGCGCAGGAGATCACTGCGGAGGGAAGGTCCAATTTGACCGTTTCTGAGTTCCCTGTGCGACACACCTGATTTGAAAGAGGTTGGTATCTGACTCCAGCTAAAAACCAAAATACTTACGGCTCTGCCTCCCCTCCCCAAAAGATACCAAGAGCCACAGATGTGAGTCGTTACAATACTCACGGGAGGAATCAGGTTAATGTCCACCCAAGTCAAGGTTAAAGGCCCACTCATCTATGGATGAGAAAATCTTTTGATCACCTCTGTTAAGCATTGCCTATTTAAACTTAATTAATAGGGGGGAGAGAGATTGGAGACCTTGCTGTTGTAAGAGCAAGCCCTTCACTGCCTCCCACCCAAAAAATAAAAAAGCCAACTGGCCTTGTACTAAAGAGCTGGTCTTAACCTCTTCTCACTGTTCCCCTGCCTGTCACCCAAAATTGTGGATAATTATCAGTTCAGTGTTATTCTAAAATTGTTTAGCTAAACTCAGCCAGGGTTCCAACGCCCTACTTAAAAGGCAAACAGGTAGCTACCTATTCAGCATTAATTAGCATTATAAAGTCAGAGCCTACAGCCCAGTGCTGGT
This sequence comes from Mus caroli, assembly GCF_978045245.1. Classification (NCBI taxonomy): domain Eukaryota; kingdom Metazoa; phylum Chordata; class Mammalia; order Rodentia; family Muridae; genus Mus; species Mus caroli. The sequence continues at coordinate 17,044,416 of NW_028227272.1, forward strand.
ATTTCAGTCAGTGCTTTTAAGACAGTCTCAGCCAGATACAGTTTACCATTAGAATAGTTAAGGAATCCCACGGATACAAGTTTTTTCTTTAGCCCTAGGAACTCAGGCAGAACTATTGAACATAGATAATTTTTCTGCCACAGGCCACCCCTTTTATTTTATTTTTGTTTTGTTATCTAATGGGGGGAAATGTGGTCTCCCTTCCCCCCAGCCTGGAACCTGCCTGCTCAAGGGTGGAGCTACCGGCTCATTCGTCCTGCCACGCCCACTGCTGGAACCTGCCCTCTGCTGCCTGGAGGCACACACGTGTTCGTCCTGCTACTGGACCCTGAGTTACTTGGCGGGAAATTGGGTTCCCTCCCCCTTCCTTTATAAACTGAGTGTCTGGAAATATTAAATTGAGTCTTGATCAGAATGTTGTCTTGACTCCATTGTTTCTTCCGCCCTATCTAGTTACCTCTCTTTGCAGGGAACTGCCATTCTCAGTGAACCGTTCGTGTTGTGGACCGCGGGCGGGCCGCAACAGCTGTGTCTGCTAACAAAAATGATAAACATGTTCAGCAGCCCCCTCACAGAATAAAGACTGATATGCTGCAAAGCAAATGTGTGCAGGCAGATGACATAGTGGGTAGGGAGAGATAGCTCAGCAGGGGAAGGTGCTCGCCCCTAAACCTGCAGATGTGAAAGAGCCAAATCCACACAATTGGCCTTTCCACCCATGTCCACCTACAGATCATACACACACTGCATATGTGTGCACATACGCACACTCACACAAACACACACATCTGCACAAGCATACACACACACGTGCATGAACAGGAACACACACAAACAAGTGAGTGAGTGAATATTAAATGGTTAACAACAATGATCTCTTTGAAGCATCATCCCATGCTTTCCCAGTTAATTTGAGCATCCTTAGTTGGATGTTCAGTAAAAGAATTTAGGGCATATGGTTCTCATCAAGTGTTATAACTGAAACTGCACATCAAACATGGATTAAGCTTATTATTGAGGTTTAATCCTCAAAAATAAATTAGCGGGTTGGTGAGATGGCTCAGTGGGTAAGAGCACCCGACTGCTCTTCCGAAGGTCCAAAGTTCAAATCCCAGCAACCACATGGTGGCTCACAACCACCCGTAATGAGATCTGATGCCCTCTTCTGGTGTGTCTGAAGACAGCTACAGTGTATAAATAAATAAATAAATCTTTTTAAAATAAAATAAAATAAAATAAATTAGCATAAGAAAGGAAGATGCGCAGAACAATCAGGTGGCACCTGACGGTGATGTTCCTACAGATGTTAATTATGAATGGGGCACATAGAGAAAAGTTGATTTTTAAGAAAAAAGGATATTTTGAGTCACTCACAGGTACCCCTAGCAACAGCTGTAACTTTTTGATAATATCATTCACTGTGTCCAAATGTATTGTCATTACAGTGAACGGCTGAAAAGAAAAAGAAGAAATGTTACTGGTTAACAGTAATTTAATGGTTATTCACCCATTTATTACTATACCATGAAACCAAACTTTACTTAAGAAAATTACAAAGACAAGCATTTGTAAGCATGAGAATCAATTATGGTTTTCCTTTCTTTCATATAGCCTAAGGCAATAAGTTTTTCAGTATAATGGGTATCATTCTAAAGACCGGAGACATTCAAAATATAGCAGGTTGCTGACTATGCCTCATCCAGTAAAACTGCTTTTCCCAAGCCTGAGGACCTGAGTTAAAATTCCAGGGAAACACTCTGCTACAAAGAGAGAATCAACTCTGGTGTCTTCTGACCTTCCCCAACACACACACACACACACACACACACACACACACACACACACACACAGAGAGAGAGAGAGAGAGAGATTTATATAAGACAAACACCAACACACAAACCAATGTTACATTTACAGCCAAGCAGTAGTTATATAAAAGGATATTCTTATATTTGGGAGCACTAAACATAAGCAGTGAGCATAAAGAGCCATTGTGCATACAACAACACACACAAGTGGATGTTACCAAACAGGTAAATATAGTTGAGTAGTATATGGTATTGAGTTAAACATTCTAAGCCGGGCGTGGTGGCACACGCCTTTAATCCCAGCACTCGGGAGGCAGAGGCAGGCGGATTTCTGAGTTCGAGGTCAGCCTGGTCTACAAAGTGAGTTCCAGGACAGCCAGAGCTATACAGAGAAACCCTGTCTCGAAAAAAAAAAAAAAAAAAAAGAGTTAAACATTCTAATAACTTATACTTTTATGTATATATGTAATAATTATAATTATATATACAGTGGGGGAAGTACTCTTACTGTATGGCTGGAGACATACAGGTTCTGGGCTCTGTATATATTTTGTTCTACCATTTATGCCTCATACTAAAGCCAGAAGAAAACTAAAGTCACCCTCCCCCCACCCTCCCCCACCCTCCAGTGTTGGGAAGCCCCAGGAACCGCAGTCTGTCCTGCTGTGGATTCACCATGTAAGCTTGGGAATAATACACCATCTTATCTGAAAAATGTCACATGGCTCTAATATCTTCAACTGCGATCTCTACTGTAACCCAGGTTTCACTTTCACAATTTCATGCACTGCCCTCTCTATCGTAGGCCCTCGCCCCTCAAGCTCTTCACACAGGGACTCCCCTGCCACACACACTTAGGCATCGGCTGTCTGAAACATCATGGAAAGAATTCACAAGGGCTCGCTCTTGCATCCTGCATGTCTCTAAATTTAAGTTCAACTTACAGCACTCTGTTGCTTTGGGGGTTTTAAATCTAAAACGTTACACATTTTCCTGAAAAAAACAAACAAACAACAATCAGGTTCTTAAGAGTAAATTCTGCTCCCTGGTACCTACTTGCCTATTAGGTACTTTTTGTTGATGAGATAACACCACGAACTGTTTGTTCTGGTTTCTGTTCCAGAGGCGTAAGAGCCTATCCTGGCAGGGGAACGTGGCTGCAGATAGGAGCAGGAAGCAGAGCAGAGGTAAAAAGTGAGAGTGGGCAATGCGATGAAAGCTCAGAGCCTGCCCTAGTGGAAGACTTCCTCCAGGAAAAAACATGCCGCCTTCGCAGACAGTGTCTCCATTTCAGGAGTGCTCAAAGGTCTGTACAAGTGTACTACAGGAATAGCACATACAACATCAGAGTGGACAAAGGATTGGCCACAAGTTGGCAGTTCTAGGAAATCGCACTTGGAGGCTCAGAGCACTATATGGTCACTGTGTGATCACTTTTTTTAAAAAAATTGTTTTATTTATGTTTCAAATGTTGTACCTCTTCCAGGTTCCTCTTCTAAGAATTCTTCACCCCCTACCCCATCCCCTTTGCCCCACCATTCAAACCTACCCACCCCCTTATCCACCCACCCACCCACCCTCACCTCACCCCCAACATCCTCCTTCCCTGGATCATCAAGTTTTAACAGGTTTAGGCACATCCTCTCTCACTATGCCCGACAAGACCAGCCCATGTATGCTCTTTGGTTGGTGGCTCTCTGGGAGCTCCCAGGGGTCCAGGTTAGTTGGCACTGTTGGTCTTTCTATGGTGTTTCGATCCCCTTCAGCTGCTTCAATCCTTCCTCTAACTTTTCTACAGGGGTCCCCGACCTCAATCCAATGGTTGTCTGTTAGTGTCTTTATCTGTCTCAGTCAGTTGCTGGTAGAGTCTCTCAGAGGACAGCCATGCTAGGCTTCTGTCTGCAAGCACAACTAGCATCAGTAACAGTGTCAGGCTTTAGTGCCAGCCCATGGGATGGATCCCAACTTGGCCTAGTCACTGGATGGCCTTTCCTTCAGTCTCTCCTCCCTGTATTTCTTTTAGGTGGGAACAATTCTGGGTCAAAAATTTTGAAGGTAGGCTGGTGATGCCATCCCTCCACTGAGGGCCCTGACTATTTACTAGAGGTGATCTGTTCTGGTTCCCTCTCCCCACTGTTAGGCATTTTGGCTAAGGTCATCCCCATTGAGTCCTAGGAGCCTCTCACATCCCAGCTCTCTGGGACTTTGTAAAGGTTTTCCCCATCCCAACCCCCATTGCTTCATATTTCTATTTATTCTCCTGGCCCTCTGGGCTTCTCTCCTGTCTCCCCCATCCCTGATCCTGCCTCCCTTTCCCCTCTCCCCCTTTTCACCCAGGTCCCTCACTCCCTCTGCCTCCCATGATTATTTTGTTCCCCCTTCTAAGTGGGATTGAAGCCTTCTCACTTGCACCTTCCTTCTTGTTAAACTTCTTAGGGTCTGTGGGTTGTGTCATGGGTATTCTGCAGTTTTTAGCTAATATCACTCATCAGTGAATACCTACCATGTATGTCCTTTTGAGTCTGGCTTACCTCACCCGGGATGATATTTTTGAGTTCTATCCATTTACCTACAAAATTCATGATGTCCTTGTTTTTAGTACCTGAATAGTATTTTTCCAAGATATTTTATTTATTTACATTCGAGTCATCTTCCCCCTCAGTCCCCCCTCCCACAGTTTCTCATCCCATTCCTCCTCCCTATTGCCTCTGAGAGGGTGCTCCCCCTCCCACCAGGCCTCCTCCTCCCTTGGGGCCTCAAGTCTCTCGAGGATTAAGTGCATCCTCTCCCACTGTGGCCAGACCATGCAGACCTCTGCTATATATGTGCCAGGGGCCCATGTATGCTGCTGGTTGGTGGCTCAGTCTCTGGGAGCTCTCTGGGGTCTGGATTAGTTGAGACTGCTGGTCTTCCTATGGGGTTGCTCTCCCTTTCAGCTTCTTCAATCTATCCCATAATTCAACCTTACAGGTCCCTGACTTTAGTCCAGTGATTGGGTGTAAGTATCTGCTCTGTCTCAGTCAGCTGCTGGTAAGGCCTCTCAGAGGACAGCCATGCCAGGAAACCATCTGTATGCACATCATCATGCCCCTGCCCCATGAAATGGATCCCAAGTTGGACCACCCTTCCTTTAGTCTCTTCTCCATTTTTGTCCCTGCAGTTCTTTTATACTGGAACAGTTCTGGGTCAGAAATTTTGACTGTGAGCTAGTAACCCTGTCCCTCCACTTTGAGACCCTGTCTATACTGGAGGTGGACTCTTCGAGTTCCCTCTCCCTATGTTGGGGCATTTTGGTTAAGGTCACCTCAAGTGAGTCCTGAGAGTCTCTCACCTCTTGGGTCTCTGCTATTTTCTAGATGGTTTCCCCACCCCCACCTCCCACCTCCCGAGGCTGCTTATTTCCATTCATTCTCTTGGCCCTCTGGGCTTCTTTCCTGTCCCTCCCCCCATATCTGAACCTGTTCCCCTTTTCCCCTCCCTTTCTTTTCTCCTACATAGGTTCCTCCCTCCCTCTGCCTTTCATGATTATTTCCTTCCCCTTCTAGGTGGGATTGAAGCCTTCTTACTTGGGCCTCTCTGCTTGTTACACACCTGTCTGTAGGTTGTATCCAAGGTATTCTGTACTCTTTAGCTAATATCCACTTATCAGTGAGTACATACCATGCGTGTCCTTTTGGGTCTGAGTTACCTCGCTCAGGATGATATCTTCTAGTTCCATCTATTTGCCTGCAAAAGTCATGCTGTATACCATTTTTAATAGCCAAATAGTATACCATTGTGTAAATGAACCATATTTTCTGTATCCATTTTTCAGTTGAGGGATATCTGGGTTGTTTCCAGCTTCTGGCTATTACAAATAAAGCATGAACATGGGGCAGCACATGTTCCTTGTGGTACAGTGGAGTGTCTTTTGGGTATATGCCCAAGAGTACTATAGCTGGGTCTTCAGGTAGAACTATTTCTAATTTTCTGAGGAACAGCCAGATTGTTTTTCAGAGTGGTTGTACCAGTTTGCAATCCCACCAGCAATGGTGGAGTGTCCCTCTTTCTCTACAACCATGCCAGCATGTGCTATCACTTGAGTCTTTGATCTTAGCCATTCTGATTGGTGTAAGGTGGAATCTCAGGGTCATTTTGACTTGCATATCTCTGGTACATTTGGATCTATGCACATGGATAAGTTATAAGCTGTCATGTGATTAGTTAGAGACTGTTGATGTTGCCTAGGACTTGAAAGAGGCATTAACTTTGCGCTCTGAACTTTTGCTCTGAAAAACTGGACAGAGGCACGTTCTTTTAAAACAGAAAATTTTACTGAATGAAGTTCTATTAAGGGGAAAGAAAGCAGGAAAATTGTTATACACCATATGTAGTTAATTTAGGATATAAGAAAATAGTAGCATACCCTAAAATATTGCTTTAAATGTTTCACTAAAGGTATTACAGTATATCATAATTTGAACAAGATATATTCATATATAATTTAATATAAAATATTTAAAATTCTTTGGCATAATGAAACTTTCTTTATAAAATTACACTAAAAATGAAACAAAGAAATTGTGGGACCTCGAAAGGTAGTCTGTGTTCTGATCAAACGAGGCTTACTCCAGAGACCCAGTAGAAAACTACAAGGGACGGAACAGTGAGCCACATTCCCAGACACAGGTGCCTGACACCACGAGTCCTCAACTCCATAATCCTGTGACCAACAGTCACATAGACAATGACCTGAGCCCCTAATATTCTGGCTAGACTGCACCCCCACAGTTAGCTGGCAATAGCCAGGTATGTTCCTCCCCACCGTTACCCTGCAACAGCATCTTGCCTGAGGCTAAATTAAAATCAGTGCACTACTTTTTTTTGGTGGAGGAAATTTGAAAGACAGAATAACAGTGGATCTGTAGCATGATTTTTAATAATGCCTATGGAGGTCCGCAACGACAAAGCAAACACAGAAGAGGATATAGACTATATACAGTATAAGAGAAAAATGTGGCAGGGAGTTTACTTGCCAAGCTTCAGTGGTTACTGTGGAGAATCAGGCCCTTCCACCCCACCCCTACTAAACAGGAGAGGCCTCCTTGTTGCGCCCACCTCAGCTGGCAAGGAAGACACAACACGGTCGGATTCTTCTCAACAGCCTTTATTGCAGGAACGCCTCGATGCTGCTACAGGGACCCAGGGAACCCAGGGAGGTCTGCTTATATGCACCCCAGCACAGGGAAAGGCTTCGTGTCCTCCTGGGATAGGTTGAACCGCTGTCACCTAATTAGCATGTACCAGCTCGGGAGGGGTTGGTGCCAGACTCGGGTTTACGCCTGCGCAGTGGTGTTGTTTATGACAACGGCACACTGGAAACCGGCGCCATCTTAGAGTTGGCTTCCTACACCTCCTGATTGGCATGGAGCAATAGGGAAGTTGCTGCAAAGGCAAGAGCCCAAACAGCCACCACCGCTGCTGAGGTTCAAGGGCTTTGAGCCCACCCCAATCAGGCAGCAGGCCATGGCAATGGCAAAAAGGCCATGTTGAATTTAGAAGTATGAAGGATGCAACAGTAGGATATCTTCCCATGATGTTTCAGACAGCTGGTGTTAGAGCATGTGTGGCAGGGGAGTCCTGTGTGAAGGTCCTGAGAAGGCATAGCATGAAGTTGTAAACGTGAAACCTAGGTTGCAGTAGAGATCTCAGTTCAGATACTAGAGCCATGTGACATCTGGCAAGGAGAGCTACATACAGGGAGTGGAGTCAAGGGGTGGGGGTGGGGGTCATGTTTCGGGAAGAAAAGATGAAGGGTGGAACCACTGTAGCCCAATGAAACTGAAGTCTCAGACATGGGACATGTCTGGATTTCCTGCTTTCCCAGCTGGGGTCTGGTCTTGCATTAGGTCAGTATTTCCTCCCTATGTCTCCAGTGCTCACTTTTGGAACGGTATTCTGTGACATTGCCTGTTTGATGCATTAGATTTGTCTATTGATTTTAAAGGGGGCTAAAATTAAGAGGTGTCCCTGAGTTTCAAGATAACCTTTGGTTTGGACTTTTGAAGGATTAAGATGAAAATATGTCATAAAGTAACAATGATGACATATAGAGTTGGACTATTTGCATTGTAATATGGAGAGGATACTATGGAGTGTGGTGTGGTTTATTTTGTATGCATGGCCCTTTAAAGGATCCTCAATTGTTAGTCAACTGGCCTTTTTAACCCTTAGGACTGCTTGACCCTATAACCTTCACTGTCAGTTGTCTCTTGGAATCCTGGAAACAGGGGAAGATAGAAAAACTCAGGAGGGAAATGGGGGGGAGTGTCAGAATTAGATGTGGAGAGAGACAGGAGAGAGGCCCAGAGGGCCAGAAGAATGAATGGAAATCTGCATCTGGCCAGGATTGGGGGTGTCTCTAAGGATGTGCCATAGACCTGGGATGGGGAGGCTCCCAGAAGCCAAGGGGAAGTGACCTTAACTGAGACTCCTAGCAATAGGGATCTGGAACCTGAAGGGGCAACCTCCTATAGCCAGGCAAAATGCCCAAGGCCACCAATGCCGAAGGCCACCTCCTATAGCCACCAATGCCCAAGGCAACCTCCTATAGCCAGGCAAAATGCCCAAGGCCACCAAACTACAAATCTTTTGACTCAAAATCTGTCCTGATTACTACAGCACATACTTGAATACAAAACAAATGTCAACAAGTAAAGAAATGAAATAACTGTGTTCATGCTGTCTCCCTCAGTGAAACAGAGCTTAAAATTAGCAGTCAAGTGATGCAAGTAACTGCAGGAAGTCACAAAGCCTGAACAACACTCAGTGTAACAATGTGAGTCAAAGAAGACATTTAGAAAGACATGTAAAATGATCAGGAGTTGAATTAAATGAAAACACACCACCCACAAGGGAAATATATATAGCTTTAAGTAGACACACACACACACACATGCTCACACTTACACACTCAAACACACACAAAGCACAGACAGAACACAGATAAATGACTTAATGATGTGAAAGACAAGAACACACCAAACCAAAGCCAGCAGATAAGAAGAAAGAAGAAAAAACAAAGTAGAAAGAAAGAGAAAGGAGAGAGAGAGAGAGAGAGATATCAAAGCAGAAATTAATGAACTGAAAACAAAACAATGGCAGTGGGAACCTCGTGGTTAATCTGCTTAGCTGCTGTTATCAGTGTCGGAATGGAGACCAGGAAAGAGTGAGAAGGTTTACAAAGCGTGACGAGAGGACATACAGGAGGGTGAGCTAAGAGGTACAGAGCCCAGTCTGTTGTACATGTGGAAATGCAGATTAAACATTTTGTAGGCATAGAAGGAAAAGGAGTGTTGTAAAGGATTTCCTTTACAGGATACAAGTTAAAACAGAGAGTTAACAAAGTGTAAAGTTGTCAAGCTAATAAGCATAGAAATAATGAAAAAATAAGGGACTGAAAAGCACTTCCAAAAGCAAAAGGATAATTTGCCCCGACACAACTGTCACGTGCATTAATCGTGACAGGAGGAGGAAGCGCCACTCAGAAATTCAGACAAGCTGCCAGCGTGCCCTGGATGGAAGTCCACTAGAATTCTCTAGCCTGGCTACAACCCCACCCCCGCCCCCACCTACTCAGCAAGTCACAGTCTTCTCACTGTTAGATTAAGGCTCATACTTTCTGTATGAATAGTGTTCTGGGATTCAGGCTCTGCAGGAGTGTGAAAGGCCTTTCCTGCTGGTCATCTATCTTTATGTGCTGTCAGTGTTTGTCTGGATACCACACCATGCATCCAGGGAGCCTACGTAGCTTGTTCCAGGTAAGGGGTGGGTGGTGGTGCCATTTTCTCTGACTGGCTGGTGTCAGATGCAATATCCCTACCTCTCTATCTGCCTCTCTATTTGGTGCTCGCTCTGCTCCAGCCAGCTGTGTATTCCTAACTCTGTCTCTTGGCAGCTGAGCTAAATGGCAGCTGCCTTCTTTCTCTAATTCTCCCTTTCCTGAAAGCACTTCATTGCAACCATAGCAAGTTCTGTCATTTGGATCCAGATGTGTGACACACTGCACAGGTGAGGACAGTGACTGACAGTCAAGACCCGTGGCCTACTTTAGTCCAATGCCATACACACATAGTATGGTCTCTAGCTGCTTTTGCGAAGCCCACACTAATTTGGGAAAATCAGGTCCATGTGTTTGATGAAGGCTCTCTCTGTATTGCCCCAGGTGAGTTTTACTCAGGGGTTAGGTTGCTGAAGTTCATGGTAACACAAAAGTTCCCCTAAGATAGTGGCTATGAGTTCAAACAGTGAAATTCATGCAACACAAAATTACCATTTTATGTAAGGTTTAGAAAGAGGTTTTGTTATAGGGATCTTAAGATGAAGGTCTTCTGAGCCTCTGTCTAGTCGAGGCAGATCTCGGGAAAGAGGTGCTGTTGAGTGATTCACTGGGGAGGTGCTCTCTTGGACTGTTCATAGCCTTAGCACTTGAGACATGGGTTGAGATGGAATGGAGACAGAATACTAGTAAAAACCCAGAAATAAACGTTCTCATGTTTTAAAGAAATATGTTTGAATTTCTAAAATAGGAAACAGTTACATTCAAGAAACATTGAACACATCTTTTCAAACTAATGACAATAAAATGGGAGGGGTAAGGTAATGGCTCACAAACCAGCAACTGAACCCCTGTGTACTGCTTCCAGAGAAACGAAGACTACTCGATTTAAAACCCTTTAAGATCTCATGGGCAGTAAGTTTTAAATAATGATTACAGAGGACTACAGGAAAACAGAAGTCTCCCTTCCATACTGGGACCAAATTTGAGTTCTGCTCATGTAACTACCTGAGTCAAAAATCACAGTGGGCTCAGAGGGCCTAGCTGGCCCTGGCAGACAGTGCATGCTGGCTGAGGTGACCCTCTTGAGGCTATATGTGATGCAGGTTATTGGGACACTGTGCAACTGAAAGTGGAAAGCCACTGCTGGAGCAACTGCTAAACCAGGCAGAGCATGGTCCATATTGAGAAGATGATTGGGCCATGGCTCCATCTTGGCCTGTGCACAGTGGGGCACCAAGACCTCTATGGCTGGTCAGATAATGGTCACAGCCACTAAGTCTGTCTTTACATATGTCATTGGGTTTTTCAGTTTCCAGGAGTCTGTGCACTGACTGCAGATTGGTTTGCTGTCAATGTTAAGTTGAACTGTGGTACAGTCAGATAGGATGCAAAGAGTGATTTCCATCGTTTTGAATTTGTACAGATTTGTTTTGTGCCATAAGACATGATCTGTCTTAGAGAAGGTTCCTTGGTCTGATGAGTAGAATACATGTTCTTTGGTGTTTGGGTGGAATATTCTGTAGGTATGTTAAGCCTTTTTGATGTAATAAATCAATTAAATTCTTATGTTTCCCTGTTGGTGTTTTGTCCAGATGACCAACTTATTAGAGAAAGTGGGCTATTCACGTTATCTAGTATTAATGGATTGCTGTTACCCTGTGTCTTTACGTGCACTAATACCTTACTTATGTCACAGCTTGTGCCAGAGTTTGATGCATATGTATTTAGGATAGGAATGTCTTCTTGGTGAACGAAGTGTCCCTGTTTATCTCTTCTGATTAGTTTCAGTTTGAAGTCTATTTCTCAGGCATTAGAATGGAAATACTTGTTGCTTCCTGGTCTAATTGGATTGGAGCACTTCCACTCATCCTTTTACTGGAAGGTGGTGCCTTTTTTTTAAACCTAAGTTGTGTTTCTTGTAGACAACATGCAGCTTTTCTTTCTTGGTCCATTCAGTCAGCGTGTGTCTTGAAGTACTGAGGTCATTAATGTTTAAAATGATTATAGAAATGGGTGTATAAGTCACAGTCATTTTAATGTTGACTGCATGTTGTTTTCAGAAGTACTTTGTTGTTATTGTTGTTGTTTTAATAATTACTGGTTTACATATCTTGCCAGTTTCTCTGCTATACTTACTCTCTTCAGAACAAAATTTTACTTCTTGTATTTTCTTTTGGATTGGTGGCTACAAATTCATTTGGGCAGTTTATATCTTAAGAAGTTCTTTTTCTCCTTCAATTATGGTGAATCATTTTGTTGGATATCTTAATCTAGGCTGGCCACCACAGTATTGTAATAGTTGAGATGCTTTCCTCCAAGATCTCTGGCTTTTTGTTTCTACTGAGAAATGGGCTTTTATTGTGATGGGTTTTCCTTTATATATGACTTGGTTTTTACCTTGTAGCTGTCCATACACTTCCTCGATTATGTATGCTAGTGTTTTGACTCTGACATGCCTCAAGGAGTTTCTTTTCAAGTCCTATTTGGTTGTGTGTGCTTCTTTTGTAGCTATATGGGTGCATCTTTGCTTAGTTTGGGGAACTTTTCTTTTCTTTTTCTTTTTTGTTTCGTTTTTTTGAGACAGGGTTTCTCTGTATAGCCCTGGCTGACATGGAACTCACTTTGTAGACCAGGCTGGCCTTGAACTCAGAAATCCGCCTGCCTCTGCCTCCCGAGTGCTGGGATTAAAGGCGTGCGCCACCACGCCCGGCTTGGGGAAGTTTTCTGTTGTCTTGTTGAAAATGTGGTGTATGCCATTGATTTGGGATTCTTGTCGACATAATTTGAAGGTATGTTTTTCTTTTCTTGGTATCTCACAGTTCCCTTTTGTTCCTCTTGTGTATCATTTTTAAATTTTCATAGTTCTTGTTTATCTGACCTAGATCCTCTCCTTTATCTTCAAATCCTGACAGTTTATCTTCTGCTTGACTCATTCTTCTTGCAAAGTTTTGAGTTTTCATGTCAGCATCCGTTCTCCTCAATGTTTCTATCTCCTTACTAAATAAACTCTGTTCTCAAGTCCTGGATTGTTTCCATCACTCTCCTCAGCCTTATTTTGTGTTCTTTTGAGCATCACTCAGGTGTTTCTTCTAAGTTCTTGCTCTTTAATTTCATTGTGCTTTTTGTCTTCTTTGCACTCCTTGGATTCTTTGACGGAATTCATGATTATTCTTTTAAATATGTCTTAGGAATCTAAGGAATTATTGGCAAACATTTCTACTGGTAGGTTTTGGAGGGAAGATCTTTCATTTTGTTTGTATTTTAGGGATGAGATCCAGGTATGTCAACCTCATTTGTTAGTTCTAAGTCTGCTATGGACACAGCAGGTTGGTGGAGAAGAGAGGATGATGTGTGGGTTGGGTCTATAGCTTGCAATGAGCTTGGGTGGAATGAAGTCATGTGAACAGATGGGGCTGAGCTGGTATACAGTATGTGCCTCCTGGCTTACGCCTAGCTTGTGGGAGTGTATCAGACTGGTTAGAAAGGTTGGGTGTGGCTTGGGAGGGACCTGTGGGTAGTTAGGCTGGGTTCTGGACAGAAACCTAGAGATTGGTTGTGATACAAGCAGGGGAAGTCAAAGTAAGTTGGATATGTGACGCTGGACCCTGGCTAGCTCAGAGAGGTTGTGGAGAAGGCATGGATGGGAGAGTCAGAGAGACTTGCTGAGCTAGACCCTGGAAAAGCATGTAAGAGATCTGGCTGGGTGGAAAAGCTGACTGCAACATGCAATAGGCTTGTGGTTTGCTGAAAATCATAACACATTGTATGAACAATACTTTAAAAGAAAAAATTGTTGGCTGACATAAAGAATGAAAATAATTTTACTTCAACACTGAAGGAAAAAAAGGCTGGCACACACACACTCACACGTTGCCTTTTAATCATCCTTTTCTTACTTACTAGGAATTCAATATTAAATTTTATTTATTTATTTATCTATTTGTTTGTTTGTTTGTTTATTGGTTTTTTTTCAAGACAGGGTTTCTCTGTGTAGTCCTGACTGTCCTGGAACTCACAGGGTTTCTCTGTATAGCCCTGGCTGTCCTGGAACTCACTCTGTAGACCAGGCTGGCCTCGAACTCAGAAATTCTCCTGCCTCTGCCTCCCGGGTGCTAGGATAAAAGGCGTGCGCCACCACGCCCGGCCATAACTTTGTTATTGTAAAGCAAATATTAATGCTACATGCCAAAACAATTCTAAAATAGCTTAATTTTAAAAGCACAAAGAGATTCTGCCTGGAAACATCTCTCAGTGCAATTATCACTGCTGAGCTAAAAATGCCTCCCTCAGGTTCACAGATGGAAGAGCTGTCCCCAAGGGTCTTCTGTTTAAATGAAGCCACACTTCACTGCAATGGTACTGGAAGACCAGACGAAGACTGAAATCAAGGGTGGGCAGAGTCCCCAGGGAACAGAGATAGAGTGAGAAGACCAGTCCTTGCAAATGGTCTGCTCCACAGCTAAGGATGGAAACTGGAAGATTTGGAACGAAAGACAAGGAGAACGAAGATTGCCTACCTGATTCCAGGCCTGACCTGGCCACTGGGTTCCCAGGTAAAAAGTGCCTCCAGGTATTGGTGTTCTCTCTCTCTCTCTCTCTCTCTCTCTCTCTCTCACACACACACACACACACACACACACACACACACACACACACACACACACACACGGAAATGGAAATGGACTCGGGGAAGGGGGACTGAGAGGGTACAAAGGAGGAAACCTGAGCCACCTGGGGGTTTGGTGGAGTCCCCAAGTAATGAAGGCAGATAAAGAAGACAAAACTCTGCAAGCAGTCTGCTAGAGCACAGGGGATAAAGCCCAAAATGCACATCATTTAAGTACAACACTGAGAACACTGAACTCTCCCCTCAAACACCACTTTTCTGAGCATATGGCTGGGTGGTGGGATGTGAATGGAAATTCCTAGAAAGCTGTGTCTGCAAATGATGCTTTAATTAGACCACACACCTAGCATAAAACAGGATTTTCTATCTGTATTTATCCAAGTCACTCCCTTTGGTTTTTGGGAGTAACTTTTTCTGCCATTCACTTAGACATCACTTTTAAACTTGGATGCTTCCTTCGACAAATTAACTTTACTTTCATTTTGTGGGGAGGGGTAAATGTATATGTTCATGAGAGTATGTGCATGCACATGTAAAAATAACTTTTATTTGCCTGTAGTTGTCGCCTCTGACTTACTTTGTCTGCTAACCTAGGCCTAACTCCTGCAAGCATCTAGCGTCTGTAAATTATTATCTAGGCCTAGAATGTTTATAGCCTGAGACTTACTGCCAAATAAGCTCACCCTTTCTTGTTCTTTCTGAACTCTGGCTGGCTCAACTCAGCTGTTGTGGTTCAAATTCCTCTCCAAGAAGACGGATTCAATCTGGCTTCTTTTGGCCTCATACTAACTTTGGCAGTATGTTCTAATCTTCTGGCTCATTCTCTGGCTAGTTCTGTCTTCACCTGTGTCTAGCTTGTTCTCTCTCTTCAACCTGTCTCTGTACAACTGGCCCGGTAAAACTGCTTCCTCTCTCTCTGGCCTGCCTCTCAAGTAGCTTCCCTTTCCTCTCTCTTCTGAGAATTGGGCAGATCCTATTCTGTCAAATCTTTCTCAGGTTTGTAACTTTTTCTGCCATTCACTTAGACATCACTTTAAACTTGGATGCTTCCTTCGACAAATTAACTTTACCTTCATTGTTTAGGACTAAAGGTGTGTAGTAAAGGCATGTGTGTGTGTGTTCCAGCCAAAGGAATTAAAGATGTGTTATGTGTGGGGCGCCGCTAATCTTCCGGTGCTGAGTCATTTCCTCAGCACCAACTAGTAAACACCTAGTTTGCGCCTGCGCTAGAAATCCCCGCCCCGGGCAGCTCCGCCTCAGGGATGGGGTGATCAGTGTTGAGCCAATCATGGCTTGTTACGTCCGAGGCAGGGAGAATTCCTATAAAAAGGAGGGGCTGGGACTGCCTGGGGTCTCCGGTTGTGAAGCTTATGCTCTCCCTCTCAAGACGCATAAAGCTTACTGCAGAAGAACCCTATTGTGTGTGGTGTCCTCATTCGCGGGCGAATCAGCGAACACTCACATCTGGTGCCGAAACCCGGGAAAACGAAGAACAGAAGAACATCGCGAGCACCGTCGGAGATCCCTCGGTGACGGGGAGGGTCCAGAACTGCAGGAACTACGTCTCGGAAAGGTATGCCTGAATTTTACCTGACCCTTTCGCATTCCCTTCAACTAACCGGGCCGTGGGAGGGATTGCCCGAGGCTTTAATTATCGTCCTCGTGGCCTTGGTTGTATGGTTCCTAGCCCTCTTCTTTTGTGAACATAGAAGGTTGTGTTAAATTGAAGTTCTTACGATCTCGGAGACATAAAACTGCAGTCTCCTTTAGAGTATCATGGGGGCTTCTCAATCAGTACAAACTTCATTAAAAGAACTTCTCAAAAGAAGGGACCTGAAGCTTGGGGATAGAGTTCTTCGCCGCTTTGTTGAGGAAGTTGATCGAGTAGCTCCCTGGTATGCGGTGTCAGGATCTCTGACACTGCTGTCATGGAATAAGCTAGGCAACGATCTAGAAACCTGTTCAGACCTCAGGTTGGGAGTTAAGGCCATATGGAAACTAGTTAAGAGTTGTCTTGAAGATGAGGCCTGTGAAGAGGAGCGAAAGAAAGGGCAAAAGGTTTTAGAAGCTATGCAGGAAGGTATGTCAGAATCCGAGCGTAGTGAGAGGATGGGTGTGCGCACAAAAACCGTAAAAAAGGCAAAAAAGGGAAGTGAAAAAGGACCTCCCGGGAGAAACAGAAAGGGAGAGAAGGGGAGCAGCAGGCCCGGGTTATATCCGACCCGAGAACTGGCTGCCCTCCACCTAAGAGATACCTCGGATTCTTCCGAAACCGAGGACAGTAAACTGACCTCGGAGGAAGAGGGCGAGTTAGAAGAAGAAGCAGTTAGATATAAAGGAGAAAGGTATCACCCAGATGAAGGCGGGCGACCTAAGTCAAGTAAGCCCGCGTCCGGTGTCTCCTCTAAGGATAGGAGATTGTTGGCTGCCGCCATTCCCTCCGCTCCCCCACCTTATGAGGCCCGGTCATCCACAACTTCCTTTTTTCCCCAAAAGATCCTCCGCAAGCTACAATTAGCGTTTCCTGTTTATGAGCAGGAAGGGGGGAGAATCTACGCTCCTGTAGACTATAGTCAGATAAAAGATCTTGCAGAATCAGTAAGAAAATATGGTCCCAATGCTAATTTTACTATTATGATTCTTGAAAGAATGGCACAAACTGCCATGACACCTAGTGATTGGCAAATGGTGGTTAAAGCCGCCTTGCCTACTATGGGACAATACATAGAATGGAAAGCCTTGTGGCATGAGGCAGCCCAGTCCCAGGCCAGGGCCAACGCAATAGCCCTTACGCAAGAGCAGCGGGATTGGACATTTGACCTTTTAACAGGCCAAGGCCCGTGGGCCGCAGATCAAGTTAATTACCACTGGGGGGCGTACGCCCAGATTTCCAGCACAGCCATACGGGCCTGGAAGTCACTTAATCGCAAGGGAGAAACCACCAATCAGCTTACAAAAATTGTTCAAGGGCCCCAGGAGCCCTTTGCCGACTTCGTCGCACGCATGATGGAGGCGGCAGGAAAAATCTTTGGGGACCCAGAGGGGATAGGACCCTTTATTGAGCAACTGATTTTTGAACAAGCCACCCAGGAATGCAGGAATGCCATTGCTCCTAGAAAATCAAAAGGGTTGCAAGAATGGCTAAGAGTGTGTAGAGAGCTTGGAGGTCCACTTAGCAATACTGGCCTCGCGGCCGCCATCATGTTAGCACAAAAGCATCCTCCACAAAAGAAGACCGGTGAACGGACCTGTTTTAATTGTGGTAAGCCTGGACATTTCAAAAGAGATTGCAAAGCCCCAGAAAAGAAAGGGGGGGTCTTGACCCTCTGCACGAGGTGTGGTAAAGGGTACCATAGAGCAGATCAATGTCGCTCAGTGCGAGATATACAGGGAAGGCTTTTGCCTCCATTAAATGTTCCTGCTCCCAATGTGTCAAAAAACGGGTCATTGGGCCCACGGTCCCAGGGCCCTCAAAGATATGGGAACCGGTTTGTCAGAACCTCCGGGATGGCGGAAGAAGCGACCCAGGAAGACCCACAAGGGTGGACCTGCGCGCCGCCTCCGACCTCCTACTAATGCCCCAAATGAGTATCCAACCAGTACCTATAGAGCCAATGTCACCTTTGCCCCCTGGGACCATGGGCCTTATCCTCGGACGAGGATCACTCACCTTACGGGGCCTAGTGGTCCATCCTGGGGTTGTTGACCACCTACATTCCCCCGAAATACAGGTCTTATGTTCCAGCCCCAGGGGCGTGTTTTCCATCAGTGCAGGGGATAGGATAGCTCAATTGCTGCTCCTCCCCGACACCCTCTGGGAGGGCTCCCCAGGCCCCAGTCCCAAAACGATGGGGTCATCAGGAACTGATTCAGCCTACCTTGTTGTATCCCTGAATGAAAGGCCCAAACTCTGCCTCGAAGTAAATGGAAAAAGGTTTGAAGGTATTCTTGATACCGGGGCAGACAAAAGTATTATATCCACGCACTGGTGGCCAAAAGCTTGGCCCACTACAAAATCGTCCCACTCTCTACAAGGCCTGGGATATCATTCATGCCCTGCCATAAGCTCAATGAGTTTGACTTGGAAGGCTCCTGAGGGACAAAAGGGTAAATTTGAACCTTATGTGCTCCCGCTCCCAGTAAACCTTTGGGGGAGAGACATTATGCAACATTTGGGCCTAACCCTGTCCAATGAAAAAATTGTGTTGGGGGAAGGCTTGAACAAGGCAAAAAACATGATGCTAAAGATGGGCTACAGGACAGGCAAAGGATTAGGACGGTCAGAGCAAGGAGGAATTGAGCCTATTTCACCAGTAGGAAATATAGCCCGACAAGGACTGGGTTTTTCCTAGGGGCCATGGGGACGGTTCGGCCTATACCGTGGAAAACAGAGGACCCGGTGTGGGTCCCTCAATGGCCCCTATCCTCTGAAAAAATGGAGGCCGCAATACAATTAGTAAATGAACAACTAAAATTGGATCATATAGAACCTTCTACCTCCCCCTGGAATACTCCCATATTTGTTATTAAGAAAAGATCAGGGAAATGGAGGTTGCTCCATGACCTTAGAGCCATTAATGAACAAATGCATTTGTTTGGCCCTGTGCAAAGAGGCCTTCCTGTGCTCTCCGCCCTGCCCAGGGGTTGGAATTTGATTATAATAGATATTAAAGACTGTTTCTTTTCTATACCTCTATGTCCAATAGATAGGCCCAGATTTGCTTTCACCATACCCTCTGTTAATCATATGGAACCCGATAAAAGGTACCAATGGAAGGTTCTACCACAAGGAATGTCCAACAGCCCTACTATGTGCCAACTTTATGTGCAGGAGGCCCTTTCTCCAGTAAGGGATCAATTTCCCTCGTTAGTCATGCTCCATTATATGGACGACATCCTTCTGTGCCACAAGGACCTTGGCCTGCTTCAAAGGGCCTACCCCCTTTTACTTAAAACTTTGAGTCAATGGGGACTTCAAATAGCTGTAGAAAAGGTCCAAATTTCAAATACTGGACAGTTCCTGGGTACCATGGTGACACCAAATAACATCATACCTCAAAAATTAGAGATAAGAAGGGACCACCTCCATACCCTAAATGATTTTCAGAAATTGTTGGGGGACATTAACTGGCTTAGACCCTTTTTAAAAATCCCCACTTCGGAATTAAGATCTTTGTTCAATATCTTAGAAGGAGATTCGCACATCACGTCCCCCCGAACATTGACTCCAGCTGCTGATCTGGCCCTACAAAAGGTGGAAATGGCCCTGACACAAGCGCAGCTGCTCCGTATCGAAGAATCACAACCCTTTAGTCTGTGTGTCTTACAAACTGCCCATTTGCCAACTGCCGTTCTTTGGCAGAATGGGCCCCTGCTATGGGTTCACCCAAATGTATCCCCAGCAAAAATAATACATTGGTATCCTGAAGCCATAGCTCAGCTTGCACTCAGAGGCTATAAAGCAGCCATCACCCATTTCGGGCGTAGCCCCCACCTCTTGGTGGTGCCTTATACCTCTGTGCAAGTTCAGACCTTGGCCGCCATATCTAATGACTGGGCTATATTAGTTACAACTTTCCCTGGAAGCATAGACAATCACTATCCCAAACACCCGATCCTACACTTTGCCCAGAGCCAGTCAATTGTGTTCCCGCAGGTAACGGTAAGAAACCCAATTAAGGAAGGGCTCATGGTGTATACCGATGGCTCCAAGAATGGTGTAGGGGCCTTTGTGGTCAATGGCAAAATATGTTCCAAACAATATAAAGAAGCATCACCTCAAGTAATAGAGTGTCTAGTGGTTCTGGAGGTATTAAAAACCTTCTCTGAACCCCTCAATATTGTGTCAGACTCTAGTTATGTAGTAAATGCAGTAAACTTGCTGGAGGTGGCTGGAGTAATCAAACCCTCTAGCACTTTAGCACAAATTTTTCAAGAAATACAATCAGTGTTGCTTCAAAGAAAATTCCCAGTTTTCATCACTCATATCAGGGCTCATTCAGGCCTACCTGGCCCCATGTCCCTGGGTAATGACTTGGCAGACAAAGCCACCAAATTAATAGCCACAGCCCTGTCATCCTCTGTGGAAGCTGCAAAAGGATTCCACAATCGCTTTCATGTAACGGCAGAAACGTTGCGCCGTCGCTTCTCCTTGACTAGGAAAGAAGCTCGTGACATCGTCACTAGCTGCCAAAATTGCTGTGAATTTCTGCCCCTCCCTCATGTGGGGATCAACCCCCGCGGCATTCAGCCTTTACAAATATGGCAAATGGATGTCACACATGTCCCCTCCTTTGGCAAATTACAATATCTTCATGTGTCCGTTGATACCTGCTCTGGCATTATTTTTGCATCTCCCCATGTGGGAGAAAAGGCAACACATGCGATCCAACACTGCCTCGAGGCTTGGAGCGCTTGGGGACAACCTAAATTTATTAAAACTGATAACGGACCAGCTTATACTTCACAAAAATTTCAAAGCTTTTGTCGCCAAATGGGAGTAACGCATCTAACTGGTATCCCATATAACCCACAAGGTCAAGGCATTGTTGAGAGAGCACATCGGACCCTTAAATCTTATGTTGTTAAACAAAAAGGGGGCGCTGATGAAGCTATACCCCGTACGCCAAAAGTGTCTGTGTCATTGGCACTATTCACCCTCAATTTTTTAAATCTTGACGCACACGGCCATACTGCGGCAGAACGACATTGTTCTGAACCAACTAGACCCAAAGAATTAATAAAATGGAAAGATGTCTTAACCAACAAATGGAGAGGCCCGGATCCTATTCTAATAAGATCCAGGGGAGCTGTTTGTGTTTTCCCGCAGAACGAACAAAATCCATTCTGGGTCCCAGAAAGACTAACACGATCAATACCCCAAGATGATGAAGATCGCCCTGCTGATATTGGGAATCACCCTGCCCCTGCAAGTGACATCCAAACGGGAGGAGCTCCGATGGGGAATAATGTCGACGTTCCCGCTGCCAATGCCAGTGACACATGATGCGCAAGTATTCCCCCGCTTGTTTGTGACCGAAGATACCTTAGGTTTACCATATTTACCATGGGACCCACAAGCTGAACGGGTAATAGATAATAGAACCTTTATATTTAAAGGGAGCTTGTGTTTCATCAGCGGCAACCCATCAAATTACTGTATTGGGTTATTGTCACAGGTCTCTACACTCATTTCCAATGTATGGGCCGCTAATGGAACCCACTGGTGTGCAAATGCAACTTCAATTATAGCAGTTTGGCCTAAAAGCATTATCCAACTTGTTAAACAACCCAAATTGGCACCCTTTTGCTCTACTAAGGAAGAGACATTGTCAATCTTACCATGGTCCGGTTGCCAATCTCGCAGAACAGGGACTATTGGGAATCACTTTACCTTTTCTCCCCCTCTGGCCAATGGATCATTCCATATTGCAAAACTCAATGGTCTGGATAACCCCAGGGCCACCGGCAACCCTTTTGATTTGTGGTTGCTGTGCGGCCTTAATGGCAGTTGCACAGATTTAACCCCCATAGGCTTTGTGCAAGGAGCACGTATTAGAAAGGGGGTATTGTGCTCACAGTCATTTGGCGATGAGTCCCCCTGGGCCTTCCAACAGACTAAGGATTTTGGGCCGGTGCCTGTATGCGTTTGGCCCCCTTTTTTATGGGTAGTTAGTAATTCCACCAGCTCACATGATTTTAGTCAGTTAAATTGTAGTGAGAATGCCTGTTATTATGTGATGTGCTGGAATGCTACTAAATTTCCTTTAGCTTTGATAATGCGCTTGCCCCGATTTATTCCGGTCCCGGTGGTGGCGCCCAGCTCTTTGGCCTTGTTTAGAGAAAAAAGAGATTTTGGAGTATCGGCAGTTATAGTTGGTACCTTAGCGGCAGTGGGGATCACTGCCTCGGTTACCGCCTCTGCGTTAGCTCTGAGCGGGACAATACAAACGGCCGATACCATCAACCAACTCTCGGCCTCAATCACTGTAGCCATGGATAAGGGGCATTTCGCATACTCCCAATTACAGGGGGGTCTGTTATTGGTGAACCAACGTATAGACTTGGTTCAAGAACAAATAGACATTCTTTGGCAAATTGCCCAATTGGGATGTGAAATGAAACTGCCAGGCCTCTGTATTACCTCCATACAATTTAAAAATTTTACCCGTGCTGCAAACCTTTCTAAGAATTTGTCCTTACAGCTGAGAAATAATTGGTCGATGGAATTTGATCAGACTCTCCAAGAGCTTCGGATGGCTATAGTAGAGATCAACTCCACGCGACTTGATTTTTCCCTGACTGAAGGCTTCGCGTCCTGGATTTCATCGGCCTTCTCTTATTTTAAAGAATGGGTGGGGGTGGGCTTATTCGGAATCCTCCTCTGCTTTGGACTAGCACTTAGCTTATGGTTAATTTGCAAATTATATAAGAAAAACAATAGAGACAAAATCATGATATCCCAGGCGCTTGCTGCCCTGGAGCAGGGGCAATCTGCACAGGTATGGTTGGCGGCGCTTAAACAAAATTGATTTGCACCACTGGTTGCTGGCTGCCCGCGCCTTAGCGGGTGAGCTTCAGCAGCCCTAGAGGATTGTAGAGCAATGCATCGCACAGGTGGTCCCCCCGTCCCACCTGGGGAATATGCCGTCTAGTGGGGGTTTCCTGCCCTAGTCTTCCCCTCCTCGAAAAAATGGCAGAGGGACAGGTCGGAGCAACTTCGGGTCCCACTCAAGCCTAGTCGTTGCTTGCGGACA
Organism: Mus caroli; assembly: GCF_978045245.1. Lineage (NCBI taxonomy): Eukaryota > Metazoa > Chordata > Mammalia > Rodentia > Muridae > Mus > Mus caroli. The sequence goes on from NW_028227272.1 coordinate 17,067,426, forward strand.
TAGTTCTTACATCTCTGAGTAAGAGGATTCGGCCAATGTTCCCGTCCTCTCATACTGGGTGTCCAGTTGGTTTTATTAGACAAAAAAGGGGGAGATGTGGGGCGCCGCTAATCTTCCGGTGCTGAGTCATTTCCTCAGCACCAACTAGTAAACACCTAGTTTGCGCCTGCGCTAGAAATCCCCGCCCCGGGCAGCTCCGCCTCAGGGATGGGGTGATCAGTGTTGAGCCAATCATGGCTTGTTACGTCCGAGGCAGGGAGAATTCCTATAAAAAGGAGGGGCTGGGACTGCCTGGGGTCTCCGGTTGTGAAGCTTATGCTCTCCCTCTCAAGACGCATAAAGCTTACTGCAGAAGAACCCTATTGTGTGTGGTGTCCTCATTCGCGGGCGAATCAGCGAACACTCACAGTTATGGGCTGAGCTGACACAACTAGAAACAGGTTTTTCCAGTAAACAACAGAATCTTGAGATTCAGTATTGTGAGCAAATATCCTACAACATGTACATGCATGTGCATACATGTGGAGACCAGAAGTAGAAGACAGGTGTTTTCAATTGCTCCCCATCTTATTTTGTGTGGTGGTGTGTTCATACCCAGGGACACTCCTATACATGTACAGAGGCCAGAGGAGAGAGCACTTAGTGTCTCCCCTATCATTTTATGCTTATTCCTTTTGAGACAGGGTCTCTCACTGAAACTGGCTCATCTTTACAGCCAATGAGCCCCAGGGATTCATCTCTCCACCACCAGCCACCTGGTCCATACACTGGGATTGCAGGTGTGTGCGACTAGCATGGGTTGTTATGCGGGTGCTAGGCACCAATCTCACGTCCTTGTGCCTTCATGGCAGGCACTCTTCTGGCTGAGCCATCTTCCAAGCCACCTCTTCTCTTACCTTAGCTGCAACTTTGACCTAGAAAGTAAATCCTAAAACTTGTTTCTGGATGTGCCGCTCACTGCCAGAGAAGCCAGTTAGGGAAATGTTTAGAAGTGTGGCAGCTGTTACTTCAGACTATGTCAGAGAGAAGCTGCCCTCAACTTTTTCCTGTGCAACAGTTGAAGAGGAAAGTCAGAACCAATGCTAAGCATATGCCAGGTCAGGAATAATAGCAAGGCTCCTCCAGAACCCCATCAGGTCTCTAAGGGTCCCTCCTGACTTGAAGAATGTCAGATTTAACAAAACAAGCACCAGAGAGCAGCAGAACTCTGAAGGAACAAACACTGTTTACAAACTAGAGATATAAACATTTATTTCACAACTTTGCCATAATTTGCTAAGGAGACATGTACTGAGGACATTTAAATCACTGGGGTGGCCGATGCTGAGACTTTCCAAAGAGCAAGGATCAGATGCACCATCATACTGGCCAGCTCTGCTTCACTTAGAGCCACCTCCTTTCTTGGGGCCATTAGTCCTTATTTCGTGCCAGATTTTCACTAGAGGCTCCCTGTTCTTCCAAATGAGTTCATGTCCATACGTGATATACCATCTGGAGAAAGACAAATATTCTTTGTTGGACAAATTATTGGACAAATATTCTTTGTCCAATGTTCAAACAATGGGACCTCACTTGTGAGGTCATGCAAACTTCACACCATTATAGTACCAAGCTGATCCTTCAACTGCTTTTCTTCATTAAAAAGAATGTTTGCTTTATGTGAATGGGTGTCTTGCCTACATGAATGTCTGTGTGTCATGTGTGTGCAGTGACAGTAGGAAGCAGAAGAGGGCATTGGATCCCCCGTGTAACTGGAGCTAGACAGTTGTGAGCTGCTATGCTGGTGCAGGCTGGAAACTTGGGTCCTGGAAGAGCTACCAGTGCTCTTAACTGCTGAGTCATCTCTCCAGCCCCAAGTTGACACTTCAAATAAAATGCCACAGTCACGCCGTACAATTGAATAAAACAGGTAATTTGATATGAAGCTTTGGTACTTGTGATATATGAAGAATAAAAGCAAGCTGGTCCTGAGTGGGCATTTGGAACTATGAGGCAGCTTTACACAGTTAAATATTTTTCTTTACATTTTATTTATGTCTTGGGGAGGAGGCACAAGTACCACAGTCAGTGTGTGGAGATCTGAGGACATCACATAGGTCCCAGGAATTGAACTAAGTTTGTGAGGCTTTGTGGAAAATACCTTTACCCAAAGACCCACTCACAGCCCTACAATGTAACTTTTTCACTCACTGTAAGCTAACCTTGCCTTGTTTACTTATTTATTTATGTAACACGTTTTCCCAATGTAGCCCAGCCCATTGGCTGGACACTCATGTCAATTCTGCCTCCAAAGAGCTGGGAGTAAAGGCAGAAACAACCACATCTACCTAACTTGAGAAAAACAAGTACAAACAAAAGAATTTGCTCAATATGCTAATAGTTTCCATGTGTCAATCAAAGTCTGATCAAGGTACAGACTTTTTGTTTCTTTGTTTACTATAAATAAGAAGAAATGTCAGGTGTGGAACTTGCTAACAAGGACTATAATGGTATATACCTCCTGCTATTTCCACCTGCCTACGGCAATGAATGGACAGTGAGGGTGAGAGGTTTAACAATACAGCCTGACTAGGAATCACCTAATTATGAGCGGAACGCAAACCTGAGATTCCTGTGCTCTAACTGCTGCACTCAACGAAGCATGCAGGGACGCCCCCCAGTGCTGAGTGGCACTGCCGACTGGAAGCATGTGACTTAACCAACACAGCAAGGCTGTGCAGTTAATTTAGGGCCTCTCCAGCCAGCTCCTCCAGGGAAAGAGCACGGGCTCCTGGAGTCTTGGGATGGTGAGAATGGCCGCCTAGGAAAGCGCCTACTCTGAGATCTTCATTTTCATACTCACTTCCCAAACAGCCGTCACGTTCCCAGAGACAGACGCCACACTGACTGACCTCATCTCTTCCTAGACACCTAATTTTAATATTAAGAGAATAGCATGATGACCATGATTTTAACCCCAGCAGAGGCGGAAAGCGGGAGCAGGAGCAGGTGAATGTCTGTGAGTTTGAGGCTAGCCTGGTCTACATACTGAGATCTAGGCCAGCCATATCTCAAAAACAAACAAACAAAGGGTATGAAAGATTTAAGGGGCTGGAGGTGGCTCAGGAGACTAAGAGTACGTGGTGCTCTTTAAGGACACCAGGGTTCCGTTCTTAGCATCAATACCCACACCAATATGAAACAACCCCACAATAATATGAAACTCCAGTTCCAGGGGATCTGATGCCCTCCTGTGGCCGCTGGTAATGAATGTGGTACAAAGACATACACCGTGAAAAGTGTTCTACCTTACATTGGTACCAAAAGAGCAGTATAATGCTTTAACACTACAACAATATACAAATGTACATCTTTAAAAGGGCTTGACTTATGCTAGAATTTTAATTCCTGAATACAGATAAGTCTGCTCATGAGAGCTGGACACAGTGATGCACATCTGCAACCCTAACACTCAGGAAGCAGAGGCACGAGAATAGAGGTCAGGAAGGAGCTACATAGACAAATGCTCCGAGAATACGTGGTGAGCACAAACAGATTTAGAATTCACAAAGCACAACTACTTTTCTAGGCCCAGTGTCTCTGACTGCTTATAATGTGCTGCATAGCAAGAGTTAGAGCATGCACAAGCTAGTCTTTACTCATGGGAACACAGCAGCACTCGGCTCCACCTAGGGCACACTGCAGAACCACCTTCTATTCTATTTAAATTTGGGCAAAAACCAATTTCCTGAAGCACAACAGAAGTGCATTTAGTATGCTGCAAAAAGAAGCTGTAGGTTCATATTTAAATTTTTGTTCTACTACATCAGAGCCATCGTCATTCCCAAGACTCAGTTTCTATCATCAAACAGGAACCTAAGGTACCTATCCTGGTACTTGCATGCAACAGATACCCAGTAAGCATCGGTCTGGAACATGGTCCTACAACAGTCTCTATCCAGACCTACTGTGTTCTCCCACACACGCAGTCCCAGGAGAGAAATGGCTCCACCAGCTAAGAACACCACCAGTCAGATGGGACTGGCGGGGCAGTGGGCAGGGTAAACAGTTCGGCAACCGGTTACACTCAAACTTACATTCCAAAGAGAGCTCCCCCAAGATGGGCTGCATGATCAAAAAATTTCCATCCCAGGATCATCCCAGCTGTATCCATGGCAATGATGGCTTTTAAGGCCTAGAAGCCAGGAAGAAAAAACAGAAATGGTACAATTTCAATCCTCTACTTCCAATTTAAGGGCAATATTTCAGTCATGTATGAACTTCAGCCGGATACTCACATTGCCCGCTGTGAAGGTGAAGACGGGGAGGAAGATGATAGCGAGCCTCCCCTCCGGGATCTTGGTGCAGACAGCTGCAAGCACAGTCATGATTGCTCCCGACTGCAGGGGAATAAACACAGTGACCAGGACGGCACAAAGCATGAGGAGGGCTGCCTAGGCTCTGAGCACCTGATGCACTCCACAGCTGGAGAGGAGCATAAATCTTCAAAACTTTGCACTGCGAATGTGCACAGTATCAGAGAAAGGGACCCAGGCTGTCACATAATACTGCAAATACTCCCTGGAAACAGACTAAGCTCTCGCTACAAAAAAATAAAATATATCATAATGAGTATATGAGTGTCTAGTTAAACATGCTGAGTACTGCCTGCTCTTCCAGAGGACCCAGGTTCAGTTCCCAGCACCCACATGGCAGCTTCAGCTATCTGCAACTCCAGTTCCAGGGAAAGGGACATCCTTACACAAACATACAAGGAGGCAAAACATCAACACACATAAAATAAAAATCATAATAAAAAGGAAGGAAGGAAGGAAGGAAGAAGGAGGACTGTTTCTACCAGCTCCCTAACCAGTTCAAAAAAACTATGGAACAGCTTTTTTCTTCCTATTTAAATTTATAATAGCTGTGAGATATTTTTTCTGGAATATACCAAAAAAAACCCTCTCAAGCTAATCAAATTTTTAATTTATCTGAAATTATCTGAAAATATATCAAAACCTCAATCATATGTCCTATCTGGCGTTAACTCTCATGATACACATTCATTCAAATATTTGAATTCTAACATAGCAGGCAGGCATGGTATTATATACTAGGGGTGCAGAAACAGTTCCCACCTTCCTGGAGCTTATAGTATGACACAGGAGAGACATCTAAGTAAAAACAAGCAACTCCGAGATCAGAAGCAAAGATGTTGTGTGCCAAGGTAGCACAAGAAATCCCAGGCTCAGGGCATAGCTATATCCAGCTCAGGTCAGACTCCAGCCAAGCAGAATAGGAGACAGGAAGTGAGCTGCACAGCTTGGCAGAGGACCACAAAGAACGCAGGTGCAGTGCAGAGAGCAAGGTGAAAACAGCATGCAAGCCTCGCACTATTGTCTTCTGAGGAAGTTCACAGCGGAGACAAAGCTGTCTATTAAAGGAATAAAGGACAAGGAGACACTCTACACTCATTTCAAGTATCAGGTCAGGAAAGATGGCCATTGTGACAAATTGAAGGAGTCTGCAGTGTAATGTCTCAGCACAGAAAAAAGCCAGCATGGTAAAAACCCACTTATGGTCTAGAGCCAACAGTGCCACCAGTGCTGATCTGAGCTGTGAAGAGGGAGGCATGGTTAGGGAAGACACTGCTGTGATATACATTACCCCTGCAACAAGCATCACAGGAAAACCCAACAAGCTAGAATAACCAAGATAACAGATCCCAACAGAGTGCATGGCAGAGGGTTAATGAACATGCAGTTTTCATAGTCTAAAAACATCTTCTCACACATTATATGCTAATTTTAAAAGAGAAACATAGTATAAAAGTTGGACAAGAGTTGACATATTCACCACAAAAAAAAGGACACACAGACACCATGTACCTGTAATCCTAGCACTGAGGACACCATCTAACACTCCCACTCAAGACAGACCAACTGACTGAATCTTAAGAAAAACAAACAAACAAAACAACAACAAACAACCCAAAAACCATAATAACTCTCCTGTTTGGTTCAAAACCACTGGTGGCGTGAAAATCAAAGATAATCTATGGGAATGTGGCAGCTTTTAAAAGTCAAAAAAATACCACAACAACTGATTTGCTTCTTGAGCTTCAAGGGAACATTACTGGGACAACTTGCATAATTGAAATATGAACTATAAACTACGCTGAATGGTGCTATAGGGTATGTAAAGATATTTGTGTTTCTAGAAAGAACATGTTGAAGTACTTACAAACACAACACCCAAAAGAGCCACAATACAAGAGAGCTATTCTTGAGGATGACAAGGTCTCAGCCTGTGGAAGCACTTCCCATTAAAAGTCTAATGACCTAATCTAGTCCCCAGAACCCAACGTAGAAAAGAGAACCAACTCCAAAGTCGTCCACGTGCACACACCATGGCAGATGTGGGCCCAAGTGCACACGTATTTTACAGATCAAAATTAAGATAAAAGAAAAAAGAAAGAAAAAAATTCAGATAAAAGCCAAGCAAGGTGGCACATGTCTATAATAGAGGTAGAGGAAATAGGATGAAGAGTTCAAGGTAGCTACATCTCTCAAACAACACCCTGACAAAGCGCTTGTACCCAGAATATATCAAAAATGTGTTAACAAATTCAATTAAAATGCTAATGAGCAAAATATACTTCAAAGATGATGCATGAGAACAAGCACAAAATCATTAACATGACCAGCTATTGAAAAAACAAAAATGCCAGCTACTCTAGAACATGGAGACTGGGGCTCTCATACTCTTCTGGCACGAAAGTACAGAATACTCCTGTCGATGTGCCCCTGCCAGTCTATAGGTTCTTAAACAGTGCCATAAGCACCATATGGTCTGGCCATTCAACTCTGAGAAATGAAAGCATGAGTCCACAGCAAGGGCCGTACACACAATGTCCACAGCACTTGTTGGTTTGTTCCATTGTTTGGGACTGGGTCTCACTAAGTAGATGTAGCCCGCACTGACCTGGAACTCACTATGTACACCAGGCTGGCCTAGAATCCACAAAGATCTACTTCCTCTGCCTCCCTTGTACTGGTATTAAAGGCACGTATCAACATGTCTACCACAATCTGTTTTTGCTTTTTTAAAATAACAGACAACTCAAGTGTGCATCATTTACTGAATAGTTAAGTCCATAGATTGGACTTAACGCTCACAAGAGAAATACTTTTTATTTCTTTATTTTGAGATGAAGTCTCACTAAGTAGCTCAGCCTTGCCTCAAATTCAGTCTTCTCACTGTATTTTCTGAGTAGCTAGGATTACAGGAGCCACAACACCCATATTGGAATAAATGATTGGTATACACAGCAATATGGATACATCTCAAGATTTCAGGGCAAGCATCTTGCCAGGTGGTGGTGGCACACACCTTTACAGAGGCAGAGGCAGACAGATCTCTCTCTCTCTGTGAGTTCCAGGCCAGCCAGGGATATATAGTCAGACCATGTCTCAAAGGGACAAACAACAAAACAAAATATAAAGAAAGAACCAGTCACACCAGGTTATACTCAGCTCTATACATACACACACACACGCACACACGCACCATGGAGCACCTACACATGCGTGCACAGCAACAATCCTAAAATAAAACGTCTAAAGTTTTCAGCGTTACAAATGTGTAAGTTTACTGTTGCACTGACTCTATAAGACACGGACAACAGGGTGAAAGTATATGGAATCTGTATTCATTTGAAACTTCCTTATAAGCATAATCAATCACAATGAAATTGAACATTAAATCAGAAACTATTTACATTAGAAGTACTTACTGCACCAAGTGAAGGTCCATATCTTCCTGTGGCAACTTTACACACATAACTGACAAAATTGGAAATAACACCTATGAAATAAGCCACATTTCAACAATTTAAGTATAAAAAGCTTTTTTTCCCCTTTTAGATGTACTAGGGATTGAGCCTAAGGCCTTCTGTACACTAGGCCAGCCCTTTTCTATTGTACTGTACCCCAGACCCGAGTTTCTGTATTTTAGTCTCCACTCCACAGTTTAACAGTACCTGGTTTGCTTCTCTTCTTTAGATAGCGTCTTACTTTGTACCTCAGGCTTGCTAACCTCCCGTCTCAGCCTCCTGAATTTTCATTCAGCTTACAGGCTATGCTTAGCAATAGTGTAAGGTTACACTGGGATCAATCTAAGGGTATCAGCATGAACTAAGCCCTGCTAGCCCTTCAGCTGATTTACAGTGCAATATCCTGGATGCTGTGCCCTCTCCAAGACCCCACCCTCGTTACACTGAGTGACTCTGGGTATTCACTTTACCTTGAGTTACCATTCTCCTAATCACAGCAGCCAGTACCCACATTTATCAGCTACCTCGCAACAATCTGGGCTAACTGCAGACATCAGGGGCCCATTAGGTCCTGTTGGCTTCCATATCATTAGAACTAGTTTTTTGGTGGCAGGGATTCAACCCAAAATTTTTTGTGTGCTAGGTAAGGGCTTCACACCATGGAGCTGTATCTTTAGCACTCACTCTAACAGCTCATCTCCAGCTTTCTATCAACTAAGCACACTGGGGAAATGAGCCAGATGGCTAAGATAGCTGGAAGTCTGGAAACCATCAATCTATAAGATGATTTGTCTGAACTAAAAAAACCAAGGTCCAGTGAGATTAAAATGTTGTTTAAACAGTACTCTATTCCGGAATCTCTCCTTTACTAAATTATAACAAAGCATACTCAAGTAATGAGTGGGAATCTATCAGAGAAGAAACTGAGAAGGAACAGAGTCCACTGATCTGTGATGCTCTTCTCTACACACAACTTGATAAACAAGTTCATCCTGAGGATGTGATGTGTACAGCTCTGCACAGACTTCTACTACGATCAACCCTCATCCCTTCTGCAGGGAACTGGGTCCTATACTTCCTCCATCCTCAGGGGAAAGCTATTTATTACCTGCAGACAGATACACCGCCACAAACTGCTCCTGACCCAGAATGTTCACGATGCTAGATGAGAAGCTCCACAAAACATACATATTTGCTGCCATGTGGAATAAGGAGAAATGACTGAACGTTGACAGCAACATTGGAGAACAGAGGACCTCTACAAGAGAAGAAAGTACCTGGTAAACATACAACACACGACCATTACGCTTTGTTTTAAACTTGTCTGATTATTGTTATTAAATCGAACATAAGAATCCAAAAGGTTGGTTAAAGCTTAAATAAGATGGCTTACCAGAGCGTATTTCAAAGGATAAAAAACTACCTTAACAAATGTTTCTACTTAGTAACTAGCTAATTATTTCAATTATAGACACAAAATTACATGTAATACTCTCCTCAAAAAATAGGCTTGCAGTGATTATAGATTATAGACCTTAACTTAAAAAAATTTTTTTAATTTACTGGGTGCTTTGCTTGCCTGCTTGTATGTCTGAGTTTGCCTGGTACCCAAGGAGGCCAAAGCGGGTAATGGATAACCTGGAACTAAGGTTATAGGCAGTTATGAAGCACCATGTGCTGTTGGGAATAAATCTGGGTCCTCTGGAAAAGCAGCCAATGTTCTTACTTGCTGAGTCATCTGTCCAGGAATGCTCTATGTAGACCAGGCTGGCCCCATCTGTCCTGGAATGCTCTATGTAGACCAGGCTGGCCTCACACTGTTTCCCAAGTACTAAGAAAAGGTTACATCACCACGCCCCGCCCAGACCTTAATTTGTTAAAAAAGAAAAACCTCTACTATGTATGTGTAAAGTGCCTTTCAGGCATCTGGGAATTGCAACAGAGGGAGACGAGGTTCTTGTCCTTGCAGGCTTCACCTTTGTACTCTGCTCGTAATTCCCGACAAACAACTCACTTCTGTACACTCTAACTAAGGCAAAGCCCACTTTTCACATTATTTGTTCCCACAACGGAGACTTACTGGATGCTGGGTTGGATGTAAAGTATCTGATCATGGTTCGATGCAGGGACGGCACTCTCCACAAGCAGAAGACGAGGGCATTTGCAGCTATGATGCCTACAAAACAGAATTGAAGGACACGGAAATAAGAGGCACGAAAGTCAAGTCCACCTGACCTTCTCCTGCCAGTTACATGAACGCACTACGTATTTGGTAAGGGACAGAAGATGGGGAAAGCAGTGCTAGCATAGCATTGTGTCCAAACTGCCACCTAGCAGGAAGTCGGAGGATGTGTGGACAGCTGCACTCTCTTCTAAGAGGCGGCTTTCTTTTTAAAGGTTTGTTATTTATGGTGCCACATATACAACTGTCGGAGTCATTCTTGCCTTCCTTGCTATTGCTGTTGGATTGTGTGCTCCAGGCTGGCTGGCCTGCAAGCTTCAGGCAATTGTCCTGTCTCCACCTCCCATCTTGCTATGGGAGTGCTACTGCATCCAGCCATTTGCCAGTTTTTCCCATGGTTTCTGGGATTGAACTAAGGATTGGGAGGCTAGCATCTTTCTATTTTGGTGTTTTGAGACAGGGTTCCTCTGTGTAACAGCCCTGGCTGTCCTGGAACTTGCTCTGTATACCTGTCTGCCTCTGCCTGAGTGCTGGGATTAAAGGTGTGTGCCACACCACTGTACTGAGGCTAGCATCTTTTTTTTTTTTTTTTTTTTTTTGGTTTTTCGAGACAGGGTTTCTCTGTATAGCCCTGGCTGTCCTGGAACTCACTTTGTAGACCAGGCTGGCCTCGAACTCAGAAATCCACCTGCCTCTGCCTCCGAGTACTGGGATTAAAGGCGTGTGCCACTGCTAGCATCTTTACACACTCACTCACCTCCCCAGCTCAGGAACTTTCGTCACCCAGATCAGTATTTTCCTCCTTCTGAACAGTTTACTCTTCTCAGTAAATAATCAGATCCATAATTATTGTTTGATAATACCAACTCAGAAATAGAGGCAGGAGGATCGGGGACACAAGCTCATCCTAATAAACAGAGTGAATTGTAGGCCAGCCTTGAGAACATGAAACTTTGTCTCAAAGAAGACAAAGCAAAACAATAAAATATCTTTGAAGATCCTCTTCTCAAAACTCTGCCCCACCCCAAAGAACATTTTTCAATTCATTTCAAACAACCAGTTCTACTCTTGATATCAAAACCAAGATGTGACAAGAAAACTAGTCAAAAAGCAACGTAAGGGAGGTTGGGTTTATTGTGACTCCAAGTTTGAGTCTATCATGGCAGGGAAGACATGGTGGCAGTGAGGTGGCTGGTCACATAGCACCCACAAGCAGAAGCATAAAGTGATGGGTTCTAGACTCAGCTTGCTTGCCTTCTTCCCTTTTTTTTTTTCAGTTCAGGACCTGAGCTCACAAGATGGTGATGCACACAGTCAGAGTGGGTCTTCCTATTTTAGGATCCGATGGATCCATAAACTTAGGGGACCACTAAATTTTATACTTCTAAATAGTGAATTAAAGATACATGGACTAAACCTTATTTAATCCCAGAACTTGGAAGGCAGAAGTAGTTGGATCTCTTGGGTTTCAGGCCAGCCTGTTCTACAAAGAGAAACCCTATCTTGAAAAACAAAACAAAAAAGGCATGAACTGATTTAGAGACCTTTAATCTATTTTGCTTTTTTCCGTATACTTAAGATTTACAATCCACTTCAACAGCTAAGCACAGGATCCCATTTTGGGGGTGATCTTATCTACCCAGTACATCCTACCTGAAGGAGCCTCCAACTAACTCCACTCTAACAATCCAGTTAGTGCTAAATATGCATGTCTACAGCAGCCAAATGATTGAACTCAGGGTCAGCAAGGTGGCAGGTTCAGGAGTCACTGATCTCACATAGTGGCAAAGTGATAGAGGACTCAAGAGGAAACCCAGAGAAACCTGTCTTCCACCGCACAACTGAGATTGGAAAAAAGTGTTAAACTAAGACGAGAACATAGAAAAACACTAGTGGACAAACCCAAAACAGGGAGGCAAAGCCCCCCCCCAAGTGATGACTTCCTCCATCAAGGCTCCTCCTAAAGGTTCCATAGCCTCCCTAAAGAGCAGCACCACCTGCTTGGGACAAACACAGAAGCCCATGAGTGATATTTCACACTCAAACAACAGCACCTGGGAAAGTCTGTCAGGCTCCCTGGAGAGCCAGGAGCAATACTCTCCTTGGGGCTAGTTTAGGGCCCCCAAGAGCAGAATGAGAAAGCGGCAGGGTCAAGTCTAATGGAAGAAAGCTGCTTTAGGCTTCTCCATTACCTCACAAACACCAAAAGGATACATAATACCTTTTTCCTGGGCTCAGAGATGGCTCGGTCAGTAAAGCGCTTGCTATCTAGTAAAGCACAAGCATGAGGACCCGAGTCAGAGCCTTAGAATCATGTTTAAAAGAAAAGAGCATAAGAAAGTAGTGCGCACCTATGATGCCTCGTGGACCCCTCAGATGGAGACAGAAGACAGGATAGTGATCTCCAGTGAGAGAACCTGTCTTCAGGTGGAGAGCAACTGAGCAAGAGGTTTGACGTCAACCTCTGTCTCGCCCCCATATTTGTGTGTGTGTGTGTACACACACACATACATATATGTATATGTATACACATACATACATACATACATACATATACATATATGCACACACTTTTTTCCCTAAGCAACTTGAAGTCTAGGGAAATATTTCTGAATAAGAGCAAGAAAACTTCCAAAGAGGTATGGTATTTCACACACAATCCTAGCTCTTGGGAGTCAGGTGCAGGACAACAGCTACAAGTTCCAGGCAGCCTATGCTGCATCATAAGACCCTATTTAAAATAATAACAGTAACAACAACAACGATACATTCCAAAGCAAAGAAAACATGTAAAAGGAGCTCTCTTTCTACTCTACCCTTAAAAAGTGGCTTTTCAAGAACAGCCTGAGACGAGTCCTTCTCCAACACAGACTCTCTACCTCTAGACATGGGACACAGTGCAGCTTCCTCGCCATCTGCTCCTGTCTACATCTAGGATTAAAGCAGCACAGAGAAACTTCTCTGAACTCAGAAGGCAAATACTTTGCAAACAACTCACTGTCTAGACTTGCCTTATCTGACATCCTGCCAACCCAAGAGCCTGCGTTCAGTCATAAACCTTGAGCGTACCAGTGCTTCTATGCTTCTGCTCCCGTGTGTCAGTAACACAAGCCAAAGGTCTCAGACAGCTTAAAAATCTCTAGGCCAGAGCCGGGCGTGGTGGCGCACGTCTTTAATCCCAGCACTTGGGAGGCAGAGGCAGGCGGATTTCTGAGTTCGAGGACAGCCTGGTCTACAGAGTGAGTTCCAGGACATCCAGGGCTACACAGAGAAACCCTGTCTCGAAAAACCAAAAAAAAAAAAAAAAAAAAAAATCTCTAGGCCAGAATTTGTCAAGTTCTTTAAAAACACAAAAATGAAAATAAATACCACACATATACCCATCAGAACATTAATAATCCCAGGAAAGAAAGTAAATCTATAAGCTCTGGGTTTGGTTCCTGGCACTCACATGGTGGCTCATAACTGCCTGTAACTGTCCTCTTCTGACTGACATACAAGAGCTCTTGCACACATGGTGCTTACACATACACTCAAGATACACATAAAATAAATATATGTATTTTTAAATTCTGGGTACAAAGTTAACTAATTTACATTCCAAATGTTGTAAAGCTAGAAACACTCGTAAGTGTCAGGTGATAGCAGACAGCTCAAAGACCACTTCCTCAGTTTTTCCAAAATCATGTAGCTACTCCACTTATCTGGTGACCATCCCGTTACGTCATTCAGAGTGCTTTATACTCAGGTTGTGCTGAGTATGTTATAATTGCTTTCTATACTACAATATTCTTCATGACAAATGACTCATTTAAGGGGGCTGAGGGGATTGCTTAATTGTAAACTGCTCATGCAGCAAAGGACTGAATTCAGATCACCAACACCCACATAAAAAACCAGATGTGACAGTACACATCTGTAATCCTCATGCTGAGAAAGTGTAAAGATAAAATAAAAAACATGAAAAAGTAGAACTGTGAGTGTTAATTAGTGCTCACATTTGCCGTCAAGGCAGTAAGTAGGCGTTATTAAAAATTGGCAATGAATTCAGGAGAACAAAAGCATTTCTAAGGAAAGCAATGTCAATCCTAAGCTTGGAGACGACATCCGGTTCTAAAATGTAAGAAAAAGTTAAGCCTACATTTAGGAAAAGCGGTCCAAATGGGGAAAAAAAAAAATCCCACCCTTTATCTACCAAGGGAGTTAAAGGAAACAGTATACCAGTAAGTAAGTCTGCCCTGTTTGAGAGTAAGCAGCATCTAGCTGCTCTCTAGAAATCATGTTTACTATTTATGTCACCTTACAGAGCTTCCAAATCCATCAAATACTATGAAACTGTTGCTTTGAGAACTCAGATCTGTCTTTGCACACCTTCAGTCCCAGCCCTCAGGAGGCAGGGGCAAGCAGATCTGTTCCGGGATGGCCTGGGCTATAGATTCTGTCTCTTTGTCCCTCAAATTGGGGGAGAAAAAAAAAGAACAAAGTAAAATCACCACGGTGGCATGGACTACTTGACTCACATTCACATTTAAGGGAACCTTCTGAACATGGTTTGCTAGGCAGTAACGTGGACTTGGGTTAAAACTCACTTCTATTCTACTACCGTTTGACTTCAAAAGGTTCTTTTCACACATTATACACATGAATAAAATTTTCAAACAATAAAAGCGGAGAGAAAAGTTCTTTCTCTAGAGGAGTCTCCTCATCTACAAAATAGAGACAAATGCCCTGTACCCAGCGTGGAAAGTACAGAGACCCTGGCGCACACTTGAGCAATGTCTCCTTTGGCTTGTTTAGTTTTCTATATTCCAGGCTGGCTTCAAACTTGTCATGTACCACTAAACTTCTGATCTAGCTGCCTCCACCTCCGAAGTGCTAGAATTACAGGTATATACATGACACTTTGCCAAGTCTGTGCAGTGCTTCTGTTGAACCCAGGGCCTTGCTAGGCAAGTACTCTATCAAACTAAACTGTATTCCAGCATTCCTTCATCTTCTTAAATGGGATAAATATCAATGACCCATGAACTATTTATTTGGTCAATAATGTGTTCTATGCAAACTCGAAAACTGATCCAGGACATCTTGAAATATTTATGCCACACTCTTTTGTTGTCTTCGCAGACCTTTGCTTTGCCTCGCTATAACACAGACTGGCCTTAAACTCTTCGGGCTCCTATTATAGATGTGAGCCATTGTGCCCAGTTCCACACTATTTTATACTATCGTGTAGGCATGTAGGTACAAAGATTCCCTGTCTTCTAAGCCACCAGTAAGCACGGTATGAAAGCCATTGCCTGTGACATACTGTACCTTTTGGTTTGATTTCTCTTCCCTTGAATGGCTAAAACGTGTAAGCTAACACAAACCTGTCACAGTCCGCTGGCCATCACTTAGGCTATTCCACCACTTGTTAATCTAAAACAGAAGGAAAATTGCATATGACTCTATGTGACATAGTTCAGACTCAGGGGGAAAGCTTGTCTTTTTTTTTTTAAGGACTGAAACTATTTAATAATAAGAATTATCTATATAAAAAAGAATTATCTACTAAACAAAATACCTTTCTTGCATATAATCTTCAGAATTCTTTAAAGTAATCGTGGCTGTGACCAAGAACCTATCAACCCAAATTTATTGGCCACTATGATGCCATCTGCCACAGCACAGCACTTGTTTCTGAGTTTTAATCTGAGGAGCTGGAAACTTCTTAACAATGTTAATTTCGTGTCCCCTGAGCACCATGATCTTTTATTAATTTTAGAAAGTTTACTGTCCTTGCTCAGTAACTAACTGCATCTAATTGTCATTATCTCCCTTCTGGTTCACACATAATTTTCAGTTTGACATCACTTCTACTGAAAAGGCTGAATTTCCTAGTGATGAGCGTGCATATAAACGAGGAACCACAGGGACAAGGAACTAAACACTGAAAAAGGCCAAAGCCACACGCAGTAGGAGAACATCCTGCTCACCATGAAAGTGAGAACTGAATGATAGAATGTGCTGAAAGGCATGAAACTGCAAAGATGTAATGATTGGGGTCAAGGGTATACTGCCTGCTGTCCTCAGACAGCTGGGGCTCTGAGCAGCACTCACATAGACACGCTTAGGTCTGCACTGGCGCCTCTATTGCTAAAAGGCATGCTTCATACTCAGACACTCTCCACAGAACCATCGCTCAGACACTTGTTCCAGATTCTGTCAGAATGAGATAATAAAGGATAGCTAGCAGTATTGTCATGAGACCAACAGTGAAGCACAATTGTCACACTACAAGATGTAGCAGGTACCAAGTGGTAGTCATATTGAGTTTAAAATTCTAAGAACAGGGTGTGGTAGCACAAGGCTTTAATCCCAGCATGAAGGAAGCAGACCCAAGAAGATCTCAGAGTTTCAGGTCAATGTGGTCTACATAGCAAGTTGCAGGACAACCTGGACTACACAGAGGGACCCTATCTAAAACAAAACAAAATTTAATTTAAAAATAATAATAAAAGATTCTAACAAGGGAGCTGGAGAGATGGCTCAGGGGCTGAGAGCACTTGCTTCACAACTATGAAACCTAGAGTTCAGATCCCAAGACCTTTATAACACGTTCCAAGCGATCTAACACCTACTTCTGTCCTCTGCCACCCACGCGTGCATGTGCGCATACACTCATATTCTCATGTGTGCTCATACACATACCCACAAGATATATACCTTAACACGAAGATACATATCTTAAAACAAACAAACAAACAAACAAACAAACAAAAAACCCAGGAAACATTTACAACTAGAGTGCCAGGCATGCTGAAGTCCTAGTCATTCAAGAGGCAAAGGCAAGAGAAATGCTTGGGCCTAGGAGCTGGTGGAAGACCTGAGCAACATGGCAAAACTCATCTCAAAACAGAGAAGGCGCTGGGAAGGTGCTTAGTGGTCAGCAACGCCGGCTGCTCTTACAGAGTACCTGGGTTCAATTCTCACAACTCACGTGGTGGCTCACAACCATCTGCAACTCGGGTTCAAGGGGATCCAGTGACCTATTCTGACTTCTGTGCGTGTCAGGCATGCATACGATATATACACATACAGGCAGACAAGGCATTCATACACATAAAATAAATCTTCAAAAATAAGCTTCTAATTATACTTTTCACTAAAATTGCCACCTTTTCCTTCTTCTTCCCTTTCTTTTTTTGGGGGGCGGGAGTGGGGGCGGGGAGGTAAGGGGAGAGGAGGATCACTGTAGAGCCCTAGCTGCCCTGAAACTCACAGATCACCTGCCTCTGCCACTGTGCCTGCAGCCATGTTTTATTTTTATTTTTTATTTTTTTATTTTTTTTAAAATGAAAAGCTTCTACCTTTTTTTTTTTTTAAAAGATTCATTTATTTATTATATGTAAGTACACTGTAGCTGTCTTCAGACACTCCAGAAGAGGGCATCAGATTTTGTTATGGATGGTTGTGAGCCACCATGTGGTTGCTGGGATTTGAACTTGGGACCTTTGTAAGAGCAGTCGGCGCTCTTAACCACTGAGCCATCTCACCAGCCCCCTGCAGCCATGTTTTAAATGCAGTAATATTACTCGGTCCAGATCTTACATTTTCAGAATGCACTTTGAAATATTTAGGGATCAGACATGTCTATGGCTTGTTTGCAATAATCTCGTAAGGGCAGAGAAGAGATATGAAAAATAGACCTGGAACTGCTCAGGGTGCACAATAATGGGCTTCATTAGACTGTCCTCTCTACTTCTCCGCCTCAAGTCTCCCATGCTTAAGATGGTTAAAAGTAAAAACTCATCTAGGGCTGCTGATGTGCCCGACACACACAATCCCAGGTTCCATCCAACACAAGGAAACCAGTGTGCTAGTTCACACCTGTAAGCCCAACTCTCGGGAAGTGGAGGCAGGAGGATTACAAGTTAAAGGTCATCCTTGTCCACACCACAAAGTCAAGGTCTCAAAAACAATTTCAATTATGAAATGGAACCTGGCTTTCACTTGGAAAGGCATTCAAGACTAACAAGTAATGACACATTAGTAGTATGAGATCCCACTTCTGCAACTGTCACTGTGAGTTCTCAGCGCTGTATGTACAGAGGTACAAATTGGTTTCTAAGAACCTGCTTTTTTTTAAATATTAACTAAGAGCTTGCTGTTGCTAAGGCTTTCCTCAAATTCCTGGACTCAGAAATCTCCAAGTAGCAGGGACAAAGGCCCATGCCACCATGTCAGGCTAGGACATCATCTTCCATACTATACTCATAATTGCTTGATTTTCTTTAATGGACATAGATTTTAAATACCATAACCTACCATTTACTTAACTATTACTAAAAGAAATCTACTTTTGGATTAAAGTTTTATATAAAATCACTTATAACCCTTTCAGCATTTTAAAGACTGAGACACGGCTCAGCAGTAAAGTAACTTGCTGGACTTGCATCCAGTTCCCAGCATTCATGTCAGTTGTGCTCACAACCCTCTGTAACTCCAGCTCCAGAAGGGGCAATGCCCTCCCCTCAAGCCTCCTCAGGCACCAAATATGTGACATCACACATAAATAAAAAGAAATCTTTTGGGAGTTGGAGAGATGGCTCAGCATTTAGAAGCACTGCTCTTTCCAAGGACCAGGTTTCAACTCCCAGCATCTACAGAGTGGGTCATAATCATCTGCAACTCAAGTTCCAGATAATCCAACACCTTTTTTTGGCTTCTGAGGGCACCACATATATACCGTGCACAGATACACGTGCAGGCAAAACAACCACACACACTGAAAAAAAATAATTTGTATGTTAACCCATGGCCTCAGTACTCAGTATGTATGAATAGGTGAAAACATTGTGTGTGTAGAATGTTTTTAAGAACTCAGTTGGGCTGGAGAGATGGCTCAGTGGTTAAGAGTGCCAACTGCTCTTCCAAAGGTCCTGAGTTCAAATCTCAGCAACCACATGGTGGCTCACAACCATGCATAATGAAATCTGATGCCCTCAAGACAGCTACAGTGTACTTACATATAATAAATAAATAAATAAATCTTAAAAAAAAACAAAAAAACTCAGTTAAGAGAAAAGGAGGCCAGTTTTTATACAAAGTAAATGCAACTATGAATTTGCATCTCTTTCTCACACTGTATCCCTGAACAGTTAGAATATAATGCAATAGGAATTTACCAGTTCATAAACCCTGTGTCACTTCACTGGGCAACCTTCTAAAGTCCATTTAATGGCTGTCTATAAGGTCCACAAGTGTGCATAACCATACACACACACACATACACACACACACATACACACACATACACACACATACACACACACACACACACATCTTTTAATCCCTGTGATCCTATTCTAAACTAACTCAGCAAGGTGAAGAAAGTGAACACTGGCTCCTCTAATAGAGCTAGGAAAGGGCCCCAAACCTTTATAACAACTCACTACGGTGAGTCTGACACATGTGGGCAGAAGGACAAACCTCTCATGGTGTCCATACATGCATTGTAAACGCCCATCGTGCCTCCAGGACACAAAAGGAGAATGTCATCAACCTCACATCTATGGATGGAATGCTGCCACTAAGTAAGGCTAGACCTCAGTGAGACACTTGCTATGTAAGCTAGTGGACCCCCAGAACCCACTATAACAATCTGCTCTTCAGCTGGGCATGGTGGCAATGCCTTTATTTACAGCACTTGAGAGGCAGAGGTGGGTGGATCTCTGAGTTCCAGGCCAGTCAGGACTGCAGAATGAGACTCTGCATTTACAATAAAAACATTCTCTGACCTCCATGTGAATGTGATGGTGCTCACTCCACATACATAATAATAAAAGTTTACAAATAAATAAAAAAGACTATTTTCTAATTAATTAGACTTTTGTGGTTAGCTAGAATAAAGGAAGCAGGGTTTCTTCTTACCTCCTTTCTGAGGTTTCCCTCCTTTTGTGGCCGTATGCTATCCAACCAGTCAGCTTTTATGCCATCAAAGTAACTCTGGACCCTGGATTTCAGTGATTCATACTGCCAAATAGCAGCTGAGCCAAATGCACAGCCTGTGAACTAGAGAAAATATTTAAGTAATTTGAAAGGGAAATACATTTCTCAGATAAGATTTCACCTAGCATGGTAAAACCTACTGTGTTGCTTTATAATAACATTAAGCATTCAGAGGCCTGTTTCCAGCAACAAATCTCCAGAGAAAACAAAAAATACCAATTTGGTACCACTTGAAATACTCTATGAAAAAGGAAGCCCATAAACACCGTCCTCAGAACTGAAGCAATGGAGCCAAATTCTGAAAGCAATTATTCAATTTATTCTTTAATCTGAACTCATACAGCCAGCTTCCAAGTCCCACTGAGCCCCACCCTCTCCTTCCACCACCAGAACCTGCCCCCGGCATTACTTGACTGCAGTGCTAGCAACAAGCTACGGAAATAGCAGTGGCCTGAGCTCTTACCCCAATGGTGAAGAAAAAGGGCTTCATGAGAGTTCTTATAGGATAGGGGGAAGGGTAAAAGACTGTTTCTTCCAGAGGCGGGATCAAGGCACTTCTCTTATATGCTTCTCCACTGGACCCTGTGTCTGATCTTCGAGGTTCAACCTTCCTGGGTGCTTTTCTAAATCCACATTTTTGCTGAACAAACAAGTTAAACCTGTGGAGGGTAGGTAAGCATCTGATTAGAAACACTGCATCTTCTTCTACACAAGAGTCCCTAGGAACCTGCACTTGGCCAGAGTCATCACCATGTCACGTGATTTCCTAACACTCCAACAAGAGCCAAGACTCCTAATCTCAAGAAGGTATCCTTAACCTTCCTGGGAAGAATGCGACCCAAACTACAGTAGTCCAGAGAGTGCACCATGGGCTATTTATTACTTTGTATCAATCAGAAAAAGATACCTTGATTCTCCACAGGGAAAAAGACTACATAAATAGTAAAATGTTTCTTTTTGTTTCTATTTATTGTGTGTGCCCTCAAACCAACATTCCACACTGTGGAGGTCTCTCCTTCTACCTATTGCACCCATGCACTGACAGCTTCAGTAACAATAAAATAACCTTGTTTTGTCTGAATTTTGACCAGATTCCAAAAGAAACATTTAAATGTGTTGTCCTTGCAACTCTAACTATTTCCTTTGACAAGTATTGATAGTTGTAAGTGATGTAAGTATGATGTAAGTATTGATAGTTGTAAGTGATGTAAGTATGATGTAAGTATTGATAGTTGTAAGTGATGGATTTCACTGTTTTAAGGAAGTCTTCAAAAGGGATCTTCTTGTTTGAGTCCTTACAGCTTGGCCTTCTCAAATCATTTGGCAGTGTGGATCACAGCCCCCATCCCAGCTGAGTCTGAGTGTTCCACTCGTCAATCTGACCCTTCACTCTGATCCTTCTGTTCCTGAACTCCTTAGTAGTAGACATGCACTCCAAGAAAACTCAATCCATGCAAGTTCTTGAAGTACACTTTCCCCTTGTGATATTCTCATTACACCCTAAACAGGAGGCTAAAATAGTGAGCCCAGGCTACACGGGAAGGTTCGGTCTCAAAAAAGAAGAAAAAGAGAGAAAAATAAGGTGAGGGAATTGAGATTTAAGTCAGTAGAACACTGGACTAAATGCAGGCAGCCCTGGGCTCAATCCCAGCTCAGCACAAACCAGATATGGTAGCATACACCCCAGCCCTTAAGAGAAGGAAAGAAGCAGGACACTATCAAGTTAGAGGTTAGACTGACCTTGGTAAGTCCCTGTCTCAAAATAAATAAACAAAAAAGCTTCCCTTTCTAATCTAATCCCTTCCTTCATGTCTGGATTACATTTAACAACTTAGTTTCAGAAGATTATCCACTTATTCAATCAATGTCAAGGCAAACAGTAAATAGTGCTGAACTCCCTTCAATGACATCAGCAGTCTGAGAAGCAAACACCATTGAACAGTCAATCCCAAATGCTATTAATCCTTTCCCCTTGTCTACTTTTTCTTAGTGGCTAGGAAAGAAATATCCTTGTTTTCTAGCCTTCTGTATGGTAATATCTCATATCACTGGCCTGCCTCTCCACCACCCCCTCCCCACCCACCCCCAACCCCACTCCCCTACCCCGTCTCACTCAGACACACACACACCTCTATCTTTCTGGCTTGACTAGGATGTAATATCTAAAGCTAAAACAGTTATCTTTAAAGCCAAGATAAAGGTCAAGGAGTTTACACTTAAACCCTGGCATTTTGGAGTAGAGTACAAAGACAGCAGTCACTTCTTCCCTCAAAACATCTTAGAAAAAAATAATTCCCACTTATCTAGTCATCAGTTTTATAGCCAAATGCATTCCTAAGTAATTTTTTTCTTTTTTAAAGCTTTATTCTTTTTTTAAATTCAATTCCTTATATGTATGGATGCTTTGTCTACATGTATGTCTGTGCAACTCATGTGTCTGATGCCTTGGAGGCCCAAAGAGGGTAACAGATTTCTAGGCCTGGAATTACAGGCAATTGTGAACCATCATTTCAGTGCTAGGTATTGAACCTAGGTCCTCTAGAAGAATACTAAGTGCTCTTAACCACTGAGCCGTGTCTCCAGCCCCAAGAGTGTTTAATTTTGTGTATATGGAGGTTTTGCCTATATGTATGTTTGTGCACTACATGTGTGCCTGGTGCTAGCAGAGGCCTTAAGAGTGCTTTAGCCCCTGGAACTGGGTTCCAGACAGTTGTAAGCAACCATGTGGAAACTGGGCATCAAACCCAGGTCCTCTGTAAGAGCAGAGAATCTTGAGTGCTGAGCTAAGAGCTCACGAAGCCCAGGAAGAGTTTAAAGTAGCCAAAGTAGGTCTAATAAATAAAGTGATGAGTTCACACTGAACTAAACCAAATGATCACCATCAGAAGGCATTCACTATACAGAACTAAACTTGTAACCCAGTACTAATGATTTCTCTTGCTAGACAAGAATCCTGAAGGACAGGAGTGCAGCGGCCTAAACTTAACCATATCATAAAATCTTACAACTCCTGTAAAGGGAGAAACGCGTTTGGGCTGGCAGGTGCCTTGGGACTTTGTGTTTGTAAAAGCCTTTGTATCACCAAATAAAGTGTTTACAAAATGCAAATGTTGGGACCTCTTTAGAGCCACAAGGCCTGGCTCATTCTTCATGCTAATTTAGACCCACAGCGGCTCAAAACAGACTAATGATTACAAAGAAAGTAACTCCCATTCCCTTAAGTTCATACATGTGGAGACAAGAGCAAAGCCACGTCAGGCTCACCCACATTCTCATCTAATGCCATCTTCTCCCATAACCACAAGATTAAGAATGTCCGTTTCAAAGTTTCCATATAAATCTTTAATACCACATGTATTGAGGGGAGGGTTAGACAGGACCTCAAGTAATCCATGATGGCCTGACAGTCTGGCTCCTACTCCTAATCCAGATCCCAAGTGCTGGGATTTCTAGCCTGAGTCACCATGATAGGTAGGCTAAACTGTGTTGACAAGTTTTGTGCTGTTACTAGAGACAAGCACCCTACCAACGAGCTGTTCGCAGAGGTTCCTCATAGATGAAGTGTCCACTTCTTTTGCTGCCTTTTCCCCGAAACTATTACAGCAAATCAACAGAATCACAGAAATCTTGTTACCCCCAAGGAACCTCTCCAGTTCCACCTGTTTAAGACTTTTTTCTTTCTTTCTTTCTTTTTTCAGTCTTCTGCTGCCCAGACTAGCCTTGAACTCCTAACCCTGCTTACAAGCAAGTCTGACCACACCAAGCTGTTTAAAATCAATGCCTGATTTTAAACGTTAGCCAGTAAGCTATACCGTATGCAACTTTTCCACAGATGTTAATAAGCTTCACTTGGGAAGCAGGTTTTTCCGCTTTTGCCACTTTCCAAAATTCTGATTTTGGGTGGCACCTGGGAAATTAATCTACATATAGTCCAGGTGCTATTTATTTATTTATTTATAATTCAGTCTTTCCCAGCTTGGCTCCAACTCGCCATCCTCCTGACTCAGACTACTGAGAGATGAGATTACAGACCTGTGCCCACCTCGGGTGAATTTTAAAATCAGGTGGTGCCTTCGCCACGTTCAATCTTATCATCTCTGGCTAGCTCACACGTTTATAAAGCCCTCAGACCCCTTGCTGTGTATGGTACCATCAATTAGGTAGAAGTTGCAAAGTTGACATCTTCGGACTAAGTTTCAACGTCAGTATTAATTCAACTGTTAATGGAATTTCTCTTCTATTACACTTCATGTAAGATCCGGCCGGAAAGGCCACGTGCTTCCTACAGCAGTACAGCCCTTTCAAGAATATGAGCCGGACATGCGATTAACGCTCAGAAGTTCCCCCTTCCATCACGTCCCTCGGAACTACTAGGAAGGACACCGCCGGTCCGGAGAACCGGGCCGGGCTCAGCCAGACACCTCTCGCGGCTCGGCACCCAGAGCCAGTAGGGAAAGGAGGACCAAGGAAAAGCTCGGCGGGGAGGAGGCAGCTTTAGCAAAGACCTCGTAAACAATGGAAAGCCGGAGCCCCACACGGCTACCTCCCCCCTAGGATGCGCACGACCCCAGCTCAAGGGAAACCCGGGAAGCTGGAAGCGGCGGCCATTACCTGCGTCCAAGCAGCCGCGGGGCCTGGGTCGCAGAGAGCTCCCGGTAGCCGCCACCCAAGGGAGGCGCCCACGCCGGACCGCAGCGCCAGCCTCGCTGTACCCAACCTTGCAACGCCATCTTCCCAACCTCTGCCCCACCATGGCCCGACCTCACTAACCCCGGCCTGGAAATCACTTCCGGGGCGAAGAAGGAAAAAAAAAAAAAAAAAAAAAGCCACACAGCGCGGAGGAGCGGCCTAGAGCGCCACCTGGAGGCCGAATCAGTTCCGGTCTTCCTCTTCTCAGACCAGCGCCAGCTTGGAAGTTTCTGGTGAGAGTGACTGGGGAAAACTTGAGGCTTTGAGTTATCAGACACCCTCGGGTTATCACATTTAACCACAAGACACCGTTTCACTGTGCTTCATAGTCTCAGAAAAGGAAAATGGCCCTGTACAGTGGCAACCTTAACTCGCTAGGCTTGGACATCTGTCTGTGAAAGGCAGAAAAAGATATATTCAAGGGCTGGTGAGATGGCTCACTGTGTAAGAGCACCCGACTGCTCTTCCGAAGGTCAGGAGTTCAAATCCCAGCAACCACATGGAGGCTCACAACCATCCATAACGAGATCTGACTCTCTCTTCTGGAGTGTCTGAGGACAGCTACAGTGTACTTACATATAATAAATAAATTAAAAAAAAAAAAAGATATATTCAATGGGACCACACTGGGAGGATGAGATTCAGTGACTCCCCACGTTCATCTTCCAGGTCTAGCATAAAGATAAGGTTTAAATAGACGGCAAGAAGTGTGCAGTATAAGGAAATTGTGTCCCCTCACCAATCACCCTTCACCCGTCACCCCCGACCCCTGATCCAGCTTCCTTCTCCAGGTCTGCCCCCTTGACAAGTTGCAAATCTTTCTGTAGTTACTGGCTGCCCCAAGAAATTCAGGCTTTTTTCTTCCAGCATGAGATTTCTGGGGTAGTTCCATGTTCTTAGGATGCATTACTGAAGTTTGATAGCCAAAGATAGAGCCCCGAGTGTTTCAGTTCTCCTGCTGGTTACCTGGAGCCAGGATAGAAAGACCACGCACAAGAAAGTTGAAGAAGCAAGGGAAGGGAGAAGGGTCTCCTACACCTGAGTCTGGTTGATCTCTAGACAACTGAGAGTCAAGTATCCCAGCACAATTAACATTTGCTTTGAGAACAATGTTCCCTTTCTACAGGGATGTTTCAAATAAGAATGTTACAGTAGCAGGGAATCATGTGTAATGCCTAAGCATGGCATGTTTCCTTTCCTAACTATAAATCCGCAATTTTCTAGAACTCACAACAAGCCTCATTTATAGTAAAAGAGACTTTTTAACTCCCTCTGCAACTTTATGGCCCTTGGTTTATATTATTAGATTGGAGTCTACCAGAAGCACCTCCAGGACTACTCTATCATCTCATTTATTTCAAGAGGGAAAAGGAGGATGGGTGGGGGTGGGGGTCCCTTAGAAACTCTTCTGTTACTGGTGGTAAAGGTCTGGGCTGAGTGTTTCCAGGCTTTGAGACTGAAGAACGGCCTGTACAGAATATAGAACATGGGGAGCGACCCTTATTCAAAAAGAGTCAGAACACACTGCAGAACCGTGGGTAGCAGCACCAGTGGAGATGCTTAAGGGACCCCAGTTCTTGTTTGTAGCTTCTAGATATGGGATGCAGAGGAGTTTGGTTGTTAAGGGATACCCACTTTGTGTGGCTCTATGTTTTCATTCACAGATTAAATACACAATTGTTTCTTATTGTCCATGTTCTCAAAGTCAGTGTAGGCCAAATGGGTCAACATAAAGATGGATGGACTGAGCCAACTGAAACCAGAACCAGCCTGGGCCAGCCTGTGTCCATCATATATATCTCCACCCCCTTCTCACTCCCCACTCCTTTATTTTAGCAGGCCAACTCCGACCTGCTCCGTTCTTGTAGCGTCTCTATCTCATCCTCCGACCCCTTCTTTCTGTTTTGATTTTTCATCTTATGGGTTCGCCAGACATCACAGGCTGGCGGCCTGATTCTCAGGGTCTGTGCAGAGTCTGCAGAACTTGGCTTGTTTTAGGCTATTGGCTGCATTGCTTCACCTCCCTCCCTCCATTCTACCTTTAGCCATGACATCACTACCCACCTTGTCCCCGTTGCCCTCCTATTTACTTTCCCTCCTTTAGTTTTGCTCTATCATCCTAGTCCAGCCACTTGCTTGCTTTCTTTCTTTTTCTTCTCATTCATGAAGTGCTACCAGTGTTTTGTGGTTTTTTTCTTTTAGGTTTGGGGGTTTGTTTGTTTGTTTGTTTGTTTGTTTCTTGAGACAAGGCTTTGCTTGTGTAGCCCAGGCTGTCCTAGAACTCACTCTATAGAGCAGGCTGGCCTTAATCTCACAGAGAACCTGCCTCTGCCTCCCAAGTACTGGGAGTAAAGGCTTTTTTTCTTTCTTTCTTTCTTTCTTTCTTTCTTTCTTTCTTTCTTTCTTTCTTTCTTTTTTCTTTCTCTTTTATTTATTTATTTATTTGGCTTTTTTTCTTAATTAAGGGTTTTTTTTTTTGTTTTGCTTTGTTTTGTTTTGTTTTTAATGGAGACTGGAGAAACAACTTGTGGATTAAGAAGATTTCATTTCCAGAAGTCCCCAGTTTAATTCCCAACACTCATGTTGGGTAACTCACAACTTCCTGAAATTCTAGCTCCAAATGACTCACGCCCTCCTCTGGTTCCTGAACACACACACACACACACACACACACACACACCAAACCAGGCATGGTAGTGCATGTTTTTAATCCCAATACTTGAGAAATAGAGGCAAACAGATCTCTGAAACTTTGAAGCTAGATGGTCTATATAATAAGACTGTCACAAAAAATAAATAAATAAATAAACCACCACAAAATAGCAGCTCAAAACGTTATAGAAACCCACTATTTTGGAAACTAATTTAAAAAATATAATTTAAAAAAGAGCTTGAACACAGGTACCCCCAAAAGACATAAGGTATTAAGTGAACATCCCAGTGCTGTGTGTGTTTACATCCTTTGAGTTATTGGGTAGGAGCCCTGCACCACAAACAGTATAGCCTATTGCCATTGTTCTTGGTTTCCCACCATAACTATATAGTAAGATTCTATGATGGAGACAGATTTTGGTTGCAGGACAGAAAAATCAAGCTGGAAGTGACCTGGGGACTTCTTTCCTGCTGGCTGTCTTTCATAATGCCAGCAAATGCAATGCAGGTCACTGGGGAAGGAAGGTCATCTAAGCTGTTACTCAGGATGAGTACTGGGCCGATAGTGATAGGGAGTTTATGAGGAAAGCCAATGACTTTCACATTAGATTTGAGGCCTGCTCTATTGGAGGAAATACATGCCTTGTACCACAAACATGATCTAATGTCGTGGCTGCAAGGTCATTGGCCCTGATGGGAACCTACTTCTGCCATCTTGCTAAATAGACAAGTTATCTAAATGGACATGCCTTCTAAATATTAAACTGCTAACCACAGATTGGTACAGCCCTCAGCCTTGGCCAGAGAAGCTTGTTACTGCAGTGGACAGTCAAAGCCCTGAGCATAGTGACTGCTGGGTGCTTGGACAGCTTTGTCTGCCACCCAGAGCCCAGAGAACACTGTACAAGGTGGGAACGGGAGGAATACAGGAGACAGAGATGGAGAGGAATGCTCATAAATGCCGCCTCCTGAGCATGTCATGGATGGTACAGTCATGGATTCACCTTGTTGTGCCAGGGAAATGTTAGTGATCCCCCCAAAACAGACAGGAGCCAATCTGATGCAACTCACAGCAGGGTCTTTATTCTTTTCGAGCTAGCTTGCTCCCCACTCCCCACCCCCAACGCACTGCTGTCACACAGGATGGTTTTGGTGGTGTGGAATCCCAAATGTCTATGGGGCAAGGCTTTGCAGTAAACAGCAAACAGGGAATATGTGTGCAAGCATCTAACTGGAAAGCTGCTGTGCCCTTTAACATAATTGGCTGGTGCTGGGAGTCACATCACAGACTTAACTTCTGTTTCCCTCTGCATTGGTGGTTGTTAGGCGAAGGGTGGGCTTGTAACCTGGGAGGTGCAGGTTTGTTGGGGGAATAACCTGGAGACACTGGTCTTGTTGGAGGTGTAATCTGGAAACTCTGCTCGTGTTGGGGATTAATTAGCCTAGAGACCAGAGCTAGGCTCAGGTTCTGTTGGGGGGCAACCTGGAAACTAATGCTAGGTACCAGCCTGTTAGTCTACCTGAGTTCAAACTTAGGTCAGGTTCTCTTAAATGGAGTCTGAATTTAAAAAGATGTGACATCTCAACCTCAGCTAAGATTACTGCCACAGATTATATCCACAACATTGGCCAACATTCCAACAGGCAGCACTAAGTGGGCTCAGTGGATTACAAAAACAAACCAAACCATGGAAAAAGGGAGAAGACAGGTGGGTAAGAAGGGATGTTTTAGGAGCCTTCTGGGGAGAGTGGGAGGTAGGAGTTAGGGATGGGCAGAATTAAGATACACTGTTCACATGTATGAAGTTATCAATAAATAAAGAACTTTTTAAAGAGGGAATACTGAAGAAAAACAGATTGAATTATTAGAAATGGAAATTTTAATACATCAAATAAAAGACTCTTCACAAAACTCCACCAATAGAATATATCAAGAGAAGGGCAGAATATCAGGGTTTGAAGGCAAGGTAAGGGATGGTAGCATTCAATAACAAAGATAAACAGGTAAGAACGTAAGAACACAACATCACAGAGAGATGAGATGCTGCAAAGAGGCAAAACCTACAAAATGGGAAAATTTCCATACTAAAAAGAATAGAAAATATTTAAAAAGCATAGCGGAAAGCTTTTCCAATCTAGGGGAGTTACAGCCATCCATGTGGACGGTGAACATGAGACTGTGAAGCCTCTCCCAGGCCATGCTTTAGCTAAAACCCTAAATATACAGGATGGGAAAGTGACAGTCACCGATAAAGGGAGCCCCTTCAAAATCACAGGTTTCTCAGGAGAAATTGTAGAAGCCAAAAAGGCTTGCCAATCCAGACTGCTGGGAGGAGTGTCCAGAGACTGGAGGGTCCTATGACTCCCCCAGCCCCTCCTAGGAAAGCAGATCAATAGCCCAGAACGCTAACCTGATGGTTTCTGAAAAGTAGGCACAGCATCATAGTGGTGCTGACCACAGCACTTTATTTTTATTTTTTATTATTTTTTTAAGATTTATTTTATATATATGAGTACAATGTAGTTGTCTTCAGACAACTAGAAGAGGGCATCGGACCTCATTACAGATGGTTGTGAGCAACCATGTGGTTCCTGGGAATTGAACTCAGGACCTCTGGAAGTGCAGTCAGTGCTCTTAACCACTGAGCCATCTATCTCTCTAGCCCAAACACAGCACTTTATGTCAATGGAAATCTTTTAGATTTCTTATTTCTCTTTTATTTCTTATTTATTGTATGTGTGTATGTATGTATATATATCACATATATGGGGAGAGAGAAGACTCTGTGTGTGTGTGTGTGTGTGTGTGTGTGTGTGTGTGTGTGTGTGTATGAGTCTTGTCAAATATATACAGTTATACATCCATCACCACAGTCAATAAGAAATTTCAATCACGGGGCTGGCGAGTTGCCTCAGCGGTTAAGAGCGCCGACCGCTCTTCCGAAGGTCCCGAGTTCAAATCCCAGCAGTCACATGGTGGCTCACAACCATCCATAATGAAATCTGATGCCCTCTTCTGGAGTGTCTGAAGACAGCTACAGTGTACTTACATATATAAATAAATAAATCTTAAAAAAACAAACAAAACAAAAAAAACAAAAAAGGAAAGAAATTTCAATAGCCCTAGAAAGATCCCTCATTTAAAAACTATTTTTATGTTTTTATTTTATGTGTATTGTTTTGCCTGTATGTGTGCATGTGTACCATGGTGCCCAAGGGAAAAGGATATCAGAGTCCCTGGAACTAGAGTTACTGATGGTTTTGAGCCACGGTGTGAGTTCTGGGAATTAAACCTAAGTTCTCTGGGAAAAGCATTTGTTACGGAGAGTCGACCAGAGGTGACCACTCAGACGCAGATGAGAGACCATTGAAAATCTTTATTCCAGCTGGCTAGGAATACACTTGGGTACTCAGAGACACAGACAGGTGTGGCTCCAAGTGTCCACAGCATGAGTGTCTGAAGGCAAAAACCACATCAGGATAATTTGCAGAAACAGCAGTTTAACAGAAGCTAAGATAAGCAGTTAGCTGGAGAGGGTTCTTCACATGCAAGCAGTTTTATCAGAAACTAAGATAAGCTAGGGCATCTTGTTCTCGAGGTTCCTAGAATGTAGTTTGGTAATTTTCCATGGAATTCTCTATCAAAGAGACCAAATTCTAGTTAAATCTCAAATGGCCTCAGCAAAACAAACAAACCAAGATGGAGCAGACGCTGCACTGGCTTTCCTGTCACACAGTAAGAAGTCTTTAACCACTGATTTATCTTTCCAGCCTCCACTCATGAATTTTCTAATAGCCCTATTCCTAAACCTTGGCAACCACTTATCTTTCATTTTAAAAAAATTACTTATC
This sequence comes from Mus caroli, assembly GCF_978045245.1. Classification (NCBI taxonomy): domain Eukaryota; kingdom Metazoa; phylum Chordata; class Mammalia; order Rodentia; family Muridae; genus Mus; species Mus caroli. Next base: position 17,098,604 of record NW_028227272.1, read on the forward strand.
TGTTTTACTCTTTCAAAAAGTAGCATAAAAACTGAATCAAACAATTCACATTCATCCAAGCATATATTCAGTTTCTCTGGAAGAAAATGCTAAGATGGCTGGGGTTGTGGTGCAACACCTAATTTTACAAAAAACGGCCAAAATTTTTCCACCATTTTACCATTTGTGGTGATGATATAGTCACCAGCAAAAGTAAGCGCTCTAGCAGTCACCAATGATGTGAGAATGCTCTAGCAGTCACCAGGGGTGTGTGAAAGCTCTTGGTTCTGTGCAACCAGTTCTTAGGAGTGCCAGAGTTTGATTTTTAGGAATTTAGCAGGTATGTGGTGGCTTCTCATTTTTATATTAATTTCCACTTAATACAAAAAATTTCTCTTTTTAATAAGATGTTTTTGGAGACACAATATTTCAAAGCATTACAACTATTTTAGAGGAAGTCGAGCCAGGGTTCTTGATGGAAAATGTTATGGCAACAGTTATCTAGATAACAGATTTAGATACTTCTTCCTTCTGGTCTGAAGATGGCAGGGAGGGGACAGAAAATGGTGTGCACCTTCTCCCACCCTCACTCCCACCTCCAACCCCACCCCCACCCCAGCCCCACCAGTTACCAGTCCCCAGCATTTGCATGCACTACTGTTTATAGTATTATGGGAAAGCACTTCCCTTTAATTTACTTGGCTACTACATTGTGACATTTGATTTCCCCGCAAATGAACCATGTGAACTGATTCAAAGTCAAACTTTATCAAATGTTATAAAATCCTCCTCTGCCAAAGCATAATTGTCCTACTCTAAGAAAAAACCTGTTCACACCCAGTTAGTTACTGTTGCAAGATCTTGCTATGTCCATTTTCCAGGATTACCATCTGAGCTAGTGTGAGAACTGGGGCAGCTGAGCTAGGAGAAATCTACTTCTTCCTAGTTCCTGATTTTGAGGGCTGACAGATGGAAGCCTCCTGTGTTGCAGTGGCAGGCCTAGGGCTCCCTAGGGCTGAGGCTGCTCTGGCGAAGCACTGCGCAAATCTTCTGGGGCTGAGGTTGCAGTGTACCACCAAAGACATATTCCAGCCTGAGGCCCTGGCTCCCTTCTGGTAGTTGAAACTGAAAGGTCCTGAGGAGGGTGGCAAACATCAGGAAGAGCTCCATTCGGGCAAGCTGCTCCCCAGGACACACCCGATGCCCTGGAAGCAGAGGGAAAGGTCAAAGGAAAACAGGGGACTGTGTCTGTCCCAATAATCCTCCTGCATATACCATTCCAGGGTCCAGCACTGTTCCTGATACCTGCAGAGAAGGGCAGGAAGGCCTCATTGGCCACAAAGTTTCCATCCTTGTCTAGGAAGTGGCCAGGGTTGAATTGATGAGGGGTCTCCCAGCACTCAGGGTCATACAGCACGGAGGCCAGATTGGGCAAGATGATGGTTCCCTGCAGAGAAGAGCTGAAGTAGTTTGAAGAGGCTCAGACTGCCCAGTACCCAGCCTTGGCCTGGGGCTAAAGCAACTCCAGTATGTGGGTGGCAGTGACAGGAGTGCCCAGGACCCAGGGAGATCCTCAAAGGCCCTCCCTCCACGCTCACACCCATTAAGGAGTTGAGTTTCATACCTCTAGAATCAAGGCAGCCCACGATGGGGGAAGGGAAGAATGGAGATAGAAAGATCAAGCTTTGGAAAGGCAGAAAATGTAAAGCCAGAGATGGACACATGACTGGTTAATAGTGGGGAAAAGAGACCATGAACTATGCCCTCACCATCCCAGTAACCATAGCCCTACTCCTAACCCTTACCTACCCTATAGTTCTAACCCTAGCATCCACTCTGTCTCACAAGTGAAGTGAATGAGTGACAGAAAAGAAAGTCACACTGAGCAAATAGGACCAGGAAGGGCCAAAGGCTTCACCCCAAATAAACTGCTCTTTTCCATGTTGACCCGGGGCTAAAGAGAAACACTGTTAGCAGCTAGGGATAAGGCTTCTAGTAGGTGTGTGCCATTGTTGAGGGTGCTACACCACCTGGGCTGAAGCTGCAGCCACTTGGACCCATAAGACACCCAGATCTGGTCACAGAGCTTTACATAGAGGTGTTGGGAAAGTCCATGTTTCTTCTAGTGCCTGAGCAAGCTACACATTTTCCCATGACAGTGCAGAGAATTTCCCTGGGTCTTGGCCTGAGATTAATAGCCACATGCAATTGTGACAGCTCCTCCTGCCACTTTTTGTGGTGTTGGGGATAAACCCAGGGCTTCACTTACATGTTGAAAGCTGTATTCTACCACTAAGCCATACCTCAGCCAAATCAATTCTTGTTATTTTGAGTGTGAGCCTTATCCTTTAACAACTAAGTTCTCTCTCTGAGCCAGCTCAATAATTCTTAATAATCCCCTTCAGATAAAGAGACATTTGCAAAGAGGCTATAGTTGTTCATGCGTCCCATTCCAATGACATCTGGTGCCTTAGGAAGCACAGACTGATTTTAGTTTGCAGTGCAGATTCAGGACACCCCATATTCATTCATAAAAGCTAAACATGCCTTTGCCCCAGATTACAGAACCATCTGACTCCTGGGGACTCTATTCTAGCCTGTCCTCAGGAAATGGTAGCTTGAGTTTCACCAACGCATAGAATACCTGAGCAGAGACAGCTTGAAGGGGATCCATTGTGGTGAGTCCATTGCTGTCACTGTCCCTCAGTTGCTAAAATGGTATTGACTTAACAAAATCTAGGCTCACCTGGGAGATGGGCCTTGGGCTTGGCAGTGGGGATTATTTTGATTATATTAATTGAGGTGGTAAGGCCTATGATAGATAAGGTTAGCATCATTTCCTTGGCCTGGGTAAGACTAGAGAAAGCAGACTGGGCACTAACCTGCATGAACGGGTTACATGCTTCAATTACTTGTGCTCTACCACTCTCCTGACTGTAGATAAAATGTACCAGTTCTCTCCAGCTCCTGCTGCCTTGACTTTCCTTCAGTGAAGATCAAGTGCTCTTTACTACTGAACCATCTCTCCAGCCCCTAGTTTTGATTTTTGAGATAGGATCTCATATAATCTTGCCTGGCCTTGACTATGTGGCTGAAAATGACCTTGAACTGATGCTCCTGCCTCTACTTTCTGAGTTGTGGGATGTACTACTAGCCTAGCTTGTATTTGTTGGTTTACTTGTGTATTGTTGGGTATTAAACCTAGGGCCCTGCACATGGTAGAACTACATGAAATATGTGTGGACAATAAGAAGTTTCTTAAAATACCTCTCAAGCACAGGAATCTTTAAGGTTATCAATCAATGGCTGTATTCTGTCATAGCCACTGCCCCAAATGTCACAGGTGACTGACTGAATGAATGACAGCTGTCAGGTTGACAGAATCGGTAGCAAGTGCCTGTGCTGGGAAGAGTGCTTTCTGCAGGTGCTGGGTCTGCCTGGGTCTATTTCAAACGACTTACCTTGGGCACATAATAACCATGCATCCAAGTGGAAGTCACACACTGGCGTACAGCACCCACAGCCACAACGCTGCTAAGGCGCTGCACCTCGTGGAGGACAGCACGGGTGTAGGGCAGTCGCTCTCGGTCCTCATAGCAGATGGTCTGTGCAGCTCCCAGCATCTCATCCAGCTCCTGCTGCACACGCTCTGCAGACAGCTCAGTGAGGCCCTGGGAGATAGCTGTGGCCCCGCCTCCCCACACCACCCCTCCTCACTGCAGCCCCTACAGTCACAGCCCTAGGTCATACCTCCACCCCACCACCAACAGTATCACAGGAGAGAAAATTTGCTTCTGTGTAAGGTTCACTCCTGGAGAGAGACGTTATGAGAAGGGAAAAGACCTGGATGTGAGCCTCACAACCTAGGGTCTACTGTCTTCATCTGACATCTGAGAAAATGAAGGCTCTACAGAGAAGGTACTTTTGCCCTCACAGAGCTGGTTGCAGCCAGTTTGTTCCTTTGAGAACTCCAGGTACTTTTGTTCCCCACAACTGTGATCTTATCATTACCCCAGGGCCTGGCACTTAGTAGGTGGGGAGTCATTAGTGAATGAGTGAAGCCACGCCTCCCCGGCCACCAGTTCTGAGAGGTAGAATGATTTCCTAAGGTCATGTAGCAAGTCACAGGCTGGGAGCTGAAATCCCTCCTGTCTGACTCAAATCTGCCACTGATCCCTGAGCCACAGAGATGACAACAGGTCCTCCCCCGTGCCCATAGAACTTGGGACTAACAGACTAGAGAAGTTAGGCATAGGAGAAGTATAACTGAGCATTCCCTACCTTGGATGGCTCTGTGATGGACCAGGTATATGAGTGCCCAGTGCAGTGTGGTGGCCGTGGTATCTGTGCCTCCCAGAAAGAGGTCGATCACCACTTGGATCAGGTTCTCCTCATTGAATGTAGAGACAGGGTCATCGATGGCCTGGTGAAGGTGAGGGAAGGAACAGCTCTGGCTCTAACGGTTTCTTTCTTCTTCTTTTTAATATTTATTGTCTTCAGACACACCAGAATAGGGCACCATATCTCATTACAAGGGGTTGTGAGCCACCATGTGGTTGCTGGGAATCAAACTTAGGACCTCTAGAAGAGCAGTCAGTGCTCTTAACCGCTGAGCCATCTCTCCAGCCCTCTATGGGTTTCTTGTAGCACAGACCTGGTATCTTCCTAAGGTCTGATTTGTCTCAAGACTTGTAGGATCAGAGCTTTCTTGAGTGTGAGGCCCATAGAGGAGGGCCTGAGACCCAGGATAGATTGGCGTCAATAGGGGGATGGCTATGGAACTCTACCCTCTGCATCTATACCCTCTTCTAGCCTACCATCTGTAGGCTACCATCTAGCTCTGGCCTGGAAAGACCCTTTCTTAGTCCAGGTTTCAAGGTGCCCAAAAGTTTGCAGAATGAGGCAAACATGCGAAGTGGCTCATGGCTGAGAAATGAGTGCCCCAGACTAACCTTGGTGATTTGTGACAGGTAGCAGTTGATGAAATCCTTGGGGGCCTCAGCTGTTCTGAGCTTGTGCCTGATGATTTCATGACTGATGAAGCCCCTTACAGCCTCATGGTACTGAAATATCTTCTGATGGGGTCCTGAGAGGTGGCGGAGGGCCCAGGGAAACATGTCATACAGCTGTGGAGAGAATGGCCCTCTCAGAGCTTACTCCGGCACCAGGCCTGAGCATGACAGCTGAGCACTGTACCAGGGGCTCCAAAATAGACTGGGCATCTGATTTAGGAAACTCAGGGCTGCCTTTTGTGTGGAGAGCCCATTATAGACAGAAATGTGAGCCTAAGAAATCCAGAGTCAGACCCAGCCACAACTCCTGCCTTTTTACCATTCCAGCCAGACCCTGATGGAGGCTCCTGTCTGAGTTGGATCCAGGTAGTCCCATGGCCTACACACCAGCCTCCCCAAGAGCCAATTACCCGGCGCCATATAGTGCTGGCAAAAGCTAGGCCAAGGTTGATGGCTTGAATTAGTTCCAGGAAGATGGGCTCCTCAGAGAGGAAGTGATGGCCAAACACCAGGGTCCCAATAACTCTCGTTGTGGATCGGATGATAGGGATCTGAGGATCGAAGGCTCTCCCTGTGAGGAGAGGGGAGGGCCAAGTATGAGGATTCATCCAGGTTCAGACACCACCACTCCTCAGTCAAGCCCCCATCAGGTGCTTCCCAACACCTCCTGTGAGCCATGTTCTATGAAAGATGCTGTGAGAAGCATGGAAGGCTGGTTAGACACAATGTGGTGCAGGCATGTCGTTGCTGGGAAGAGCTAAGAAGCCTGGGATTGGGGAGAACACCTTAAGACTGGAATTTTAGGTCTAAAAGGATGAGTACTGGCTCCCCATGGGAAAGGAAGGCTTGGGGCCTATGCAAGTCCAGAAGGGAAAGAAACCTGTGCACGAGGCAAGAAATGTAAAAAGCCCTAGGTGTTGACTGTGAACACATGCAGAACTATAGAGGAGGCCTTGAGGCTTCCACTTACTTAGGCATTTTTAGGTCTGTATCTACTCACCTTGGGGAAACTCCTAGCCAAAACCACTGCTACTGTTACTAGGCTTCAGTGGTACACACACACACACACACACACACACACACAATGTATACTTCTCTGAAGGGATGTGCATGGGCGTGGAGGAGCACAGGGATAGGCAGGCTTGCCCTGGCCCACTTCCTCTCACCCTCTTCCTGGCGAAACACCTTAGCCAGCTCTGCTGCCTCGTGCTGCAGCTGCACCTCTAACGCCTGCTTGCCAAGGCCCAGCTCTCGAAGAGTGGTCAGGCAGAAGCGTCTCTGTTGTCGCCACGTAAGCCCATTGCTGCAGATAACACCTGAGTCCAAGGATAGAGAGGATGAGCACCTGCCCCCGCTCCTTGGGTAACTGCACCAGACCTAGAGAGCAGACCCCCAATAACCTTCCCCACCTGCTCTGAACTGCTGCTCTGCCTAAGAGAAGAGGCCATTGTGGGGTGGTGGTCAGTGAGTCCTTAGGGTGGGCTCACAGATGCCTGTCCTTATACTCCAGTCTGATTCTGCATCAAGTCCCCACAGGAATGGAGGAGACAAAGGGGCCTAAAAGAAGGACAGGAAGGACAAGGCCCTTCTGAGCTGGCACAGACATGGGCCCTCTGAGGTACGCCCCAGGAAGTGAAGCAGTTCTCCATCTAACGATGAGTGGATGAGTGCACTGGGAGTTGGAATATGAAGCTGATTCATTCAAGGCCAGGATGCCAGGGAGGGGCTGATTTGGGCTTTTATGATGTTTTTTTTTTGTTGTTGTTGTTTTTTGTTTTTTGTTTTTTGTTTTTTTTTTTTTTTTTTGGTTTTTGAGACAGGGTTTCTCTGTGTAGCCCTGGCTGTCCTGGAACTCACTCTGTAGACCAGGCTGGCCTCGAACTCAGAAATCCACCTGCCTCTGCCTCTGCCTCTGCCTCCCAAGTGCTAGGATTAAAGGCATGCGCCACCATGCCTGGCTTATGCTGGTCTTTTTTAACATCTCCCCTCACGTGGGGTTTGAGAATGTCTTCCTGGTTTAGCTCTGTCTGTTCACAGTTCTTAACAATCCTTGACCTCTTGAGTATACCGATGTACAGCCAGCCACCTTCCCTCCCTCATAGCAAGAGCAGACTCACCTTTTTCTCCAAATAAGTCTCGGAAGAATGGGGTGAGCGGCCTCCCAGAGAACTGTTCTGAGTTGGAGACCAGGGCTTCCTTCACTGCTCGGAATCCACTCAGCACCACTATGGGTGTAGAGCCCAGCCACACGGTAAACACACTGCCGTGAGTCTGAGCCAGCTGTGGAGACACCAGGTATCCCATAGCTCTACATGAATAGATCCTTATCCCCATCTGCTGTGATCACCCTCTGGGTATGAATACCTTCCTTCCCAAGTCCAACACTCAACTTTTGGTATACGTCTTCAGAGTACCTACCAACTCCTTGAATCCAGCCCAGGGTACAGAGTTCATGGGCATTTACAGGAAATAGGGGCTGAGCATTCACACCCCATCAGTCCTGGGAACGGGTATATTCTACGGGTGTGTGATATAAACAGCCACAGTTTCTTGAATGGGATTCTTATGTATTACCTGAACCCCTGCCCCCATTCTTCCAGTCCACTTCCCACCCAGTCGTTATACTCTATTTTTACAAGCCCTATATGCCCCTGCATTTGGCAGGTGCGGTAACTGAGGCTTAAAGCTTCTGAGCTGGCAAGTGACAAGGCCAGAACCTCCCCGTTCCAACCTATGGGCCCAATTCTTGCTTCAACTTCCAAGCTTCTTAGGCTGGGAGGATAGACTTCTGTCTATCCCTTTAGGGAACCATGCTGAGACCCCCCCGCTCCATACCTGGAACAGCATGTTTGGGTGTAGCTGAAAGTTTAGTTGCCATAAATTCCCAAGGAGGGGGAAAGGGAATGGGCCAGGAGGAAGGTGGCTCCTTCTCCAGCACAAGGTGGCAAGGTTCAGGAGCAGGAAGGAGCCCGCCAGGAAAGCCATCCCACTGAACAGAGAGAACATTCCTGCTGTCCTGTGCCTTCTCTTCTTCCCTTTGCTCCCAGTAACAAATCGGGCACCTTTCTGCTGTCTGTTCTGCCTTTTATGCTCAGGCTGCTTGTGATGGAAGGCAGACCAGCAGAGTAAATCCACTCAGTCACACTAGTCACACAGGAGCCATGTTACTCAGCAGGGCTGCAGGGCTCTAGTAGGGGACAAGTTGCAACATCTTCCTACATGAGCACCAGCCTTGCTGTGGCCCATATGGCTCCATCTTGGGGAGGTTCCTCTTGGCCTCTGCCCAAATTAACTGAATATGTTAGCCAAAAGGACAGAAGCAGTAACGGCTAATGGCAGCATCTCCTCTGGGGACAAAGTGTTCTACTGGGATGTGGAGTAAAGCCGGGCTCCTGTGCCTTCTCTCCACCCAGGTCCACAGCAGCTCCTCCCGAATCTCTCCAGCCTGCTCGTCTCTACCTCTTCTGCTCAGCATGGCTTCTTCGCCTGTCCTGAATCCCCTCATCTGTCCAAAATCATGTCTGGAGCCTTTTGTTTATGTTTTAAATGTCTTGGGGTAGAGTTGTATGGTCCCCTTGCCTCAGTTTCTCATGTGTGATGGAGATGTACACTCAGTTTACCCAACCCCTCTCAGAACTCTCATATCCAAGCCAACAACAGAGCAATGCCACACTCCAACTGAGGAAACTGAGAATATTTTAGTTAAGAGACTATTGGGAAAGGAGCATGGATGGAATAGGGCATCCACAGATATGAGGTTAGCCATAGCGGGAGTCTCTGCCCCCTCCCCCAGGCTTCCATCTGAGAAGAGGGACAGTGGTGGCTGCACAACAGTAGAAATGTATTACCCTGTATTACCATTGAAACACAGTTGAGCTTGCTAAATTTTATGGTATGCATTGTGTTTTACTATGTTCTAGTCATTTTATGTTTTTCTTCAGAATTTCATACATGCATACTTCTTAAAGCCTATCTACCTCTATTCTCAATTTCCAATTCTTTCTGGTACCCCAAATGAGGCACCAAACTATTTCATGTCCCTTTAAAATTGATTTTATTTGATTAGTCTACTATGTCCAATAAGTTATGCTCATACTTGTGTGGAGGTGGGACAGCCACTGGAGCACAGGCAACCTGTCAGTGGTCATACTCGCACAAAATGATGCTCTATCCCCAACAGCCATCAACGGGCAATAATTCCTCAAGGAGAGGTGGGATCTTGCACAGGTTACCATTGCTGTGGTGAGTTCAAGAGTGCAAGAGCCACGCATGTCTAGAAGACGCTATTTTACAGCACTTTGGCTCTTAGATGGTGAACCAACATTTGGACAAGAATCCACTAGAAATTTAAAATTATTAGCCTGACAGAGTTTTATTTTAGTTTTTTATTTTGTTAAATGCATAACTGGGTAGCGCTAAGAGTCACATGGCTCAAGTGTGGGGAGTTGAAACAAAGAAACTGCTAGCAGCATTGAGGACCCCCTGCTGTGGGAAATTACTGGCTTCTCAGAGCCCCTACCTCTTGGGGCTTAGGAATTAAACTGTGAATTTAAAATTAAGATTATTCTCTTTTAGGATAGATTTATATTCAGATTCTCTCCAAATCATGTGGGAAATTTTGCCTGCAGTTAGGAGCTAGATAGGGAATATTAGTCACTTACTCCAGAGTGATAATCATTGCCTGCTGTGAACAGGTATTAGTTACCAAGGTCTGTGGCTCCAGGTAGAGAGATCAACGGACAGATATCATACGGGTATTAATAAAATATGTTTGTGGCTCTGGGTAGAGAGCCAAACAGAAAGATAGTATAGATTGTTTAACCAGCCTCAGGATGCTTATATTCTGCCTAACATGGGCTCCATGGCAATCTTGAGTGTTTTTCCTACTTGGCAAGATAGGAAAGGCCTAGTATAGGCACATACAGTGTCTTAGTTTACTTCATTTGTTTTAGATTGTTTTGATTTTCAAAATGGGTGTGATTTTGAGTTTTCTGATTATATTATTCCTCTGGGAGAGAGGTCCAAATAAAGGGTTTTCTGATTACTGGCTCAAGGAGATGCTGATTTGGGAAAAAAGTTTTGTCTTTGTGTTTTTGGAAAAGGTGACTAAGGTATTTACATCTTCAAGAGTTATATGGATCAGATATGATGAAGGGAGACCTCCAGAGGACTAGATTCCAGAGAATCAAACAAAAAAATATATCTTGATGATACAAAATTTTGTTTTGAGATTTATATATTATAGAATATACAGCCTTGGTGAATTTCCTCATCAGACATGCTGAACTGACCTGCTTGAACTCCTGATGTCCTGGACTCTCAGCCAGATCCAGTCAAGACACAGACAGACATCAGAGACTAATCAGTCCTTCCAACCCCCCCCCCCCCGCCCGCTTCATAATATCTCAATGCCCATATTCAGCTTGAAGAAGTTATGAAGAATCATCAACCCAGTTCCCTGGGCTTTGGGGCTGGAGAGGGTTATCAATAGGTTGTCTTTCTAGGGAATGTAGAAATGCTCATATTTGAACAGGGAGGAATAGCTAGAATTGATTGCAGATCCATAATCTCATTTGGTAGAAATCTCTTTAATTGTTACTAAGCTGAAGTCATAATTTCTTAAATGGTACATAATTATTTTGATGCAGGGTTTCATTGGTATAAATTTCTCCTATTGATACAAAATTTTATAAGTACAAGGATTAGACCCAGTTCTTCTATAATTGTTAATTTAATCTGATCTGAGATTAACCTGTGAGTTTAGGGCCAAATAGCAAATTCATGGCTCTGAGTTTATTGTTAGGGTATTTTTCAAGATTTTAATTAGAAATAGCTGAGAGGCCGGGCGTGGTGGCGCACGCCTTTAATCCCAGCACTCGGGAGGCAGAGGCAGGAGGATTTCTGAGTTCGAGGCCAGCCTGGTCTACAAAGTGAGTTCCAGGACAGCCAGAGCTATACAGAGAAACCCTGTCTCGAAAAACCAAAAAAAAAAAAAAAAAAAAAAAAAAGAAATAGCTGAGAGTAGTTAATGGACAACAGTCCAAATTACTTTACATAGTTGGTTTTCAAAAATGCAAAAATCCACAGAATGTGACATTTAATGTTATTTATTCACTTATTGTTGAGATTAGTCTGTTTCTGACAGCTTTCCCTGTCTTGGATTCAAAGAAGAAACTGAGCATCTATGAGTTACTCCAGTTGTGGCAAGACAGCCACTATGCAAGAATTGCCTCATTTCATCTACAGACATAATACTGTTCAAAGAAATGACACAATTACAGGTTAGGACAGCCTGGTTCTGCCTAGACAGAATAGGCTAGACCTTAATATCATGTTTCTCTGAGGTCTATTAGATGATCCTGGGCCAGAAGGCTGAAGACCAATGCTCCAACATTTTGAAGTAAGTGACTGTACAGGTATTCAGTGGTCTCTGTAAATTGGCTAATTTTTGGAAGCTGTGTTAGGTTTCCTATATATTTTCAGTTAATATCAGGCGTTCTTCAATTTCTGACAGGGTTGAAGACTTAAAGTCTCATAGCCAACCCAGGCTATTTACTTTGAAAGAACATATTTGAGAGGATGGCTTTCAGAGGGCATTCTATCTAAAGCCAGAACATAAGTCAGGTGCAAAATTATAGTCTTTTAAGTTAAGATAGAGGACAGTGTTTTATTTTATTGACAAAAATGTTGGATTCGATGTTAGGTCTATCTTGTACTTTATTAATTACAAAATGGTAATTGTTGTACTCAATTTATATAATTTATATTTTGAGAGAAAGTCTTTTTTTTTTTTTAATTAAACAGAAAGGATGAAATGTTGCAGGAAAAACCCTGTCCAATTACATTAGGGCAGCAAGAGGCCTGTGATTGGATAGGGAAAAGGGAGGCAGAGCTAAGAGGGAGAGAGACTAGGAGCAGCTCAGGAGAGGGGAGAGGAGAATGGAGGACGATGTGATGGTATCACAAAGTTAGATTCATTGAGTGTATTGGCTAGTTTTGTGTCAACTTGACACAGCTGGAGTTATCACAGAGAAAGGAGCTTCAGTTGAGGAAATGCCTCCATGAGATACAACTGTCAGGCATTTTCTTAATTAGTGATCAAGGGGGAAAGGCCCCTTGTGGGTGGGACCATCCCTGGGCTGGTAGTCTTGGTTCTATAAGAGAGCAGGCTGAGCAAGCCAGGAGAGGCAAGCCAATAAAGAACATCCCTCCATGACCGCTGCATCAGCTCCTGCTCCCTGACCTGCTTGAGTTCCAGTCCTAACTTCCTTTGGTGATGAACAGCAGCATGGAAGTGTAAGCCAAATAAACCCTTTCCTCCCCAACTTGCTTCTTGGTCATGATGTTTTGTCCAGGAATAGAAACCCTGACTAAGACATTGAGATAGAGCTTTTATCATTATCAATTGGCTCTGAAATTATTGTATTGGCATCTTGTAAATTGTGAGTTTATTGATACATAAATATGATTGGTTAACTACAGGCTTTAAGAGTTTTAATTCTACTGGGTTACTGGGTATTGTGATTTCTAACCGCAAGGTTGGTGGTTCAACTTGGTTACTGGAATGTGGGACCACGTTCCAGGAGATTATTATTACAGGAGATTATAGCAGAGAGGAAACTAGTGGCTCCCAGGACAAGCAAGTCATATGCTGTGGGGGCTAGCTGGAGAGAGTTGCCAGCAGCAGCAGGAGGCAAGAGCGCGGCCTAGCCCCACTGGGGAGTTGGTGGGTTCATTTTTACTATTTCCTGTCACATGCCCTCTCTTCTACAAGATGTTCCCTGAGCCCTGAAGGGTAAGGCTCTGATACAGACATCCATTTAGAGCTGGCCACTCAGCAGTCACTGCCTGTCAGCACTCTGAGCAGTGAGGAGCCTTTGCATTAACTGCAGCCCAATGAGGCGGTGGGAGAAGTTGCTCTGGTTAGTATGGTTTGGTTTTGCTTTGCTTTGTTTTGAGAAAGGATCTCAAATGGCCCAGACTGCCCTCAAATTTGCTACGTAGTGGTGACTGACCCTCCTCCACCCAAGTGCTGGAATTAGAAGTGTGTGACACCTTGTCTAGCTTTTACTACTATTTTTTTTTTTCTTTTTGAGACAGCACAAGTAGCCTAGACTGGTCTTAAACTCTAAATAATTGAACCTGGCCTTGAACTCCTGATCTACTTAACTCTACCTCCTAAATGCTGGGATTATAGGGAGTGCTATCATGGCAGGCTTTGTACCACTGTTACCTCCTTCCAGCCTACCAAGGCTGGCTTTGACCATCCACTGCTTAAGCAGAGCCACCTGCTGTGCTGCTTCTCATCCCTCTCCTTTGATGTGCCATTACCTACCTGAGGCCGAACCTGCCTGAGATTTTCTGGAGTTAGCACCGAACTGTGATCTTCATGAGTTCCCACTAGAGGGTTGATCTGTCCACTTCAAAGGAACTTTGCATGGCTAGGAATGGGCCTCCCCTCTTCTTTATAAAGCATGTTTGCTGACATTAAAGTTGAACCTTGATCAGAATGACTGTCTTGGTTCTGACTCTCTTGCGCGCCGCCTAGCCCCCCTCTTCTCTTCCAGGTTTCCAAGATGCCTTTCCAGACTAGAACACAGGCATGTGAGCCGCTGGCTGGCCACAACATGCCACAATTTTTAAAAGTGTCATGAGATGCGGATAGAGGACATCAGAGTTTCACCAGAGGCTTTGGTGTAGATGAAGGTGTCCGCAGCAGCTGAGGCAATGACTGGGGCTCTAGAGAGAAGCAATAGAGAAATAGCTCCGTCCAATACCTGCATATTCCACCTGGGCACCATCTATCCAGCTACATGGAGCAGGCATGTTTCTCAGAGCTTTCTCAGCGGACACATCATTTAAAGGCGATTCTTTACAATGGAAAATCTATCACCCTACTGGGAAATGTGTCTGTCCAATCTTCCCAAGTGTGTTGGCCTTTGCCAGGCTTCCTCCCTCCCTTGCCCAAGGGTTCTAACAGCCTTGCTGCTGGGAAACATGTCTGCCCAACCCTCTCAAGTGTGTTGACCTTTCACAGGCTTCCTCCCTCTCTTTCTCAAGAGTTACAGCATTCTGGCTGCTTAGGGCAGGACTCAGTTTCAAAAACAGAGACACACCCAGCACACTGAGTCACCATATTTCAAAGATGGCAGGTGTCAGGAACATGGAAGCCCCCAGGAACAAAAACCTCTATTTCTCAGCTTCAATGACTGAGCAGTGGTCACGAGGTTCTTTTTAGGGGACTTCCATGTATCATATGGTTGACCTTGGTAGAGCTCCCCACAACTTGTTTCAGGCCCTTGGTAGACTCAGAGTCAGCTACACTGCATCCTAGGCCATGGGGGCATTTCTTTTAAGAATTCTGGAAAAAGAATGGACAAAATACAGACCACCTCCTATGCCATTATTACTCTAAAAACTGTGGTAATACAATATGCCCTTTTTGAGGCATGCACACATTTCTAAACTGCTTCATGAAGTACTGGGAAGTATGTTTCACTTCTTTTGTTTGTTTGTTTTGGTTTTTCGAGACAGGGTTTCTCTGTATAGCCCTGGCTGTCCTGGAACTCACTTTGTAGACCAGTCTGGCCTTGAACTCAGAAATCCGCCTGCCTCTGCCTCCCAAGTGCTGGGATTAAAGGCGTATGCCATCACGCCCGGCTCGTATGTTTCATTTCTATTTACACTTGGTGAGGTAAAGTCACTTGCAAGAGGTGGGAAGGCTGTAATTCAGTGTCTGTATCCAATTCAGTGTTCTTTTCATAGTTGCCTCCAGGTGGGGCAGTGGAGGCTCTGAACCAACACTGGAAAAGGAAACACCTAAAGGTGAAGGGAGACATAGAGGACCCCAAGACTTGCCATGCCTGTGGGGTTCTAGTGCAGCCATAGAAGAGTAGGCTACTGCCTGTCTCCTGTGAGTAGCTACATCCATAATTCTTCTCCTAGTGCCAGGAAGGTAGAGGGTCCCTGGGATGGCCATTCCTTCCTCTCCACCTACAGAATCAACCAAGAACCTTTTCCAGGCCTCTAGATAACAGTGGATATGGAGGATTACAGCTTGAGCCTCAACAGCTGAGGGGAAAGGAGAGAGAGGGGGCACATGCTCCAGAGCTCTAGAATTATTCATCAAATCATAATGTCTGTACTGTAGGCAGGTTTTCAAATATTAAATATACTCAAGATAACCAAAAGGAAAGATTCAAAATCTTACCAAGGATAAGGGAAACAAGCTGAGATAAACACACGACGTGAAACACATGACGCGTTGCAGAGCTCATGAACTCAGCTTGAGGAGCCGAGACTTTACCTGGAATCAGACTCTGAAAATGGACTGGATCACCACATGGTAGACACAACATCAGCAGAGCCTAATCCAGGTGCAGGGGCAAAGCACTGATGACATCCTGTAATGACAACATGGTTCTGGTAGGGTGTTCTCAGGGCAGGATGTGATCTTGTAGGAATGGGGGATGGTGTACATCGTCCCACGGTGTCATTTCTTTTAGCAAAACATTGCTTTGCCTAGCTAAGTATGAATGGTATACCAGAAGACATGACTGCCCCAGCCCTGTATTCTCCACTTGTTTATGGAGGAATGGGCACAGAGATATTTTTATCTTGGTGCCAAATAGTACCTGGCACTTACTGGATGTTCAATAAATGTTTTGGGGAGTGGGGAGGAGAACATACTAAAGCCCAAGTGCCAGGAAGCTGTGAGAGAAGAGGGCAGTGGAATGGGGAGTTAGGCAGCTGAGGGTCCCGAGGACTGGAGGAAGCACCGTGAGATGGCGTCAGGGTAGGCCCAAAGCACACTGCTTTTCAGCACCATCAGGATGGCTCCAAGGGCATGCCTGCTTGATCCTGTCAAGGCCATTAAGATTAAGATGGGCCAGAACCCATCCCCAAACCTTGAAACCAATTGTTCTAGACAAAATTAGTATATTCACCCCAAGTAATACGTGTCCATAGGTCTATCTGGATGATACTGGGCCAGTCTCTATGAGTTCAACGTCAGCCTGGTCTACCTAGCAGACTCCTGGCCAGCCAAGACTACACAGGAGCCCTGCCTCAAAACAAGAAAACAAACAAGCAGAGGAGGAGGAGGAGGAGGAAACCACTTCATTAACCAACAAAATCCAACTGGGCATACTGACTGGTCAGTAGCTACTTTCTTATTTGCTCACTTTTTTTTTTTTTCCAGTTTATCTGACGGTTCAGGACCCTGAGACTGTAACAGTAATGAAAAAGGAAAGGAGGGGCCTTCCTTTTCAGGGCGGGGTGAGGGAAGGAGTGCAAGTGACTGAATCTGGAGAAAGGTGCTGTGGTTTAGCTCAGTGATGCAACTGGCATGCATGAGTTAGTAACACATACACACATCACCCACACCCCTCCTTCTGAAACAAGGGTCAGGAGAGTTGGAGGTGAGCTAGGGCGGCTAGCCATGAAGATGAGGGCAGTGGCACTATAAATCAAAGAATACTGTTGAGGTGCCTGGTGTGTGAGACATGCCTAGTGGGGTCTCTTGGCAGCTAGTGAGGAACAGTGCTAAGAGAAGCCAGTCACATCTAAGGGTGCTTGTTCAGTTCCCCGAGAGAAAAGGGAGAGAAAAGGACATATTTAGAAGCCAGGAGAGTACTTTCTTTTGTGGCATGAAGCAAAAGAAGCAATGTAGGAGGGGAACTGAGAGATGAGAGAACAAATCAGAAGAAAGTTGGTGCAAACTGTAGCAGCAAGGGCAGCAGGGAGAATGGTGGTGTAGATGTCCCCTCCAATGTTGTGTCCCTCTCTGGAAAATGAACACAGTGCATAGCAACAGTGGTTTCGGTCTGACAGTGCTGCCCAGCAGCTCTTCTGTAACAATTGAGAAGAGCTACACCTGCACCATGTAACACGAAGCTGGGGCGAGACAGAGAGAGACAGAGAGGTGACAGTTTTGATTTCCCTCCCTTGAGACAGGCTCTATGTAGCTCACTCTGGCATGGCGCTTGCGATGCCCTTGCCTCAGACTCCCAAGTGCTGGTTCTAGAGGGAGGCACCCCTGCAACTTACTGAAACATTGAATTTTTAAATTTTAAGCCATAGAGGCAAGTCCTTAAATTTTCAAGACAGTAATATATATATATGTGTTTATGTATGTATATATATAATTTTTATACTTTTAATTTTTATTAAAAAAACATGTTTTTTCATACAGTGTATTCAGATCATGGAGTCCCCCTCCCTCAGCTCCTCCCAGCTCCTCCCCATCTCCACAGCCACCCAACTCCACATCCTTTCTTCCTCAACAAATAAAAAACAACAAACCTAGAGCAGGACAAAATAGGCAAACGGGGGGGGGGGGGAATAGCCAAAGAAAAATAACAAGAAACACACACACTCACACACACACTCACACACACACACACACACACACACACACAAATCCCATAAAAACACAAAATCACAAAACATAATATATACGCAAAAGATCTCTAAAGTTAAAAAGTAAGGAAGGATGAGAAGGAGGGAGGGAGAGGAAGGGAGGGGGGAGGGAGGGAGGGAGAGGGGGGAGGGAAGAAGAAAGGTAGGTGGCTCCAGACAAAGCACTGCTTACCTTTGTTCTCTAGTACTATCCAGACAAAACTCTCCAAAAATACCACTGACTGTGTTTTGTTTTGGTCTTCAACTGCTGGGCATGGTGCCTGCCTTTAGGTGTGGTTTGTATACCCCGAGATACGCTGTTCGAGAAAATTAATTATTCCTTTGTAAACAGGTGACAATTGGCCTCTGGGTTTATGCTCACTTCCCTTTTCAGGACTGGAACTCCAACTGGGTTTCAGGACACGCCCTGTGCATGCTGCTAGGCTCTGTAAGTCCATCTGTCCTATTATATCTGGAAGACATCCTTTCTTTGGTGTCTTTTATCCTTCCTGGCTCCTACAATCTTTCTGCCTCCTCTTCCATAGAGTTCTCTGAGCACTGAGGGGAAAATTGTCCTTTCAATTTCTGTAAAGGATTGTTGGACTTTTGATGGGAATTGCACTGAATTGCTGTTGGTAGGATACCATTTTTTTCTGATCTGATCCATGAGCATGGGAGATCTTTCCATCTTCTGGTATCTTCTTCAATGTCTTAACATTTTTATAATGCAAGTCATTCGTTTGTATTGGGGTGATCTTCCCTAATGTTGTTCTTGTTTGGCTAGAGTTATCCCAACACACACACACACACACACACACACACACACACACTAGAGTTATCCCAACACACACACACACACACACACACACACACATACACAAAATGAGGTTATTGTGGAAGGTGGTATTTCCCTGATTTGTCATTTGTATATAGGAAAACTACTGATTTTGTGTGTTAATTTTGTATCCTGCTACTTTGCTGAAAGTGGTTATGAGCAGTTGAAGATTATTGGTATAGATTTTAGTGTCATTTATGTATAAACATAAAAGATATATTGGCTTCTCCCCTTCCTGTCTGTATCCCTTTGATCTCCTTCAGTTGTCTTACTGCTCTAGCTAAGACTTCAAGTATTATATTGACCAGGGATGGAGAGAGTGGCCATCCTTGTGTTGTTCCTGGTTTTAGTGTAATTGCTTTGAGTTTCTCTCTGCTGGGGTTACTATTGCCTGTGGGCTTGCTGTAAAGTGCCTGTATCATGTTGAGGTGTTGTCCCTTGTAGCCTCAGTCTCTCTAGGCCTTCTCTTCATCTAATGAGATGCACATGTGGTTCATGTCTTTCAGTCTATTTATGTGGTGGATTACATTTACAGTTTATGTATGTAGAACCATTCTCTAGAATGAAGCCTATTTGATCATGGTGGATGATTTTTTTTTTTTTGCATGTGTTCTTATATTGCTTGCAAGTATTTTATTGAGAAAATTTGCATCTATGTTCACAAAGGAATTTGGCCTGTATTTTTTTTTCTTTGTTGGGTCTTTGTGCAGTATCAGCATAACTGTGGTCTCATAAAATGAATTAGCCAATGTTCCTGCTTCTATTTTGTAGAATATTTTGAAGAATGTTGCCTTTAATTATTCTTTGAATGTCTGGTAGAATTCTGTGCTGAGTCTATCTGCACCTGGGTGGTTTTTGGTGGAGGGACTTTTAATTACTGCTTCTGTTTCACTAGGAGTTATCGGTCTGTTCAAATTGCTTATGTAATAGTGATTTAATATTGGTATAACATTGGTAGGTGGTATACATCAAAAATTTTATCCATTTCTTTCAGGTTTTCCAATTTGATGGGATACATCTTTTTAAAGTATGCCTTTATGGTTATATGGATTCCTTCATTGTCTGTTATGTCCCTGCTTTTATTTCTAATTTTATTAATTTGGATCTTCTCTCTCCATCTTTTAGTAAATTTGGGTAAAGGTGTGTCAATCTTACTTTCTCGAGGAACCAATTCTTCCTTTCACCGATTCTTTGTATTATTTTTGTTTCTCTTCAGCCAAGCTTGATCACTTCCTTCGGGTGTGATTTGTGTTCTAAAGCCTTCAGGTGTCCGATTGAGTAGCTGATATAAGCGCTCTCTCTCTTTCTCTCTCTCTCTCTCTCTCTCTCTCTCTCTCTCTCTCTCTCTCTCACAGCACTTAGTGCTTACATTGAGTCCCATAGGTTTGCTTATGTTGTGTTTTTTGTTTTGTTTTGTTTTTTGAGACAGGGTTTCTCTGTGTAGCCTTGGCTGTCCTGGAACTCACTCTGTAGACCAGGCTGGCCTTGAACTCAGAAATCCGCCTGCCTCTGCCTCCCGAGTGCTGGGATTAAAGGTGTGCGCCACCACTGCCTGGCGGTTATGTTGTGTTTTAATTTTCATCCAATTCTTAAACTTTTTAAATTTCTTAATTTGTCTTGACCAGTTTTTCACTCAGTAGTGCACTGTTCAGTTTCCAGGAGTGTGTTTGCTTTCTGTTGTTGATAATCACCTTTAATTGTGGTATTCAGATACAATGCATGATGTTATTTGAATTTTCTTGTGTCCATCGAGACCTGCTTTGTGCCTGAATATGTGGTCAATTTTGGAGAAAGTTCCATAAACTGCTGAGAAGGTATATTCTTTAGTGTGGGTGAAATGTTCTGTAAATATCTGATAGGTACATTTGATTATGTCATCATTTAACTATGGCATTTCTCTGCTTAGTTTTCTCTGAATACCTGCCTATTTTAGAGTGGGGTTTTGAAATTGCCCACTATCACTATGTGATGGTCAATAGCTGTAGTTGTAGTGTTTCTTTTATTAACTTGAGTGCTCTTGTGTTTCTTGAATAGATGTTAAAAATTGCAATATTCTAGTGGTCATTTTTTCCTTAATGAGTTAAGTAGTGTCCTTCCCTATCTCTTATTTTTGGCTTGAAGCCTATTTGGTCAGATATTAAGGTAGCCACACCCACTTACTTCTTAGGTCCATTTACTTGGAATATCTTTTTCCACTGTTTTTCCCTGAGGTGATGTCTATACTTAGTGGGAAGAAATGTTTCTTGGATGCAGTAGAAGAATGGATCCTGTTTTATTTTTCTTCTTTTCCTTTTTCTTTTCTTTCTTCCTTCCTTCCTTTCTTTTTTGGTCAGCTAACAGCAAGAGGATTATTGTACACGTTACACTTGGCCACAAGAGAGAATAGAACTAGTCCAGAATGCCAAAGGTCCAAGGCAGAGGGCCAGTGGGACTGTTGTGGTTGTAAGAAAGGCAGTCTTTTTCCCAGGTGCTCTCAGTGAGGTGATGTTCCAGGTTCACTGAGGCTTACTATGGACAACAGCATACAGTCCAACAGCTTGTTCCAGTGTCCTGGCCTTCAGCATCCCTGACTTCTGCTCCTGCTGGCTTTGTGGGTGCACAGGCTGGCTTACTTGGACTTCTGCTTCCTCTGCCTCTTCTTCTCATGTGCTTCAGCCTGCACATTCTCTTCTTCTACCGCTTCGCTCTCATGGCGCAGGAGTTTCAAGGAAGATGGTGCTAAGAATGAGAGCTGGATCCTGTTTTCTAATCCAAACTGTTAGTTTGTGTCTTTTTTTTTTTTTTTTTTTTTTTTTTGGTTTTTTCGAGACAGGGTTTCTCTGTGTAGCCTTGGCTGTCCTGGCACTCACTTTATAGACCAAGCTGGCCTCAAACTCAGAAATCCGCCTGCCTCTGCCTCCCGAGTGCTGGGATTAAAGGCGTGCGCCACCACGCCCGGCTAGTTTGTGTCTTTTTATTGGGAATTGATACCTTTGAGGTTGAAAATGGTGGCTGAGCAGTTTGATTCTTGATATTTTGTTGTGGTGGTGTGTCCTTCCTCCCCCTCTTATTTGCTGGTCTGGAATTATTTACTACTGATGTTGTCTTGGATATAGCTAACCTCTTCAGGTTGACATTGTCCTTCTACCACCTAGGTAGAGCTGGATTGGCTGATAGATAGATAGAGACAGACAGACAGACAGACAGACAGACAGACAGTTAAATTTGGTACTATCATACCTTTTACTTAATCCACTATTATGATTGAAAGCTTTGCTGGGTAGAGTAGTCTGGGCTGGCATCTACAGTCTCTTATTAAAGCTTACAGAATATCTGTCCAGGTCCTTCTGGCTTTTAGTCACTGTTATTCTTTTTTTTTTGTTGTTTTTTTGAGACAGGATTTCTCTGTGTAGCTCTGGCTATTCTGGAACTCACTCTGTAGACCAGGCTGGCCTTGAACTCAGGAATCCACCTGCCCCTGCCTCCCGAGTGCTGGGATTAAAGGTGTGCGCCACCACCGCCCGGCTAGTCACTGCTATTCTAAAGGGTCTGGTTTTTTTTTTTTTTTTATGTTATTTCCTTTATTACTATTATTCCTAAATTTGGCAATTCTGTGTCGCCGATTTCCTGGATTTTTTAGTTCAGTGTTTCCTTTGACTGCCATATTCGTTTCTTCTACCTTGTCCCTTATGCCTGAGATTCTTCTCAGGCATCCTGCTGAGGTTTTTGTCCAACATCCCTAAGTTTGCTTACTAGTTTCCCCTCAGTCCGTGACCATCTCAGACTAGTGATTCCACTTGTACTTTCATGTCTTGAGCCCTCTCATCATCATCCCACCGTTTGTGTCTCACAAACCTCACCGTTAGTCATGTCCTCTCCAACTTCCGTAAACACAGTCACAACAGCTCTTTGAAGTCTTGCTCTGTGCTTCAGCTATGTTGCATTTCTCATGCACGACTGTAGTAGGGCTGCTAGGTCCCGGTGGAGACATATTGTCTTGGGTGTTAATGATTGTGTTTTTCTGCTGGTGTCTAGACATCTGGGTTTGAGATGATTGTGATTCTAACCATTGGTATCTGGTCTTTGCTACATGGGTGTTCCTTTCCCTAGTTTTTGTTACCCTCTCTGGATCCTCGGAAAGTATGGTGGCTGTGGGTTGCTTCTGCCACCTGGGGTCCAGGGTAGGTTATGTTTCTAGATATTGGGGACTGACACATAAGAATGGGGATGAAGTAGATGTAGGGATTGAGAGGATCCTCAGGTAGAGCTGTGTCCACTGCAAGGTCTGGTGCAGTCCTCATGGACTGAAGGCAAAGATGGAGGACAGGACCCTGTGAGCTGTCTGCTACAGGGGAATTTGCAATGGAGGACAGGAAAGAAAGTTAAAGATCACCTATCCAGTGTCTAGCCTGAGTGGCCACTGGATTCCCAGGTAGGTCTAGCTTTGACAGTTGGCTCAAAGGAGCCAGAATGGGTGAGAAGGGGATGGTGACAGGGTCCACAGGAAGAAGGAAAGCTAGGTTCACTGTGAGATGTGGGAGAGTTTCCAGGGGACGAAGACAGAAAGGGGGATGAGACCCAGTAAGTGGAGGACAGAAAGGTCTACTTGATTCCCAGGCTGCTAAGGCCAGTGGGGCTCCCAGGTAAAGTGCACCTCCAGGTAGTGGCACCTTGGCACAAGGGAATGGATGTGTGCTATGTGGGGTGGTGGTAATGAGAGGGCCCACAGCAAGGAGCAGAGTTGGGTGGGCTGAGAGGTGCAGCAGAGTCCCCATGAAATCTTTTTATGTCTTTTGTTTTTTGTTTTTCGAGACAGGGTTTCTCTGTGTAGCCTTGGCTGTCCTGGAATTCACTTTGTAGACCAGGCTGGCCTTGAACTCAGAAATCTGCCTGCCTCTGCCTCCCAAGTGCTGGGATTAAAGGTGTATGCCACTACCCCGTGCCAATGGTAATTTATTTTATTTTATTTATTTATTTTTAAAGATTTATTTATTTATTATATGTAAGTACACTGTAGCTGTCTTCAGACACTCCAGAAGAGGGCACCAGGTCTCGTTGCGGATGGTTGTGAGCCACCATGTGGTTGCTGGGATTTGAACTCTGGATCTTTAGAGGAGCAGTCGGGTGTTCTTACCCACTGAGCCATCTCACCAGCCCGGTAATTTATTTTAAAAAGTAATATGGCTAGGTCTGAGAGATAATTTCTATTAGCTGGTAGCAGAATCAATATTAAACTAGCAATTCAAACACATTTTTGACTGAATTCAATACAATACAAAAGATTTAGGATGAAAAGACACCAACACTCATTGGGTTAACCTGAGTGAAGCAGATGAAAAGACAGTGATTGTCTCTGCAAGCCTTCAATAGTAACTTGATTTAAGTATACACACCACTGCCCACCTTGGTTCACTCACTCTTCACACTCTCTAACCTCTTACAGCAGCGTGGGGGCCTCATCTGGGAGGTTCGTGGAGGAGTGCAGGCTGAAGGGACTAAGACCCATCACACAGAATTGAGTATCTGGGGCCCCTTGGTCTTTGCAAACAACCCATTTGCAGATGAGATTTCATCATCAGATATTAGGATCCAGGGCTCCAGTACTACAAAGACATTGAGAAGTACCTCACACCCGCCCCAGACAACTATTTTATACAACAAGAGTTTTACAAATCCAAAATAATTTTATTCACTTTTTCATATTTTTGCTTTTATAAGGTATTTAGCAAACATGCTAAGGCGACAGAATGTCTAGTTGGTCACGACATGCGACGCTGACCACTCGACTGGTGACAGTGGCAACCACACCCACCCAAGCTACGAGCCCCAGAGCACAAGGGGGTCTGCAAGAGCGCACCAAACCACACAGCAATCAGCAACCTGAGGTAGGTCTCTTTACAGTACAAAAAACTTCTACACCAGTGTGAGACACTGATTAGCAAGAGCTGCTGAGGGGTGCAGACTTTGCAGAGGAGACTGAAGTGAGGAAGAACGGACCCCACAATCCTGAGCCCTGTTGCTGAGCTCTGGAGCTGTGGGGTCAGGCAAATGAAAATGCCACCTACAACAGCAGCAGTGGACCCCGGGGCTGGGAACCAGCTGGCCAGGGAACTCGGCAACTCTGTGGCGACCAGCCTCAGGAACCTGAAGCATGGAACACTGGGAGCAGACTGGATCTTGCTTAGAAATGGCAGCAGAAGAAGGAAGGCAGAAAGAAGCTCTCCCTCTGAGGAATGCAGAGGTTCTCATTCCTGAGAGGGAATGGGGTGGGGTGGGGGGCTGGCTTTGCCCACTGCTCTAACATAAACAGCAGCTGACACCAAGACAGGAAAGCAGGAGCCCTGAGAATTCACGGTGCTCTGCAAGGCCTCCTGCAGCCCACTATACTGGGTTCCCACTGGGGAGCCCAAGGAGCAGGCCATGGAGGGCCCACTGCTGCCTTGTGTCTCCCCTGGACGCCTAGAGAGCCCAGCACCGTGAAACGACCAGCTAGAGACGGAATCTGCCTTTGCTACAGCTAAGAGCAAAATGACCTGTAGTGCAGTCAGCTGTACAAAAACGATAGAAATGAGTGTGCACTGCTGTTAGCACAGTGCTCACTTTAATAGAAAATAAACCGCTTACATTTTACTGTAAATATAGGCTATGTACAGAATTATATATAGACATAGCTACACATATAAAGCTTCATTATAGGCCACTGATAACATTTATAGTAATGGTTCCCTGAACCTCTTAAGAGTGCAATTAAGAACAAAAACTAAATTTCATTTAAGTGAATAGGGAATAAATACAATAATCAAAATATGACTTTCCTTAAAAGTGAAACACACAGCTAATCCTGAATGGTTGTGTGAGAGATAAAACTGGGAAAGGCGAAATTTCAGCAGGACAGGATGAGGGGCCCAAACCAGAAAGAGAATGGCAATGCTCTGAGGAAGAGACTTCAAGGACGGGAGGACTCAGCCCTTGACAGCCACCTTGTTCTCTGCAGCAGCAAACATGGCATAGAATCTTGAACTGTCATTAGACAGAAGGACCGATGGGGTGTCAAACTCCACCACCTGCAAAGGAGGAGACATGTCAGGGTGTGATCGTGGGATGGTCTCACGGATTTAGAGGATCCACTGCTGAGCAATAGTGCTCCGGGGACAGAACAGAGGACTGAACTGCCCCCAGGATCCAGGGAGCAAGGGAGAGGTTGGAGAGAATGCATGGATGCTTCCTTCACAAACATCCTGGTTCTCCCATCTATGGAATAAAGAAGTCCATCAGTATGGTTCTATATTATAAACTACAGAGGAAACTACAGCTCAAGGTGAGGCAAGTTGACTGACTCCAGTCAGAAGAGGAAGAAACCAGGATGCCTAATTGGCAGAGAGAAAAAGGAAGCACGGGATCAACATGACAAGCGTCACGTCAGGGTGCTGCAGGGGTGACACTGTGTCACAGGCTGGCCTCATGTCAGGGTGCTGCAGGGGAGACACAGGGTTTCTCTGTGTAGCCCTGGCTGTCCTGGAACTCACGCTGTACACCAGGCTGGCCTTGAACTCAGGAAATCCACCTGCCTCTGCCTCCCGAGTGCTGGGATTAAAGGCGTGCGCCACCACTCTTGTGTGTGAGTCACTGCAGTGCATGTGCTCTCAGCCTGTGTCACTGCTCATGTGCCACAGGAGAGTAAGAGCATCCCTGGGGCATAGAGAGGGACCTGTCTGATCAACACACACCAGAACTAAGTTGCTATGGCTGCTTGGTGAATGCCCGGTAACATGAAGATGACAGGTAGCCCCTCCCCAGCCTCCTTTCCTCCCACACCATGCCCGATGCCAAGTGAGAGCTCCTGAGGAACTTAATACCTGTCCCTGGGCCAGCACCATGATCCTATCAGAGCCCAGAACTGTGTGCAGGCGATGGGCAATGGTCAGCATGGTGCAGTCCGCAAATGCTTCCCGGATGGTCTCCTGGATCAGTAAGTCTGTCTCTGTGTCCATAGCGGCTGTAGCTTCATCTAAAATCAGAATCTGCCAAGGAGCAGAGGACAGACAGATCCAATTACTTCCCCAAGCATTCTTGTCCTCCTCAGTTTACTAAGAAGCATTTCAGTATTTAAATTCTGTACGATGTACTGTTTCACATGGATGTGACAATGCCCTTTGCTTAGAATTCATATAACCTACTACATACCAAGTATACAGCTACTCTGTACTTGTGTGTGAGTCACTGCAGTGCATGTGCTCTCGGCCTGTTTGCAATATGTAAGTCTGTTAGTTTCCATCCCATGAAAATATCTCAGAAAGGTAAGATCCTATTGGGTAGTGGGTCCTTAGGTTTGGTTCTAAAAATATAATTTTACAAGAGATGAAGGTTGTACTGGCTGGTTTTGTGTGTCAACTTGATACAACCTGGAGTTATCACAGAGAAAAGAGTCTCCCTTGAGGAAATGAGATCCAGCTGTAAGGCATTTTCTCAATTAGTGATCAAGAAGGGAGGGCCTAGCCCACTGGGTGGTGCCATCCCCGGGCAGGTAGTCTTGGGTTCTACAAGAAAGCAAGCTGAGCAAGCCAGTAAGCAGCATTCATTCCTGCATGGCTTCTGTATCCACTCTGCCTTCAAGGTCCTACTCTGTGTGAGTTCTTATCCTGACTTCCTTTGGTAATGAACAGCAATGTTGGAAGTGTAAGCTGAATAAACCCTTTCCTCCCCAACTTGCTTCTTGGTCATGAAGTTTTGTGCAGGAATAGTGATCTACTCAAACACGCCCACTTTCTCCATGACCTTCACGTGTAGATGAGTTTTTCTGGACTTCTCCTTTCCTGTTTGCCTGAGAGTTCCATCTGAGGACATCTCCAGCAGTCTTTAATCTGCTGTCTCTGCAATTCTATCCTTAGCCAGAAACACAGTTGTCCTTGAATTCCAAAGGCTTGGGGGAAGTTAAGAAACATAGCAAAGCCCTGCCATGGTGGTGCACACCTTTAGCCCCAGCACTTGGGAGGCAGAGGCAGGCAGATTTCTATAAGTTCCAGGCTAGCCTGATCTACAGAGTGAGTTCCAAGGCAGCCAGGGCTACACAGAGAAACTCTGTTTCTAAAAACCAGAAAAAAACCAACCAACCAACCAACAAACAAATAAAGGGGGCATAATGAGGAATGTATTCAAAATATAATTTATACATATGTGAAAGCTTGAAGAAAAAAAAAGTTGAAGCAAAGATCCCTTGAAACAGTATGCAAGTAGTGCTAAGACTGAATGTTGAAATGCTGGTTAAGAAGTGTCACCAGGCTCAGAGGCAATGAACCTCAGAGTCTGGGGTCTAGGCAGAGCTGCACCCCAGGGCTCCAGTTCCTCACCACTGACCACATAGGTCACAGCACCCACTATGCAGCTCACCTTACAGTGACGCAGCAGGGCTCTTGCTATGCACAACAGCTGCCGTTCCCCAACAGAGAAGTTGTCCCCGTTCTCCATTACTTCAGACTCAAGTTTCAGAGGTAGCTGGGCAATCTAGAAAGAGACCAGAAGTTAGAAGTATAAAGATACAAACCAAACCTTTCAGAACATTAAAAAATCATTCTCACAGGCGTAGGGGCTCACACAATAATCTAATACTTAGGAGGCTAAGGCACGAATACTGGAAATTCACATCAGCATGGGCTATAAATGAAACACTATCTTAACACACACACACACACAAATACTCCTCCACCTCCCTCCTCCCCCATGCAAGAAAAGAAAGAAATTATTCTGAAACAGATGAAAAAGAATTACTCTGGCTCACATGAATTACTCTGGTCACACATGTATAAGGACCTATATTATCTAGGGCGGTTCATATTTGCAATATGTAAGTCTGTTAGTTTCCATCCCATGAAAATATCTCAGAAAGGTAAGATCCTATTGGGTAGTGGGTCCTTAGGTTTGGTTCTAAAAATATAATTTTACAAGAGATGGAGGTTGTACTGGCTGGTTTTGTGTGTCAACTTGATACAACCTGGAGTTATCACAGAGAAGAGAGTCTCCCTTGAGGAAATGAGATCCAGCTGTAAGGCATTTTCTCAATTAGTGATCAAGAAGGGAGGGCCTAGCCCACTGGGTGGTGCTATCCCTGGGCTGGTAGTCTTGGGTTCTACAAGAAAGCAAGCTGAGCAAGCCAGTAAGCAGCATTCATTCCTGCATGGCTTCTGTATCCACTCTGCCTTCAAGGTCCTACTCTGTGTGAGTTCTTATCCTGACTTCTTTTGGTAATGAACAGCAATGTGGAAGTGTAAGCTGAATAAATCCTTTCCTCCCCAACTTGCTTCTTGGTCATAATGTTTTTTTTGTTTTTTTGTTTTTGTTTTTTCGAGACAGGGTTTCTCTGTATAGCCCTGGCTGTCCTGGCACTCACTTTGTAGACCAGGCTGGCCTCGAACTCAGAAATCCGCCTGCCTCTGCCTCCCGAGTGCTGGGATTAAAGGCATGCGCCACCACACCCATCGGTCATAATGTTTTGTGCAGGAACAGAAACCCTAACAAAGACAAATTGGTCCCAGCATAGTGGGGTACTCCAGCGACAACCTGACCATGTTTTGGGGAGGACTGTGGAAGGACTTTGGAACTTTGGGTGTTAAGAGCTCTATGGGCCACATTCTGTAGGAGTTTAGGAAATATTGAGAACAGTGCTGAAGATGGAGGGCTGGCTTGTGAAATTTCAGAGGGAAGACTAAAGACTCTTATCAGGACCATTGCTGTTTTGATTGTGAAGATTCTGTGGTTTTGGTTAGCTAGGACTGAAGAATCAATCTGCTATGATTAACAAGATAACTACTAAAGTGAAACCTTTGAATTACTGGGACTATTGATGTCTGTTATCTGAAGCTAAGAAATTGCAATGATTAAGAAGAGACCAGTATCATTTAGGTGAAATCGTCTGGGAAGTATTTTCTGAGGGCACAAAGCAGCTGTGTTCCAGAGATAGCCAAGTGCTGCTATCATGTGCTGCTGCTGGACTTGGTAATGTGTAAGAGTCACACAGGTGATACTGGTTTGTTTTTTTGTTTGTTTTTTTGTTTGTTTGTTTGTTTTTTGAGACAGGGTTTCTCTGTATAGCCCTGGCTGTCCTGGAACTCACTCTGTAGACCAGGCTGGCCTCAAACTCAGAAATCCACCTGCCTCTGGCTCCTGAGTGCTGGGATTAAAGGCGTGCGCCACCACACCCGGCTTGATACTTGTTTTGAAGGCATGATGGCATAATAAAGAGCAGCCAAGGTTCAGAACTGGGCACTGTGAGGCCATGGAAGGCCAATAGTGAAGGTGCAGCCTCAGCTGAAATTGATGGCCCAGAACTGAAGGAGTCATGCAAAGGAGTTGAGGCTTGGCACCATTAAGAGAGCCAATGAGAGGCTATTGGTGAAGCCTAGTTGCAGCAGAAGACAGTAGTGTTTTAGCAATGCCAGTGCCATGAGATGACCACCAAGCACAGCAGCAGTGGAGTACAGGCAGCTGGAGCTTAAAAGACAAGGTGTGTGCTACAAAGTGCAGAGCTGGAGAAGAACCAGCTGGAGAACTGGCATCAATAGTCCCAGTGGTGCACAGGTTTCACTTTAGTAGTTTTGGTATCTTGTTAATCACAGCTGATTCTTCAGCCCCAGCTAAACAAAACCACAGAATCTTCACAATCAAAACAGCAATGGCCCTAATAAGAGTCTTTAATTTTCCCTCTGAAATTTCACAAGCCAGCCCTCCATCCAGGCCCTTGGAATAGCCCAGAAGATCGTGAATAGATCCCAGACATTGAATAGAGGCTGGTTTTGATTCTGACTGTGCCCTGATATTTTTTCCTCTTGAAGAAAGAATGTATTTTAGTGGAGCTCACAGTTAAGAGACTTTAGACTATTAAAAAAAAAAAAAGACTTTGAATTTCAAAAGAGATTGGATATTTTAAAGGGATTGAAATTTTAATGTAAGAATTTGTAAAGACTGTGGAACTTTTAAAGTTATTTAGATCTTAGGGGTGAATAAGAAAGTAAGGGTTGAGGCTTAATAGTGATGTGTTTGTGTGTCAAGTTGACCAGGAGTCAGTTGTACTAGCAAGTTTTGTGTCAACTTGACACAAGCTAGAGTTATCAAAGAGAAAGGAGTCTCCCTTGAGGAAATGCCTCCATGAGATCCAACTGTAAGGCATTTTTTCAATATTACTAATCAAGGGGGGAGGGCCTAGCCCATTGCTGGTGGTACCATCCCTGGGCTGGTAGTCTTGGATTCTATAAGAAAGCAAGCTGAGCAAGCCAGGGGAGGCAAGCCAGTAAGCAGCACCCCTCCATGGACTTTGCATCAGCTCCTGCCTCCAAGTTCTTACCCTGTGTGAGCTCCTGTCCTGACTTCCTTTGCTGTAATAAATAGCAATGTGGAAGTGTAAGCTGAATAAACCCTTTCCTCCCCAACTTGCTTCTTTTTTTTTGTTTTGTTTTGTTTTGTTTTTTTCTGAGACAGGGTTTCTCTGTGTAGCCCTGGCTGTCCTGGAACTCACTCTGTAGACTAGGCTGGCCTCGAACTCAGAAATCCGTCTGCCTCTGCCTCCCAAGTGCTGGGATTAAAGGCGTGCACCACCATCCCCGGCTCCAACTTGCTTCTTGATCATGATGTTTTGTGCAGGAATAGAAACCCAGACTAAGACAGAGTCCCACTCCCAAAATCCAAAGCCTGGACCACACTGGCAATCTTTTCTTTTGCTAAACATCATGGAATCTCTTCTTCATATGAGATTGAGGCAACTCTATGTAAGATGGAAGCGAGGCTCATCTAACTGACAGGGGTACTGGTTATAGTGTTCAGACTATAGTGTTTCACTCAAGACCAGCAGTGCCCATCTGCAGGCACTGGCAAGGGGCTACTGGGCTGCTCCATGATATCTATGATCTATGGTACACTGAACATTATAGAATCAGCAATAAATTGTAGATCTTTTGTGTATATAGAATTTATTAAGTTCTGACTAGCTATCCTTAATATATTCTCAGTCAATGGAGAGTATGGGGCCAATTTGGCCATAAGCAGTGTAGGAGGTGGGGCTGAGAGATCAACTTTAAATTTTTGTTTATTACATTTATTTGTGTGTGTGAAAGTATGTGTGCCTGTACATATGTATATGTGTTACTGTGTGTATATGTGTGTTATGCATATGAGTATGTGTAGTCCTGTGTGTGTGTGTGTGAGATACTGTAAGTATGGCAGTCAGAGACAACTGTGGGAGTTGGTTTTCTCCTTTGTCCATGTGATACCGAAACTTGAACTCAGGTGGTTAGAGACTTGATGGCAAGCCCCTTTACCAGTTGAGCACATCACTATATGAGACACTGACTTTGGGATGCATGTGAAATGCCTGTGAGCTCCTGCTTAGGATGTCTCTGTATTCTTCCACAGACACCCTGGAGTCGGAGGGAGCCAGAACAGAATGCAGCACAGCATTCTTCTCTGATGAGGGATAGGAGATGGGTTAATCTCCAGGTCTAATGATACGTCAGTTTAATATTATGTCCATTTAGGACAGTAATAGTCGTAGATGCTCCTCTAGGACCTGTGACATGTTTAGCCACAGGTTCTTGGAACCAATAAAGATGCCACATTCCCAGCCTGCGATGCCAGCACAGCTCTCTCTCCATTCCACTTACACATTCCTTCATGTGCGTTCTCTCTAGAGCATCCCAGATCTGGTCTTCCGTGTACTGGTTGAAAGGATCCAGGTTTGATCTAGGGAGAAGTATAATAGAAACTGCTCAGAGGCCAATGTTTAACAAACCACATTTTTTTTTTTTTTTTTTGAGACAGGGTTTCTCTGTGTATCCCTGCTGTAGTGGAACTCACTTTGCTGGCCTGTCCAGGCTGGTCTGAAACTCAGAAACTCGCCTGCTTCTGCCTCCCAAGTTCTCAGATTAAAGAAAGGTGTACACCTCAGCCGCCTGACAACAAATCACATTTCAATGGCTGGCTGTGGTTAAACAGCACACACAGAAAACTGAATATCAACTCTGAAGGTCACAGCTCCGCCACCCCCTAAGAGTCACAGGACACCTGAGATTGGGGATCCCTGTTTTCTAAAACATAAAGTTTATTATCTTTATTACTCAACATAAGTTAGCTTTAAAAATTTGTAACTACAGATATGAAAACACAAAGAAATGCCAGTGTATTTTAATCACCTCTGACACCTGCAAATGTGGTTTCCTTCAGCTATATCCCTCTCTATGTACAAATGTAGAAAATGCCTTCTTTCTTTTCTCACTTGTTCATGAAATCTGAGAATTTCATGGAAGTATTTTGATTATATTTGTGCTGTTTACCCTGACTCCTCCCAGATCCAACCCCTTCAACAGCCCAGCCAACTATATACTTAAAAAAAAATTCAAGTACTATTGTGTTGCCCATATACTCTTGGATATATAGCTTCCACTGGAGAATGGTCTCCCAGCAGTGCCCACCTCCCCTCTCCACACTGGAACTTTATCTGGCTTGAGCTTACCCAGGTCTTGTGTATGCTGTTTCAATTGCTGTGTGTGAATTCGTATGTGTAACTACCCTGCTATGCCCAGAAAACATCGTTTCCTGTACTCATCCTGTGGCTGTTACAGTCTTTCTTCCCCTTCTAAGTCTGCAATGATCCCTGAGCCCTGGGAAGAAGGGCTGTGATAGAGATGTTTCCCATTTAGGGCTGAGCACTCTATAGTCTTTTATTCTCTGCACTTTGACCATTTGTGGGTCTCTGCATTAACCACAATCTTCTCTGATGAGGGATAGGAGATGGGTTAATCTCCAGGTCTAATGATACGTCAGTTTAATATTATGTCCATTTAGGACAGTAATAGTCGTAGATGCTCCTCTAGGACCTGTGACATGTTTAGCCACAGGTTCTTGGAACCAATAAAGATGCCACGTATAGGTTTCTCCTTGCAGAGCAGCCCTTAAACAATCAGAAACTGGCTGGTTACTCCATGCTATGAGGGTCCTACTGCACCTTGGGCATGCCTAACCAGATAAGTCATTGTTGTAGCTCACAGAGTTCACGTATGGGTAAGACTGGTGATTCCTTGGCTTCTCCAGTAGCATGTTCTGTGACTCAAATGTGTGGTGTCCTCGGCATAGTGTCATACAGTCAAGTTCTGAGGGAAATCATGAGCGTTGGCAAGTCTGTAGTGCTTCTTTCCAGGGAGTGTGCCAACATCTCCAAAAGACATACTCCATTCCTGGAATTGGTTCTTATTTGTTAGCCTCTGGTGTCCAGTACGGGCATTTTGCCCTGTTACAGGGTAATTCCACGTAGACATTTTGCATATGTGGCTTCGTATTTGTTAACTAGTGGTCATCTCCGTCCTCGTTACCCTTCCCTGTTTCATGACTCCCCTGTAACCTGCTACACTGCTGCACTCACTTCTTCTCCCCTCCCTCTACACGCCCACTGATGCTCCTGATCTCTGTGGCTGCTTCCAGTGGAACACACACATTTGAAGACTCAAATGAGAAAAATGTCTATGGCATCTGCCTTCCTAAGTCTAGGTCACCTCATCCAGAATGACTAATTTCAGCCCTACCCATTTACCTATAAAATTTCATATAAATGTTTTTAAAGTTATTTTATTTGATGGGTGTTGAATGTTAGTGAACTGTGTACATGCTGGTGCCCATGAAGGCCAGAAGAGGGCGTTGACTCCTCTGACGTTGAACACAGTTATACGCCACCATGTGGGTGGGTACTTGGAATCAGACCCAGGTCCTCTGGAAGAGCAGTCAGTATTCCTAACCACTGAACTATCTCTTTCTAGCTCAATTTCACTTTTCCTTTTTCTTTCTTTCTTTTTTTTTTCTTCAAGACAGGGTTTCTCTGTGTAGCCTTGGCTGTCCTGGAACTCACTCTGTAGAGGAGGCTGCCCTCGAACTCAGAGATCCGCCTGCCTCTGCCTCCCAAGTGCTGGGATTAAAGGCGTGAGCCACCATGCCCGGCAATTTCATTTTTTCTGAACAGCTGAATAATATTCTTTTGTGCAAATGTATCACCTCCATTTATCACCTGATGGATATGAAGGCTGTTTGCAGCAGTGAACATGGATGAGTAAGTTTCTCAGCTATTTCAATTTTGACTTCAGAGAACTCTTTAGTTCCTTGCCCCATTTTTATTATGTTTTGTTTTGAGACAGGCCTGGAACCCAGAGATCCACCTACCTCTGCCTCTCAAGTACTGGGATTGAAGGGGTGAGCCGTCATGACCAGCTTCAAGTCCCACTGTTTTGAAATGAGTTGTTTGTTTTCTTGGTGTTGGGTTTGGGTTTTTGTTCTGTTTTTTTGTTGTAGTTCTTTGTATATTCTAGATATCTATTCAATATAACATGTGAAGTCTTAGAGCAATAAGACAACTGGAGAAGATCAAGGGGAAACAAATAGGAAAGGAAGAAGTCAAAGTATCTCTATTTGTAGGTGATATGATTTTATATATAAATAACCCTAAGATTTAACCAGTAAGTTTCTATAGCTGATAAACACTTTCAGCAAAGTGGCAGAATACAAAATTACCACATAAAAACCAGTGCTTTCCTATATACAAATGACAAATCAGAGAAACACTACCTTCCCGATAGCCTCAAAATATATGTTTGTGCGTGTGAATGTGTGCATGTGTGTTTGAGATAATTCTAACCATGCAAGTGACAGACTTATATAATAAAAACTTTTAAGATACTGAAGAAAGAAACTGAGGGGATATCAGATGTAACAATCTCCCATGCTCATGGATCAATAGGATTAACATAGTAAAAATGGCCATCTCACCAAATGCAATCTACCATTCAATGCAATCTCCATCAAAATTCCAACATAATTCTTCTCAGAAACTGAAAAAAAAACAATTTTCACCTTCATATGGAACACAAAAACCCCAGGATGGTTAAAAAACAATTCTGAATAATAAAAGAACCCCAGGCAGTATCACCATCCCCAAACTCAAGCTGTACTACAGAGCTATAATAATAAAAACAACATGGTATTGGCATTAAAACAGCCATGGTGATAAATGGAATCTAATTGAAGACCCAGACATAAGTCCACATATATGTGAACACCTGGTTTTTAACAACAAAGCCAAAAATACACAGTGGAGAAAAGACAGTGCTGATTAAACTGGATGGCTCCATATAGAAGAATGTAAATAGATCCACATTTATCACCCTATACAAAATTCAACTCTATAGGGGATCAAGAACTTCAACATAAGACCAGATAGCATGAAGAATGTCCTAGTTAGTTTTATGTCAGCTTGACACAAGCTAGAGCATCTGAGAAGGGGGAACCTAAATTAAGAAAATGCTTCCATATACCAGGGCTATAGGCAAGCTGGTAGGCATTTTCTTAATTAGTGATGTGGGAGGGCTCAGCCCATTGAGGATGAAGTCACCCCCGGGCTGATGGTGCTGACTAGTCAGAAAGTAGGCTGAGCAAGCCATATGGATCAAAACAGTAAGCAGCACTCCTCCATGGCCTCTCCTTAGCTTCTGCCCTGTTCTGAGTTCCTGTTCTGGCCTCCTTCAATGATGAGCAGTGCTGTGGAACCATAAACTAAATAAAGCCTTTCCTCCCTAACTTGCTGTTTTTGGTCATGGTGTTTTATCACAGCAACAGTAACCTCAAATAAGACAGAGAGTGTGAAACAGGCTTGAACTCAGTAACACAGGGAAAGACTCTGAAGAAGGCACTGGTAGCACAGGCACTAGGATCAACAGTGAATAACAGGACCTCATAAAATTGAAAAGCTTCGCGCACGGGAAAGCAGAGCATCATCCAAACAAACCTGCAGGCTACAGAATGGGGAAAGGATTTTGCCAATTACACATTTGAGAGAGAATATCTAAAATATATTAACAAAAAATCCCAACAAGAAGAAAATAACCCAATTTAAAAGATGGGACACAGATCTAAAGTTCTCAAAAGAGGAAACACAAGTGGTAGAGGACCACTTAAAGAAATGCTCAACGTCCTTAGTCACCAGGAAAATGCAAATCACAATGACTTTCATCTTCCATCAATCAGAATGGCTAAGATCAATAAAACAAATGACAGTTCAAGCCAGCAGGATATGAAGAAAGGGGAACACTAATCCATTGCTGGTGGGAGTGTAAATTTGTACAACCACTACAGAAATCAGCGTAGCAATTCCCAGGAAGCTGAGAATAGATTTAATTCAAGATCTAGTTATACTGTTAGGCATACACCAAAAGGACTCTGTGTTCTACTACAGAGATACTTTCTCAACCACATTCATTGTTCCTCTATTTATAATAGCCAATAATTGAAATATGGTAATTTACACAGTAGACTATTATTCTGCTGTTTGAAAAATGAAACTATGATTTGCTGGCTGGTAAATGGATAGAACTATAAAAAAATCATCCTGAGAGAGGTATCTCAGACCCAAAAAGACAAATATAGTATATATTCTTGTATAAGTGGATGATAGCTATTTAACCTTCAATAGGAATACTACTATCTGTAGAACCACTGAGGTTAGATAGAGAGTAAGGGATGAGCAGGTAGGGTTGGCTCTCTGAAAGAAGGGAAATAGAATATATAGTTAGAAAGCATTAGCTGGGCGTGGTGGTGCACGCCTTTAATCCCAGCACTCAGGAGCCAGAGGCAGGCGGATTTCTGAGTTTGAGGCCAGCCTGGTCTACAGAGTGAGTTCCAGGACAGCCAGGGCTACACAGAAAAACCCTGTCTGGGGGGGGGGGCGGCAGGGGGGGGGGAAGAGTGGTAACCTGTTAAGAGGGCATGGGTCAGAAATCTGAGCCAAAATTTCTCTGATCTCTGGACCGCTGTGGCAGAGCCTTGCTGAGATACTTGGTTAATTACACAGCATATATAGCAGAAGCTGCCTCGTCACTGCGATAGGAATCACAGACTCATGGGAAACACAGGCCCCAAGGCCATGGGACTTCCACCCAATGTGGTGGCTCTGCCATCATCCAGTCCTAGCCAGGCCTCACCTGACAGTGCCACTGAATAGCACTGGCTCCTGAGGAATGATGGCCAGTTTGCTTCGGAGGTCGGCCAGGCCGATGTCACTGATTCTTATTCCATCAATCTTGATGCAGCCTCCAGATAGCTCCACCAGACGGAAGAGGGCCATCCCCAAAGAGGACTTCCCTGCGGAGTAACAAGAGGCAGAAGAGTAGCTCTGAGTAACTTCTGCAAAGAGAAAGCTGGCTTATGGTGATGGCTACCATCGATGTGACTACATGTGAATCAACTAGGCAGTTAAGCACCTAGGTGAGGGTTTTCTTGATTGGATACTTGGAGGTGCAAAGACCCCCCTAAATCTGGGCCACAGCTCTTGGTGGCAGCCCACATGAAAAAACATGGAAGAAGGAAGCTTTGCTTTCTGCCTGCTTGCCTTCCCTCTCCATGGCAAGTTCACCTATCCTGCTATTTTTTTTAAAGATGTACTTATTTATTTTATTTATGGGAGTACACTGTCTTTTCCTGTATTAGAACCTACTTCCTGGGGAATTCCATGTAGACTGACGACCATTTGAGACATACAGCCTTGTGGACTGAACAACTACCAGATTCTTGGTCTTTCTGTCATCTCAGCCATTGATGGATTAGCTAGACCATGGCTTATGCCACTCTTAATAAATTCTGTACACACAGATATCTATTCTATCATCTCTGTTCCATTAGAGAACCCTAACTACTACAGATTTGGTACCAGGAATGGTTCCAGAAAAATAGAATTATAAGGATAAAAATTTTAAAGTACCTGCTGGAATAGGCTTTACAATCTGAGTTGCTGACAGCTCTCATAGAAGCATGCAGCACGCCAGAAATCCACAGTGTGAACTGTTTAAATAACCTATTGAGTTTGTGCCACCTCTACCTCCCCCCTCCATACCCACACATCTTATAGCCTCTTCCAGGACCACCTCAGCCACATCTTTTCTGTAGCCCAGCCGATCTAGCCTGGGCAGTGGCCTAGTCTGGAGTCAGGATCCTCCTTAACTGTCCCCCAAACTACAGGATTCTCCCAAATCATATTCAGCCTTTCTGCACAGACCTCTCCACCCCCACACTCCTGGCTGGGAACAGGAAACTCAGCCTTTGAACCAGGCCAGTCTCCTCTGCCCACCCCATTTCATTCCATTCAAGCAATTTCCAACCTCTAGACTGAACTCACCCCAATATCTTCTCTTCTCCCTGACCCTGTCCATCTGTAACAAACTCAGAACAAAATAACAAAGGAAGTCTACAAGGCCATATCTCATCACAATATGAATACCAACAACAGGAACAATCAAGTCAGTATCTTCTCCACAAAACCTACCAGCCCTGTAGCAATGCTTGCCAGTGAGAATTACCCAGATGAACTGCGGGACACAGAACTTAAAGAGCAATCAAAACCCCCGTCAAAGAATGAAATCAAGGAGAACAAACGCCGGAGTAAAGCCAGAAAAAAACACAGAAGGCTGATGGAGATGATGGAGACGATCCAGAACTTGAGAATGGAATTCAATCTGGAGACAGAAATGAAGAGGACTCAGGCTGAAATGAAGATGGAACTGAAAAACCCCAAAGCCAAACTAGGAAATGCAACAGAAAGCCTTACAAGTAGAACAAGTGAGACAGAAGACAGAGAATCAGTTCTCCAGATAAAACTGCATCTAGATCAAAGGATCTGTTCCCCTGCAGAAACAAAATCCATCTATCTGCCGCCTACAAGAAACACAACTTAGGGGGCTGGCAAGATGGCTCAGCAGGTAAGAGCACTGACTGCTCTTCCAAAGGTCCTGAGTTCAAATCCCAGCAACCACATGGTGGCTCACAACCACCCATAATGAGATCTGACACTCTCTTCTGGTGCGTCTGAAGTCAGCTACAGTGTACTTACGTATAATAATAAATAAATCCTTTAAAAAAAAAAGAAACACAACTTAAGCTTTAAACATCACTGCCTCAGAGTAAAAAGATGACAGAAGAACCTTAAGTAAACAGGACTAGGAGCAATAGGACATCACGATCTTAATTCTGACCAAATAGACTTCAAACTAAAACTAATCAGAAATGGGGGGAGGAGGGAGGGGAGGACACTTCATCCTAATCAAGGGAACAGCTAACCAAGATGACATCACTATCCTAAACATGCACACCAAACACCCGACACCTGATTTCATTAAAAAAAAAAAAAATCCACTACTGGAGCTAAAGACACAGATAAACATCAATCCATTAATAGGAGGTGATTTCAGTACTTAAAAAGAAGTAATGGAAGAAACAAACTCCCTGAAATTAAATGAAAATAAAATACAACATAGCAACCTCTGGGACACACTGAATAGTCCTACAAGGGAAATTTTTGCTTCAAAATGCCTACATTTAAAAAATTAGAAAGTAACAAATGGCTTCATGATGCAACTCAAAAAGTGAGAAAACAAGAACAAACCAAACCCAAATTGAGCGACCTCACTGGCATAACACACTTCAAGGATGAATACTGTCATCATGCGGTTCATTTATTAGCTTTATCATGGCTCCTTGGATCAACCTTCCTTCGAGGCCCACTCACTG
Source organism: Mus caroli (assembly GCF_978045245.1). Classification (NCBI taxonomy): domain Eukaryota; kingdom Metazoa; phylum Chordata; class Mammalia; order Rodentia; family Muridae; genus Mus; species Mus caroli. The sequence goes on from NW_028227272.1 coordinate 17,138,384, forward strand.
TTGTTCCTTCTACATTGACCCTTCTGCCTTCTGCCAACCACAAAACAGTTAAGAATGGTCTCTGCCCCCAAACCCTTAACAGCAGTTTGGGTGACTTCTGAGAGGAGACTGATGGACCATCCAACTCTGGGGCTGTGATCTTGGTTGTCAACGTGATTACAATTGGAGATAAAACTGCAAAATGGAGGGCTCACCTGTGAGGGATTTTTGCTTAAAGGAGGAAGATCCACTTCTAATCCAAAACTTTAAGGTAGGAACCACAAGATCTTTAATCCAGACCTTGAGGTGGGAAAACACACCTTCAAAACAGATCTAATCTAGCCATTCCTTGTGCTGGAAGCCTATATATTATATATAATATTATATAGTATATAAGGACATGGGAGAAGGAAGCGCTCTCTATGCTTGCTTGCCATTGCCCCGTTAGCAAGTCCATTCCTTCACTAGCATTAGAGCCTACTTCTTCAGGATTCCAGCATACACGGAAGACCAGCTGAGACATCCAGCCTCACGAACAGAACTACTACTGAATTTTGCACTTTCTGTTCACAACCAGCCATTGTTGGATTAGCTGGACTGAAGCTTGCAAGTCATTTTAATAAATCTCCTTTCTACACAGACTCTTTACTATGAATTTATTCTTTAAGTCTTGATATTCTAGAGAACCCTGACTAGTTCTGGACCTCAGAACTAAAACTGCTGAAGTAAGAGCTCCTTTGCATCAGTGAACTTTCTGTCTCATTAGCTCTTTAAAAACAAATTAGAGAAATTTCAGATCCACTGAACATCCTTCAGGATCAACGTGATTCTTTGGATGTTGTGGTCCTCCAAAAGTAAAGAGAAGTAGATCTGAGGACTGCTCAGGATGGGGTCCCACGCCCTCATCCAGAAACCACGATGCTTCACAGAACATTCTACCCTGGTTTTTAAACCTTAAGTTTCTCCTGGATCAAATGACTGTCCTTATCAGTTCCATAGGACATGGCTACCCTAAGTCCCCTGCAGGGTAGCCCAAGGTCTGGTCTTGTTTTACTCTTTTAGCCCTTTGTCTAACTGACTGTTTTCAAAAGTTTCTCCAGGAAGACATGGGGCCAACCACTAAGCCACCACAGCCAACAAGTTGAAACTTTCTCACTGCTACATGAAGTCAGCACAACCTTCTCTCATCCCCATATCCACAACACAGATCCCAACAACCCAACTTTGTCTCTGCCTGGCAGGAAACAGCCAGATGAACACGGTATTCCTCTTTTCTTTTGATGCCCTATGGGCCTGGCTAATAACCCAGAAACCTCAGAGCAGAAATAACATCTACAGGCAGTTCAGGATACAGGAAGTTTCTAGTGAGAAGATCAAATGCCTCCATTGGTATTTAAAGCACTGAGACTGCAGGGAAACAAACCTGCAGATGGTATCTCCCACCCCCAAACTCCCCTTTACAGACTATGGAACACCAAGTCCTCTGCATCTACGCTGTGATCTCCACTCCTGCCAAGACACAAGAGACCACCACCCTTCATTGTTCAGACCAAATGACAAAATGCTTCTGTGAAGGTCAGCCTCTCTCTTTTATTTCCTGGTCTCCTCAATCAATCAATCAATCAATCAATCAATCAAATCACTCTAACCACCTGGACAGCCGAAGGCCTTCATCATTTTCCTTTCCTTGTGGCAGACTTTAGGGTTGGAATTCAGCTACTGAACTGGATGAATTAAATTCCATGGGTTTAATTGAGCCCCTGAGTGGCAGGGGCCAGGTAACACCACTGACTGTCAGAGATACAGTGAGTGTTGTTATCATGAAAGGCAGCCAAGCAAAGCCATGTCCACAACGGCCTGACCTGTAGGCAGATCAGGCAAAGTGATTTTTATGGTAGCATGAGCCATATGGACCTATGGTACTAGCTAATCAATCATGGTATTCCCAAGTATGATATAGATAAAAAGCCTGCTGCGTTTTTCTTTGGTCTGTATAAGCAGAAAAACTCTTAAACAAATGGAAGAAAGACTACACTGGATCATAGCAATAAGGAATCGTGGCCTGTGAACCAATATCTAGATTTGAGCCACTTTGCAGACCCAAAACCCCATGAATAAGAGATGGACAGGTCCCCTGAGGAAAGATCTTGAAGTTTACCCTTGGCTCCCCATCCTTTCCCAGAGGGGCCTATGGCCTTTTACAAGGGTAACTGTACATTGTGGCCAAATAAACCATCAAACTTTCTGGGGTCTATTGGATACTGGTTCAAACTAGCATCTGGAAGGCACCAAGAAACATTTTGTCCCTCTAGTTAAAGTAGGAGTTTATGGCAGTGTACTGCCTGGTTTTGTGTGTCAACTTGACACAGGCTGGAGTTATCACAGAGAAAGGAGCCTCCCTTAAGGAAATACCTCCATGAGATCCAGTTGTAAGGAATTTTCTCAATTAGTGAGCAAGGGTGGGAGGGCTCATTGTAGGTGGTGTCATCCCTGGGCTGGTAATTCTGGGTTCTATAAGAAAACAAGCTGAGCAAGGCAGGGGAATCAAGCCAGTGAGCAGCACCTCTCCATGGCTTCTGCATCCACTCCTGACTCCAAGTTCCTACCCTATGTGAGTTCCTGTCCTGACTTCCTTTAGTGGTGACCAGCAGTGTGAAAGTGTAAGCTGAATAAACCCTTTCCTCCCCAACTTGCTTCTTGGTCATGATGTTTTGTGCAGGAATCCTAACTTCCTAAGCCAGGCAGTGAAGTGATTAGCAGAATTCTGGCTCAGGACTGACTTGTAGTAGTATGTCCAGGGAGTCCATAAAGCTATCTTGTAGCGATTTCCCAGTCTCAGAAAGTCTAATTGAAATAAATACACTTAGAAGTTTGGAAAAGCCGCACATTGGTTCCATGTAAATTGAGGACTATTATGCTTATATAGGCTAAGTGGAAGCCACTGGAGTTACCGTTACCTGGGAAAACAGTACACCGAAGCCAATATCCACTCACTAGAAGAATGAGAACAGTTGGAAAGATCCAGTGGTGGTGGCCACCACGTATCTCCCTCTAGTGTTCTGATCAGCCTGTGCAGAAGACAGATTCCAGAGGATGAACACTGACAATTTTAATCAAGCAGTGATCCCAACTGCAGATGCTGCACCAGATGCTGTGTCCTAACTTGACTACGCTATCATCTCCTGCTACTTGGTATGTAACTACTGATCCAGCAAATGCCCTTTACTCGGTACCTGTCCATAAGGACTAACAGAATCATTTGCTTTTAGTTGGCGAAGCCAACAATATACCTTCAGTTTTACCTTAAGGATATATTAACTCTCCAGCCCAGTTTCATAACTTAGTTTGAAGAGATACTGATTATCTGTCTCTTCTACAAATATCACATTGCCCACTATACTGATGGCATTGTACCAAGTGAGCAGGAGGGAGAAAACACCTTGAACTTGTTGGTAACACAAATGCAGAGATAGTCTTCCCTAGATGAAGGAAAAATTATTACACTTGGCTCCTCCTACCACCATGAAAGAAGGACAATCCTCAGTGGGTGTGGTGTTCTGAGTGAGAATGCCTCCCACCCCAGGGTCACATGTTTGAATACTTGGTCCCCGGTCAATGGAACTATATGGGAAGAATTAGAAAGTGTGGACTTGCCGGGCGTGGTGGCGCACGCCTTTAATCCCAGCACTCGGGAGGCAGAGGCAGGCGGATTTCTGAGTTCGAGGCCAGCCTGGTCTACAAAGTGAGTTCCAGGACAGCCAAGGCTACACAGAGAAACCCTGTCTCGAAAAAACAAACAAAAAAACAAAAACAAAAACAAAAAAAAAGAAAGTGTGGACTTGTTGGAGGTGGTATGTCACTGGAGGCAGGCTTTGGGGTTTCCCAATTATCTCTTTGTTGAGGTTTGTTCTCTTGGTACCTATTGTAATGCTATATCTAAAGATCTAAGCTTATAAGTGACTTCTTGAGTTTACAAACTTTTGTTATGCAAACCTTGTTCCTTGATTTAAAACTATTGGTTAAATAAAATTGGTTACAGCCAATTTCTGGAGGTATTAGAGGTAGGTGGGTTTGGAATGACCTGATTGGGAGAGAGAGAAGAGAGGAAAAGGAAGGAGAGAGAGAGGAAGCTGCCAAGAGGGGAGATGGATGATGAGCACATGGCCAGGAGAAACACCACATATCTGAGGTACACTCCTTGCTGGGGAGGCAGCCAGGCCAGCAGTTAGAAGAAGTTAGAAGGCTAGAAGGGTTAATCCCAGTAATTGTCAAAGCCAAATAATATTGCCATAGTCTGAGTCTCATTTATTTGTAAGCTAGTCAGGGATAAGCTTACAACAGCTCTCCGCCTTGTGTTTGTGGATCAGGACTTGGAGCTCTCAGTTCCTACTCTACCACCATGCCTGCCCACCTGGGCCGGGCTCCTGCCCTGATAGTGATGACAGTCATGACAGCCTCTGAAAACGTAATCCCCACCCAGTAAACTGCTTCTTCCACAAGCTGCCTTGGTCATGGCGTCTCTTCACAGCAACAGAAAAGCAACAGTGGGCCTATTTGGACTCTGGAGGCAGCACATTCCTCACTTGGGTGTGTTACTCAGGCCCAGATAACAAGTGATTCAGGAAGCTGCTACCTGAGTGGGGCCTGGGACAGGAGAAGGCTCTTCAGCAGGTCCAGGCTGCCATGCGGGCTGCTCTACTACTGGGACCATATGAGCCAGCAGACCTGATAGTACTTGAGGTGTCAGTGGCAGACAGAGATGCTCTGCCATTATACAAGAATCACAAAGGAGCCTCTTGGTATGTTGGAGCAAGGCTCTACCCTTATTCGTAGACAACTGTTCTCTCTTGGAAACAGTCCTTGGCCACCTATGGGGCCTGAGTAGAAAATTAACTGTCAGGAACCATCTAAGATAGACTAAGGCTAGCAAGTAGCCTTCCTGAAAGGTGGCCCGTTGTTTTTTTCATGTCTGTGATGGGTCAATTGATGGCAAGGTCCCAAAGAGACTTCAGCTCAGGATTGCTTTTTGCAGCTGATATGCCTTTCCTGTCATTATTAATCTAACAATCCCTGGACATTAGCCCACCCTATTGATCAGATTTTCTACAAATCAGCATAAAGATTAACTTTCATGAATTAAAGCTATTTAGATGAATTAATGACTCTTTAGAATTCCTGATTTGATTCAGATAATTTTAGAAAGAAAGTTTTAAATGCTGGCCTTAGTTGCTTTGCTAGAAAGATGTGATTAAAGGCATGCACCACCAAGCCCGGCTCTGAGGTAATTTTCTAAGAAACTTTTTGTCTAAGAAAGTATAACAAAGCCAGAGAAAAGAAATAAAGTTTTTGGATGGATGGTTTGGCTTGGGGAGCGCTGCCCCACCCATCCATCCATCCAAACGTATAAGTCTGTCTTCTCATACCTGTGTAGGGACATGTGTATGTATGTAAGCATACATGAATAGTTGTGGAGTTGATTGAGACAGACAGTCGAGCCTGGCCAGAGTGTGGGTGCATGAATGTATGTGTGTGTGCATATTGGCCTATATAAAGCATTTTATTTCTTTTCCTTTCCTTCCTCTCGGTTCACAAAGAGTTAACCAGGCTAGCCAGAGAGGCTTCTGGCTTCCTGGATAGACAGGGAAGGGAGCAATAGCAATAATTTTATTACTTAATTCCTCGCTGCTATGCAACAACTGTTCATCGCCCAAGCCAGTGGTTTTTTTTTTTTTAAAGATTTATTTATTTATTATATATAAGTACACTGTAGTTGTCTTCAGACACTCCAGAAGAGGGCGCCAGATCTCGTTACGGATGGTTGTGAGCCACCATGTGGTTGCTGGGATTTGAACTCTGGACCTTCGGAAGAGCAGTCGGGTGCTCTTACCTACTGAGCCATTTCACCAGCCCAAGCCAGTGGTTTTTAACCACAGAATAAGCAAGAAAGTTTTTAGGATTTTTTTTTATAAACAATCAGCTTCAGCATATAGCACAGACAGAGAATTTAAAGGCCAACTCTGGGTCCCACTTCAGCCCATTCCAGGCTGGTCAGGCTCCAAACCAAGTCTGGTCTACAAACCAAGTTCCAGGAAAGCCAGAGCTGTTACACAGACACACCCAGTCTCGAAAAAGAGTTGCCCAAAAGCCTCTGGCTTCCACTCCCATTACAATACCTTCTGCTCTCAAGCAGACACCTATAACTTTGTGGGGTGTGCCCTATGATGGACTGACTAAGGAAGACAAGACTAGGGCCTGGTTTACTGATGGTTCTGTACATCATACAAGAACTACCAGGAGTGATCAGCCACAGCATTATAATCCCGTTCTAGGACAATGCTGAGACACTATGGCAGTTTTAATGAGACTGGCCCTCAGCTATTGCTCCAGTTTCATCCTGCCTGCTTCCCACCCTGTTCCCTGCCATGATGATCATGATCTGACACTATAAGCAAACCACCAGTTAAATGTTTTCTCTTGTAAGGTGCTTTGGTTATGCATCTTATCACAGCAATAGAGTTGTTACCAAGATAGACACCAGTGAAGGGACATTTTTACAGTGGGCAGAACTTTGGTTAATATACATAGCCATGGATTTTGCTTGGAAGGAGAGATGGAGGGAGTGTGGTTATTTACTGAATCAGAGGCTGCAGCCAATGGAATGGCTGAGTCATCAGGGACCTGGAAAGAACCTGATTGGAAAATTTGGTGAGAAAAACATCTGGGGATTTCTCCAAATGGGCAAAGGATATGAAGATACTTATGTCCCATGTAGATGCTCAACAAAAGGTGACATCAGAGCTGAAGGGGTCTGCAACCCTATAGGTGGAACAACAATATGAACTAACCAGTACCCCCAGAGCTCGTGTCTCTAGCTGCATATGTAGCAGAAGATGGCGTAGTCGGCCATCATTGGTAAGAGAGGACCCTTGGTCTAGCAAACTTTATATGCCCCAGTACAGAGGAAGGCCAGGGCCAAGAAGTGGGAGTGGGTGGGTAGGGAAGCAGGGCGGGGGGAGGGTATTGGGGACTTTCGGGGATAGCATTTGAAATGTATATAAAGAAAATATCTAATAAAAAAAAAAAGAAAATTGGGAGAGGTTAAGGATGTTCTAAGTCACAATTCTGTGGCCAATATTAGTTACCAACTTTAAATAAAAATAAAAACTCTTGATCTGTAGAAAAAAAAGTGACATCAGCAGAGGATTTCAATAATGAAACAAATAGGATGACCCAGTCAGTTTATCTCCCTGGCCATCCTTGTCTTTTCCCAATGGGCCCATTAGTAAAGTGACCATGGTGGCAGAGATAAAGGTTACGCATAAGCTGGACAACATGGACTTTCACTTGCTAAGGATGACCTGGCTGCAGCTGTTGCTGAGTGGCAGATTGGCCAGCAACTGAGACCAACACTGAGCCACTGACATGACACCATTCTCTAGGGGATTTATGAGTCAGTCACTTAGTGTCAAAGTTGACCACTTGACTACACTGGACCACTTTCTTCTGGAAAGGGCAATGATCTAGTCTTACTGAAACAGATAGTTCTGCACATTGGTTTTCTTTCTCTGCAAATAATGCTCTGCCAAAACAACCATTCATGAACTACAGACTGCCTTATCCACTGGTACAGTATTTTACACAGCATTGCTTCTGACCAAGGAACTCACTTTACAACCAGAGAAGTGTGACAGTGATCATGAAATCCATCTTTCCATGTTCCCTGCCATTAATAAGAAGCTGGCTTGAAAGAACAGTAGAATGGCCTTTAAAAAAAATAATACTGCTCACCCCTCCCCCCATTACCCTCCCCCACTCTCTCCACATGGTCATGGCCAGCCTCTACGTCTCTACTCTCTCCTTCTCTCTGCCTCTACTACTCTCTTAACTCCCTTCCCCATGCTCTGAATAAACTCTACTCTATACTATAATAAATAATAATAATAATAGGGGCTGGAGAAATGGCTCAGTGGTTAAGAGCACTGACTGCTCTTCCAAAAAGGTCCTGAGTTCAAATTCCAGCAATCACATGGTGGCTCACAACCATCCATAATGAGATCTGATGCCCTCTTCTGGGATGTCTGAAGACAGCTACAGTGTACTTACATATAATAAATAAATCTTTAAACATAATAATTTTATGTATTTTATGTTTATGAATGTTTTACCAGCATGTATATGTGTACCATGTATGTGCCTGGTGCCTACAGAGGTCAGAAAAAGACACCAGATCCCCTGAAGCTGGAATTATCGACAGTTGTGAGCTGTGGGTGATGAGAATTGAACCCTGATTGAACCCTGGTGTTCTGAAAATGTAACTGTATTCTTAACTACTGACCCATCTGTCCAGACTTTCAAGGGAATGGCCTTTTGTAGATACAGTGTCATCAGGTGGCAGTTGCCTGGAAGAGGGGTGACAGGGTTCTCCAGAAGGCAATATATGCTTTGATTCATCATCATAAACGTGTGTGTGTGCGCATGTGTGTTACAGTTTTGTTTTGTTTTGTTTTGTTTTGTTTTGTTTCACAGGTCCAGGAATCAGGGGGTAGGAAAGAGAATGTTTCTACTCATTAACACCCCTAGTGACCCTGTTTCCAAAAGTTCTGCTAGCGTAGAATTTTTGGCTCTAGATAGGAGTGTGTTCCTGGAGACACAACAAGCATTCTCTTAACCTGGAAGCTTGGGCTTTCCCCTGGCCACGGGGTCAACAGTGTTAAGGAACGGTGACTGACCCAGAATACCGAGGGATATTTGGTTACTTCTTCACAATGGAGGGAAGGACAATTATGTCTGGAAGCAGGAGAACCTTTGGGGTGTTTCTTGGTGTTACCATGCCCTGATTAAAGTCAATGGAAAACTATAACCCAATCTAAGTAGGATGACAAAGGGCTCAGACCCTTCAGAGATGGAGGTATATGTTACTCATCAACTAAAAGAACCAAAACCTGCTGAGGTGCTGTCTGGGGGAGCAGGGAATACAGACTGGTTAGGAGAGGAAGGTAGTCATACCAGCTAAGGACACATGACCAGATGCTAAAACAAACACTGTACCTGACATGAGTGTTTCTAATCTATTTTGTTAAGACTGTTTGTGCATATACACATACAGTAAGCAGATCTTTGTATTTTCTTTACATATAATGTAACATAATAGACTGAGATAATATTAGTGGCTATTAGTATATTCAAGTTAAAAGACACTGAGAGATAAAGCATTCGAGAGAAAATATATACCTAGCTTGCAGTTGTACGTGGGATAGTTAAGTCATGCCATATTTTGATATGGTGGCTGTTTTCTTTAGAAATGAGACATGACATAAGGAGATGTGACTGTCTCGAGTGGACGGGGGTGAGCTATGATGACTAATCTTGGTTAACTTGGCCATATCTGCTGGAATCAACTTACAATGCAGCAGCTAGGTGGGTCTGTGGGGACCTTGCTTATCTGTGGTACTTACTATGTTCCGGGTGCTTTCTTCTCCTGTACTTTGCCACATGCTCAAATATTCTGTTCTGAGACTGTGACTGAGAGCAAGTCACACTGAAAGCACTGCCTGTCCCAAGAGCAAGGCTGAAGCAAGCTTAGAAAGCTGGTTTCAGAGAGGCCTGAGACAATAATGACTTGTGTATCAGGAATTTGGTTTGTAAAGATGAAAGTGATCTTTGACAAGCTGCCATGTGCTGACCAAAGATTAAGTCTGGATCACTTCCAACATTTCTCCAGAGACCGGAGCAGTCCTTACCTGACCCTGTTCGTCCCACAATGCCTATCTTTTCCTTGGGCTTGATGGTGAAGGACACTTTCTTAAGGACCAGAGGGAGATTTTCCCGGTATCTCATTTCTGCATTCTCAAAGGTTACTTCTCCCTCCTGGGGCCAGTCATGGGGAGGAGCCTTGTTCTTGATTCTGGCAGGTGCTTCCAAAGAGAGAGTCTGAGGAGAGAACGAGTGCTTCAGATTCTTGTGGTGTAGCAAATCTTCTCAGAGAGGGCGAGCGTGGCAGCCAAAGTGGCTGCCACCACTGAACCCTGCTATAAAAGAATATTTTGACAGTAAATGTTCACAGCCCACAAATCAGACTGAGACACAGACATGGCTACTACCACAGTTTGCAACTGCGTGCTTGCACAACACTGCCGCCATGGACAGAAGGAAGACCTTTGGGTGGAACATGAGGCATTCCCATCCCTCAACAAGTTTCATTGGAATCCTCTGAAAATATTCCACTTGAAACAGAACTACATCACTGGCCTGAGTTAAAACTGAAGTAAGGTATTTAACATTTAGCGAACATCTAAATATGTTGGCCAATCCAAGAACTACAGACTGCAATTCCAGCTTTGCCAACCCATGGCCGTGTGACTCACACATGCCACCCACAGCTTCATGACCTGCTGCACACGCTACGCATGACATTGCAACCCACTCAAGCCATTTCTGCTCTTTAGTTCCTCATTTTCAAACTGTGCAGGACTGGCCCTGGGAACACATGCCTACAGTAAAAGGCTGTTAGAACGTCCTGTGTGATTTGTTTTAGCAGTCGTCCCTGTATTTTAAAACTTCTCTGGCAAATAGTCATTGACTTCACACCACTAAGGTGAAAAGCACAAGGGAGCATGCATGTGAGTGTGTGTGAGTGTGTGTGAATGTGTATGTCTGAGTGTGTGTGTGTCCTGAGTGTGCATGTGTGAGTGAAAGAACCTAGTGGGGAAACCCCCACTCAACTCCCGATTCGGCGTGCACCCAAAAAATCACGAAGGACCATCATCTTGATGTAAATACATGAGGACATTTAATTACAGAGCTCCAGACCGACATGCATCCCACACAGGAGATAACGGATGTCGGCCACGAGGCTCAAAAGCTAGGGGTTTTTATGGGGTAAGAGGCTTAGGGGTGTGGAATTCAGCATAGCGACACACTATTGGCTTATTTAAACATTAACAGAAAGATTACAGGGCATCAGGACTTTGTTCCTGTGGGCTGGGGGCTTATCTTTGTTCATATAGCAACCAGTTGATTTTACCCAGCGTCAAGGGGCAGTAGACAGAGGGGAGGTTCCGGCCAGGTGGTGTTGACCCAGACAAAATAGCCCTGCTCGTACAATCTAGCTGTTCTTAGGAATGTCTTAACAACAGCCCTGTCTGTTCTGCTTTGTTCTCGGCCCCAGGCTGGGGGCTCATAGACAACTCTTTTACATGAATCACAAGATACAAAATCTCATTTTCTTTCATGAGTGTGCATGAATGTGTATGTGTGAGTTTTGTGTACTGAGTGTGTGGTTGTGTGTGTGTCCTGAGTGTGCATGTGTGAGTGTGCATGAATGTGTATGTGTGAGTGTGTGTGTGTGTGTGTGTGTGTGTGTGTGTGTGTGTGTAGAGGAATGGAATGACTGTGCTGGGATTGGAATCTGGATTGAAGGCTGGCATCAGGAAAGCAATCTTCAAAAGAACCACTAGTTTGAGCAGCGTCCACTCTCCCTCCACTGTCTAGTATCCTGCTCTCTCATCAAGAGCAATGTTCCTCCGTGTTACATTATACACGTGTGCTCAGCACAGACCACAACACTGCACAGAACAGGTACATCACAAAGCTACCTGAACTTTTTATGAGAATAATCATTTGTTAACTTTAAGAAACAGCTGGGGCTGGAGAGATGGCTCAGCGGGTAAGAGCACTGACTGCTCTTCCGAAGGTCCTGAGTTCAAATCCCAGCAACCACATGGTGGCTCACAACCATCCATAATGAGATCTGACACCCTCTTCTGGTGCATCAGAAGACAGCTACAGTTCACTTATATACAAAAATAAATAAATCTTTTTGGGCGAGAGCAAGCAGGGACTGAGAGAACAGAGATGACTGGAGCAAGCAGGGCCAACTGGAACAAGCAGAGGTCCTAAAAATTCAATTCCCAACAACCACATGAAGGCTCACAACCAGCTGTACAGCTACAGTGCACTCACATAATAAATAAATAAATAAATCTTAAAAAGAAAGAAAGAAAAATCTGATAAAGTCAGGTGGTGGTAGTGCATACAGCCTTTAATCCCAGCACTCTGGAGGCAGAGGCAGGTAGATCTCTGAGTTCAAGGACTGCCTGGACTATAGAGTGAGTTCCAGAGGTTTTGGACAGCAGGGCTACACAAAGAAAAAACCTTATCTCAAAAATAAAAGAAAGAAAGAAAACTTATCTGACGGAGGCTAGCAAGATGGTTTAGCAGGGGAAGGTGCTTGCTGCCATGCTCCACAGTCTGAAGTGAATCCCTGGAACCCACAGATTAGAAAGAGGGCCTCAATCCCCACAGGTTATCCTCTGACCTCTACATGTGGACATATGTACCACACACACATATACAGATACTAACTAACCAAATAAATAAATACATAAAATGCATATTTAAAAAAATCTTCTAAGTAAGCCACACATGGCTTCACATATGTGAATCTCTAAAGCCCACACTTGGGAGGCTAAGGCAGGAGATCATGACTTCCTGGCTAGCCTGAGCTACACAGAAAGAGCCTGTATCAAAAGAAATACGTAAATGATGTCTTCTGATAATCAATGATGTTTATTCTCACATTAGTGAAGACACATCTGCTAGAACAGTTCTCAATGGGAAGAGCTCTGCAAATCCACCTGACCACCAGCCTCATAGACCATGAGCGGCGTTTGCTTCACTGTGAGTCATGGTGTAAATGCAGTGATCCTCAGGGTGGTTTACAGAATAGGTGATCTTGAGAAACATGCAGTCCCCACCAGCCCTGCAATACTTCTTTCTACATAAAACTGCTTGTAGAGTTGCAGGGAGGACTTGAGCAAGACAAACCTCAAGGCAAAACTGAGAGGCTGCAGGGGAGGGTGGGAAGAACCAATAGTCTCAGTAGCAGCCAAGCCTATTCATTTCTGTGGGTAGTATAGACTAGAGTTAGCCATGCAGCTTTAACACAGAGCCCGGCTCCTGCCTCAGAGACAAGGCCACACTAATCTGTTGGCCCAGTGCTCTGTGCACTCAGATGCAGATTTCTGTGCCCTAGATTTAGTTACAGTCTAGACCCGGGCATGGTAATGAATATTTGAAGAATCTCCTGTTCATTGTGGGATTAAAGAACACTCCCTAATTATCTCTGACTGGTTAATAAAAGGCTGAACAGCCAATAACTAGGCAGAGGAGAGGGAAAGGCTAAACTCCCGATCCCAGTCGGGGTCCCAGGGAGAAGAGCTAGAGAGAAGCCTGTGAGGATCCTGGAGAAGGGCCACGCATGAGGCAGGGGGAGAAAGGAGAAGGTCACCATGAGATCAGGTGTGGGGAAGAGTCAGCCAGAGAATCCGCCATGAGAACACATATGTAGCAGAGCAAGTCAGGGCAACTCACACTGCAATAACTCAGGTGTGTGGCTGGGGAAGTGGTTAGATAGCACAGTGTTAGGAATATGTGCTCAGTTATTGTATTTAACGGTTGTTGAATAAACTTAATAGGTCTCAGTAGAGATTATTTGGGTTATCGATTATTTTCTCCAGGTTAGGACAAATTTCCACCTTTAAATTTCATCCTCTACTAATCTCCATCAAAGGCCCAGCAAGGGATCCTGGCGGCCATCCTTAGTCAAGGAATTAGTCCAGACTATATATTCAAATAACATATTTTACTTTATTCTTTAATTTACTTCAGAAGCAGGGCCCAGAGCCCCCTGAGCTGAAATTGACCCGAATGCCCACTCCCTGAGGATACAGCTACAAAATACTTCCTTCCAAACCTAAGGCTTGGGGAACATTGTGGAAGAGGGGGCAGGAAGGCTGTAGGAGCCAGAGGACCAGAAACTTTGCCGTGAGATTGTGTCTCCTAGTGATTTCAGAAGCAACCCCCATAAGGTCTCACTAACATGGCTCCCCAAACATGAGCTGAACAAGAAGGACACCAGTGCACATGCCAAACTCCACAGGAAAGGCACTGAAAGCCTCAGCCCTGCACAAAGAACGACGGCAGCTGATAAAGCTGGAAGTGGGGGAGGTGGCCCTCCCAGGGAAGAGCACGCAACTGGAACTCTTCCAGTACTGCCAACCGGTCAGGCAGTCCTGAAGACATACATACATACATACATACATACATACATACATACATACACAAGCAACACTGTATGAACTCAACTAGACCAGATTAAGAATGAAAATGATGTATGGTTTATACTTCAGAAACAGGGCCCAGAGAGACCCCTGAGCTGCAACTTACCTGGGTGCCTCTTCCCTGACAATACAGCTACATACATAACACAAAGCTGTATTTGGGGAAAAAAATATATACACATGCAATTACAATTGATGGAGAAAGGGACTGTGAACTTGAGAGAGACTGGGGAGGGGCATACAGGGAGTAGTGGGGTGGACGGAAGAAAGGGTGAAATATTGTAACTTAAACACAATCTCAAATAGAAGTAAAAAAAATTAAGTATAGAAAATGGTGTATGGTTTTAATCAGTATAAGGAAAATGCTATGTAGCCTCCCATAAGCCTGAAGAAGGCTGAGCCAGAACTTGACCTTGTTGCCACTAAGAAGATTATCTAGGGTAGAGCCTTCCTCCCTAGATCACTCTATTGTTCTGCCACTGCCACTGTACTTCTTCAAGATACTGCTACCTGCTGAGAGGCCCCCCGGAGCTATTCTAGAGATTAAGCCCGCTCCAAGGATGAATTAGCGGGAATGGACTTCCCCCTCCCTGCCTTTTATAAAGCGTGTCCGCCATTAAAAATTTGAACCTTGAGCAGACTAGCATGTCTTGGTTCCATTATTTCTCAACCAGCCTAGGCTCCCTCTTCTCTTCCAGATTCCAAGATCCCTTCCAGGCTCGAACACGGACATGTGAGCCGCTGGCCGGCCCCAACAATGTTACATTAGCTTAACTGAAAAACAAGGTTTCTGAATGTGTCACTGTTAACTCTAGAAAGCAGTCAGTGCTTTCTAGAATTTATCAGTCTGTTCAGGAACTCTTAAGGTTGAGACTGCTGATCCTCAGAAGTGGGGATGAGACAGGTAGAGAAAGTGAGGCTCCTCACCCACATTCAGGACAGAAAGAACAAAAGAACTCCAAAAGGAGTCAGAAAGGCCTGCAGCATCCTGACCTTGATATAGTGGTTGATCCTCTCCACAGAAGTGAACCGTGCTTCTGTCTCCGATGCCAGTCTGACGGTGAACTGGAATAGTCCCGTTAACTGAAAGTGAGAGATAGGAGCGAAGAGAGAAGCCTTGTCAGTACAGGGCGGGCAGGCAGAGGGCGCTTCCTAAACCTGCAGCCGCCACACAGACCCAACCAGCGCCCACACATGCAGCATGAAGTCTCCAGCCCCAGTGGTTGTCTTGCACTTAACACCACACCCAATACCCTCATAGAACACAGCACTGAGCCACACCGGTGCACCATGCTCTTGGTTTCCAGTTACACATGTCTTAAGCTGTGTAACCGCTGAACCACCCTCAGCCTGTTACTGGCAACCAGAACACACGGAGAGTCCAACCTATAAGCAAGTAGGGAAAACACTTCCAGGAAGTGCTGTAAGAGACAGCACAGCCCTGTGCACCTTAGAAGACTGTGTGGCACACAGCCAGCTGGTGAGTCTAGACAAAAGCCTGGGCATCCACAAAGAAACCCTCTTTGGAGTTCATTTGCCTTATTTTTATCTTTGCAATATGTTAAAAAACAAACAAACAAACAAAACAGCCAAAATCACATAACAGGCCGGGTGGTGGTGGCTTATGCCTTTAATCCCAGCACTTGGGAGGCAGAGGCAGGTGGATTTCTAAGTTTGAGGCTAGCCTGGTCTACAGAGTGAATTCCAGGACAGCCAGGGCTACACAGAGAAACCCTGTCTCGGAAAAAAAAAAATCACACAACAGTACAATAGTATAATAACTCCTGAGAACCAGAATGTTCCCTGAATATATAATCCATTTATAGTCAATGCTGCTTCACGTACATTCCTAAGGGTTCCACTCCATTCTGTGAAGCAGAACCCTAACACTACCATGATATAGTTAAGTATTTCAGCTCATGCCTCTCTAAAATATAATGACTCTAAAAATACAGCTCCAATAACACTTTTAAAATTTGATAGAAGCCGGTGGTGGCGTACGCCTTTAATCCCAGTACTCGGGAAGCAGAGGCAGGCGGATTTCTGAGTTCGAGGCCAGCCTGGTCTAAAAAGTGAGTTCCAGGACAGCCAGGGCTATACAGAGAAACCCTGTCTCAACCCCCCCCCCAAAAAAAAAAAAAGATAGAAATTACTTGTGTAGTCTGATGTCAAACACCTTTAAATAGTCAGTGGTCAAATTCACAGATTCCTTTGGAGCTATTTGAGGTCCTTCAATCATCCCTCGGGATGAGACGGCTTATGCTTATTTATTACATTGGGAGAAAAAGAATTGTAAACAGAAAGTACAGTGAGCAGCAAATGGAAGCTGGTACACTACTCAGGAAAGTAGAAAGGTCCCAGTGATGAGACGGCGGTGAGCACACCTGTAGGTACACTTTCACATGTTTCCTTAGAAGATAATGTGTATTTCTTTTCTTTCCTTTTTTTGACACAGGGTCCTACTTGGCTGTCCTGGAACTTGCTATGTATGCAAGTCTGGCCTCAAATCATAGGGATCCCATTGTCTCTGCCTCCCAACTACTGGTATTGAATATTTCTGTGCTAGGCATGGTGGCATACAGTTTTAATCCCAACACTCAGAAGGCTGAGGCAGGCAGATTTATTTCTGAGTTCAAGGCTAGCTTGGTCTACATAGTGAGTTCTAGGAGAGCCACGGCTAAAAAGTGAGACTCTATCTTAAAACAAACACATGTATTTAATACACATAGCAATTATTTTAATTCTAGATTCTTCTCCCCAACTCTCTTCCCTAGTCAAGTGCCCACAACCCAGACACTGACCTGCACAGCATAAGAGATGGCAAGCCCCGCATAGGCTGAAGGGATCTGTCCATGCATGAGAACAATCATCAGCCCAGTGGTGGTAATCAGGGCAATGCTGATGAGGTCCAGCCGCACTGCCAGCCACCTCATTGCACAAGTGAACAGGAAAAAGGGAGCTTGGTTGTCATCAAGAAGCTCCTGATACCTGTGAGAAAGAGGAAAAGGATAAATAGAGTGCCACACAACCACCCGCATGGGCTGATGTCAAACCTCCAGTGGATCACAGAGTCCAGGGCAAGCACTTTCAGATCTTCAACCACAAGAATTACCTGGAAGCTTCAGAAACACAGGCTGCACATAGGAGGGCACACACAGGGCGTTCTAATGTTAGTCACCCTTTGAAAAACACTAAAACCCACACTAGAGATGTTAGGGAGGACAAGATGTGGAGGTGCACACTTTTTATCTCAGTATTTAGGAAGCAGAGGCAGGTGGGTCTCTGTGAGTTTGAGGCCAGCCTGGACTAAATACAGAGTTTCAAACTAGCCAGGGCAACATAGTGAGACCATGTCTTCCCGTCCATACCCCCACACCCCAGATATGGTTTCTCTGTGTAGCCTTGGCTGTTGTTGGACTTGATTTGTGAACCAGGCTAGCCTCAAATTCACAATGATCCTCCTGCCTCTGCCTTCCAAGAACTGGGATTAAAGACATACTCACCGAGACCATGTCTTTTAAAAAAGCAAAAAGCCTAGGGGCTGGAGAGATAGCTCAGAGTACTGTCCTTGCAAAGGGACTCCACACAAGGCAGCTCACAACCTCATGTAGCTATATACAGTTCCAGAGTTCTTAATGCCCTCTCCTGGCCTCCCAGGGTTTCTGCACACATGCAGGGTACATACATTCATTAAATTTATTACACACACACACAGGGAGAGGGAGAGGGAGAGGGAGAATTTAAAGACTTTTTTCGTGTGTCTGTGTGCAGAGTGGCATGTGTGTACCCGTGTGCTTGTGAAGGCATGAGGAATCTTCCACCTTATTTACTAAGGCAAGGTCTCTCAACCAAACTTAGAGTTGACCCACACAGCTAGTCTACCTCACCAGCTCACTGTTGGGATCTTGTGTCTTAGCCTTTCAAGGCTGAAATCACAGGTGAGCTGCCATGCCCATCTGGCAATCGCATGGGTTCGAAGGCCCCCAGTCCTCATGCTCGTAGAGCAAGTGCTATACAAACTACACGGCCCTTGAAGTTTTAGAAAGCTCACTACAAAAGTCAGTCTTTTCTTACCAATTTCCGGGTACCCAGTTCCTCTTTCCACAGACAGCTACTTACATCCTTTCGGAGATATCTAAACGCACACACATACACTCTCAAAGGAAGCATGTCATATATCCACGTTTGTCTCCTGGGCTGTGTTTCTATCTTCTAATTTTCTCAGAAAAGGTCTTAGCAAGTGGCTGAGTTTCAATCAAAGACAGTTCCATTGCATCAATAATACTTTTGGGGATGGATGAGCTTTTCCATCCCAAGCTCTGGCCTTGAATGACCCCTTGAGGTCATTCTACCTTAGAGATGCCAGTTACCCTCTGAAACCTTTGGCCCCCAGCCGCACTGACCTGTGTAGAAACTCCTGCCTTTTGTTGTAGGCATGGATGGTAGCCAGGCCCTGAATGCTGGATGTGATGTGGGAGAGGAAAGGAGACTGCGTGATATTGTCCAAGCGCTTTAGCTCACGAATCAGGACCCTGGGAGAGAATGGGTTCTGAGTCACAGCAGGAAGACAGCAGCGATGGCCTCATCTCTCCCTGAACACACCCTACTTACCTGGAGACAATGTGGAGAAGTGAGAAGAGGATGAGGAGAGGCCCCACCGCCACGAGGAACCATGGGAAGACTCCAGCAATCATTCCAACACAGAAGAACACCAGGATTACATTCTGGATAAACATCTCAGCCTGGAACGGCAGACGCACATCCACTGCAGAGACCACAAGAGAACAAAGTTTCAGACTCTTGGACCCCACAAACAAGGAAAATGGAGCTTAATAGGTTTTTGGGTTTTTTGTTGTTGTTGTTGTTGAAAACTATGAAATTCCTGAGGTCTGTATATTAACGTCAACATTTTATGAAGGAAAAACAAACCCAGCTGCTCTCACTTTCCTGTGAGTGGTCTTCCTCTTCCACCTCTCTTTCTGGGTCAGTTTCTCCTACTCCTGCTAAACAGTTCCCCACTATAAAGTATTATATGTCAACATAATAAAATACTAGCCCAGACAGAATACATGAAAACATGTACAAAGGAAAACAAAGATAATCTATCTTCTTACCAACACAAGAAAAACTGAAACATACGTAATCATTAAAGACTACAGAACCTTCAACAGCAACATCTCCTCTTTTTAGCTACGTTCCCTCCACCCCCTTCTTTGGGCGGAGGTATCTTCATGAAAACCACAATCCTTCCACCTCAGACTCCAGTGCAAGGACTGAACCAACAGGTCTAGCTCTTTTGTCTGTGTGTGTGTGTGTGTGTGTGTGTGTGTGTGTGTGTGTATCTGTATATATATGTTTGTGTGTGCTGTGTCTCTGTGTGTACAGGTATGCATGTTTGAGAGTATATGTGTCTTGAGTCTCTGTATGTACATGCATGTACATGTGTGTATATGTGCACATGTGTGTTTGCATGTCTGAGTATGCATGTGTCTATGCAAATGTGCACAATGAGCCTAACATGTGTCCAGAAGTTGAAACATGTTATGCACCAGTTCTGGTACTGAGCCTGCTCCTGGTTCCTTTTACCTCCGGCCATAGCCTTCCACTGGCTTACTGACCCCTCAAACAAGCTCCTCCTGAGGTTGACCACTGTGCAGGAAATAGATAAAAACTAACTTTGAGGGAAAAATTCTGAGCCCAATTCCCAACCTGGTCACCCAATAGCTGTATGATCTTGGGCAAACTACTTAACCTTTCTGGATATAACCTTCTTGTGTACTGGATGGGTGAAACAACAGATGCCTCACAGAGCTGTTGTGTGAATTAGGACAGGTACATAAAGCACCCAGTGCTGTTCATTGCAAGATGCAATACTAGATTCTGGATGCTGAATACTTATGAGTTCTGGTGCTGGCACAGACAGTGCTGCACACAAGAAGCCCACCAGAAGCTGTGTTCTAGGACTGCAGATATCCCTTCCAAAGCCCCTCTGCTCTCTCAACTCTCTGTCCTTGTGTTCAAGTTGGATTGGCAGAAAGAGAACTCAGGCAAAATACTGCTGATGTGTTTTGATACATATTGTAATGATACGTACTGGCCCCCAAGGCCTGGTTGCTTGGGACGCTTGAGGAATGAGAGAATCACACATACAATGTGACCTTGCTCCTTGATTTAAAATTACTGGTTAAATAAAGATGCAAACAGCCATAACTGAACAGAAGAAACATAAGCCAGGTTTGGGGATCCTGGGCTTGGGGTCAGATGAGACTGCAAGGAAAGAGAGGAAGGTGGAGAGAGAAGACGCCATGGGGTAAGAGTCTTAAAGTCATGGCCATGAGGGCCACCTATTGGAGTTAAGAGGAGCCCAGACAGAACATAGTAAGTAATAACTTGGGGTTATCAATAGGAAAGATTCTAATAGTATAGTTGGGTAGATGCCTGCCCAGCAACTGAATGATGAAAGGCAGGTAGAAGCCTCTGATTAAGATTAAATATATCCACAACACTGATGCAAAGGCCAGACTCTGTTCTCAGTCTTAGGAGAGACAAAGCTGCATATCTCTTTGTACTGAGGAGTTAGGGGGATAAGAGAGGGGTTGAGGGGGTTGGCACCCAGAAAGGCCAGAGGCAGCGAGCACTGGTTGTACTCCAGAGTGTAAGACAGGACCAGTGAGAGATACCTTCATCCATGTCTTTGGAAAACCTGTTGAGAATCCTTCCTGTTGGGGTAGTATCAAAAAACTTCATGGGGCTCCTAAGGATCCTTCGGAATAGTTCATCATGGAGCCGGGAGGAGGCTCTCAGTGTGCCCTGGGGAACAGAGACACAATAATCAGGCCCAGAGACCCGGGTACCCAAGGAAAGCTCACTTCCTACTCCTGTAGGTGACCACTGTGCAGGACATCCATTCCCAACACTGGGAAAGTACAAGTAGTCAGAAGTCACAGGTGACTAACAGGGTCCACATTATTCAGTGGGGCCACCCTACTGTACACATCCGCCACACCAAGCCTCTCCTGTGACCTGGAGAAGGGCGTGCACCACAGCCCACCCATGGTGATACCTTGACGAAGACAACTCCTCGAATGGCTTTCAAGATCAGCATGACTGCCATGGAGAGGGCGTAGATGCTGGCGTAGTACTGCATGAAGGGGTTGTCCTTCATGCTGTCACTCACGAAGCTTCTGTTCCCTTGATACACTGTGCTGTTCTGTTTGGATGTAAGTTACCATGGAGTAAGATTCCCGAGACAACTAGGTCACTTTCAGCTCAAGGAGAGAGATACAGAGAATGACCACGGGCCTGCTCATGGCAAACGCAAGGCAGTCTTGCTGGGCACTTCTTTCTCTAGTGGGTGAACACAAGGAGCTGGCTGCTGCACTAATTACTGACTAGCTCTTTAGCCCCAGGGTTACCCGGGGACTTTTTTTCTGTTCTGTGAGACTATATTATTTATCCATTCCCCAACCTGAGAACATCTTTGTCCACTGCTTTTTCTCCTTAAATTATCTTTTAACTGATACACAGAACAAAGTTACGCACATTACTAGGGTATCCCATGATGTTTGTAAGGGTTCTTTTTAGGAGTTTCTCTAAAACAGTCAGGGACTAGGGAGGCAAGGCCACATTATCAGACACAAAACTCTCAGCAATGTGTAATCTCACCCCGCTTCCTTGCTTGATCCAGTAGCTTAGCCACCAGGTGCTGAAGGCAGTGCTGCCCACATTCAGCATGAAGAGGACCATGATGACCAGGAAAGCCAAGGGGCCCCCTGCAGCCTGGATGTAGACCCAGTAGACTGACCAAGGCACAGAACCTTGCCCTTTCTCCTCCACCTGCACAAGCTGCCCTGGGAAAGAGGAAAAGATACATGACCTTAGAAGGGAATAGTATGCCAGAAAACTTTGCAGGAAGCTGTGGATGTAATTAAAGTACTACACTCTGCCCAAAGACCCATTTAACACTGAGTTTGGTCACAGACTCCGGCTTTGGTGGGCAGTGGGAAGACATACATAAGCCAGACAGTGAGGAACTGTGTAAGTTAGAGCCAGTTACATACACTGTTCTCTACTGTGAACAACTGCACAATGTTGGCACAAGTTTCAGGACCTGGGTCTGGTACTGTCCAACTGGGGAATCTGTTTTTCCCAAATGAACTCTATTGCTTTGGCCTGTCTAGGGAATTTCCTCTTTATAGGGCTCTTCCTCTCATGCTAAGGCATGTACACAGCAGCGTAACAGAACCTTTAGCCTCGAAGGGCACGAGATTAGAACTGCCTCCTCGCCATCAAAAACATTCAGTCACTGAACACTCTGTCAGCACCATCTACAAGATGAGGTCTCAGAGGGACCTCACCAAAGACAGTGTCATAGTTTGCAGGCCAGGCCAGTGAGACATAGGAACATAGGAACACTAAATGCAACAGCAGAGTCACAGTAGGCCACTTTCCTAAACCTTCATGCGATAGCTAATATGATGTTTTACGTTTCAATCACTGTGCTTAAGAAGTCTATAAAACAAAACTACCTCTTGGTAAGTTTTCAAACCCAGGAAAGTGGCTGAGGTGCTTATTTAATACATCAAAGCAGACCTGGCCTCCAAGTTCTGTATCCCTCAGTCCCTTACCTGTTACAGGGTACAGATGGCACACCCCACTCTCGACCCTGAACTCTCAAGCCCAGGAGTGAGGCTGCCCATCCCCCAGAGGTTCTTCCCAGTCTAATCCAGGCATTTTTGTTATTCACCCCTTTTGTAGCTTTGGCCTCCTGGGTGATCCTGGCTCCCCTCTCTTCCCTCTCCTGTCCCTCTCCTCATTCCCTCCCACTTGGTTCAGTCATGACCACTCTGGACTCTCTCAGACATGTCTGCCTCTGACTGTCTCTTTTTTATCTATAATAAACTTGCTCCTACAGCACACCCAGAAGCAGTCAGGTCCTTTCCTTGCCTTTTCTCTTTATCATTCAGCTCTAACTAAAAGCTACACTGGGCCAAAGGGAGGTAGCTTCCTAGAATGTTAAGGGCTATTCTTATCTTTTTAACAAAATTGTTATGCACAAGGTTAACCTGGCTTCTGCAAAAATGTGTGCTTATACTTAAACAGAATGTAACCTTTCACTTGCAGGATGTGTGCCTGCACAGAAATGGAATGTAACTTCCTTTGCCTTTACAACTTTCTTTTCTTTCTTCTTTAAATTATTTATTCCTTTGTTTATGTAAATGAGTACACTGTAGCTGTCTTCAGACACATCAGAAGAGGGCATTGGGTCCCATTACAAATGGTTGTGAGCCACCATGTGGTTGCTGGGAATTGAACTCAGGATTTCTGGAAGAGCACTCTTAACCACTGAGCCATCTCTCCAGCCCTCGAGTCACATTTCCTGTGACTCGATGCTGCACCCTGGGAATCCCAGTGCTGGATGCTGTAGTCCCAGCAGGCTAGTATCTAAATAAAAAGCCTCTTTGGTGAATCTCTGAACAACCCCAGACCCATACATAACATAAGTCACAAACCTCACAAGGAGGCAGGTAGTTCCCACCCAGGACAGTAATTATCCAACAAGCAGGGTTGTACCCTGGACCATCTTGTAAAAACAGGCAGATCACCTGAGAACCAGGACGGGCAAGAAGCACTCTGACTAGAATTGCCCAGGTATTCCTCTATTTAATCCTAAAGCTCATGTCAGGCCACTACGAGTGAACTTGGGGTCACTGGACCCTGTTATCCGCACCCCTTCCAAAGGCAGTCACACTGAATAAATGTTCTCTCTTGATTTTCATCATTACCTGGTAAACTCAGGACTGTTGGCTGAACCATTTATTGGTGCTATAGAACCCAGGCTTTAATCCTAAAAACTCCAGTTATAAGGTAAAGAGGTGACTCAGTAAAGAGGTCATTAAACAAACTGCATTTTCTTCTGATGTCAAAGGTGATGTATGGTTCAGATTCACAGCCATGAAAATGCCTACATCATACAAACAGCCTCTCAGACCCCAATCTGGTAAGAAGTCCAAGCAAGAAAACTGCCGCCTGTAACTTGTGTAGAATTCTCTGCAAACACTGCCAGGACCAGGCAATAAGCCCACTGCTCTAGCACAGACTCTGAAAACAAAGCACTCGGCTTTATTAACTCCAGCTTTAACTGTGACTCCAATTGTAATAAACATAGTAAAAAAAATGCCTTTTAGACATGGAAAAATAGCTTCAGACATATAAAAATCCCCCACTACACCAAAGGCTGCATTTGATAACCAGATACAGTCCTAGAACCCCATGATGCCCAATGCACAGCATTTAAACAGAAACCAAGAACAATGCTCTGCACATCTCAAGAAATACCACGTTGATCTGCTCTGTGGGGGAGACTCCCCGGGGATCCTGACCCTCAATTCAGAGACTTCTGCTAGAGACTGGACCCGTCCTTCAGCTAAGACAATCAGTTCTTGCTCAGGACACCAAAGTAAGTACAGAGGCGAACAGAAGGGAGGGAGGGAGGGAGGGAGGGAGGGTCAGCAGGCTGACTCAGGATGATTCAGCACTATTTACCCACAGCAGACTCCATTCCTTGCATGAAGAAAGGGCAAAGGACCAGAGGTCAGCTAACTTCCCTTGTTTGAGCACACCCAAGGTCCCACACCTAAATTATCTGGGGACTTTGTTATTCTAGAAATGTAACACAGTGACAGGAAGTGCTATCTCCACCTGGCATTTTTCCTGATAAACCTGTCAAAAATGTCCTTACCTTCCTCCGACTTCACTGCCTTCTCCTTCTTCACTGACCCTGGCTTAGGGCCCTTGTCTTGTGATTTTTGTGAACCACTGGCTTCCTTTTTCGAGTTAATCTAATAACATAAGAAAAAAAAACTCCAGTCATAAGATGTTCATTCAGATGAATGTCTAACGGACCCACACTAGAGAAGCAGTCATTGACTAATAACAAAAATGTGACACACCCAAGTTCTTATTTATTTTTTGATACTAAGCATCTGGGTCAGGCCTACACTGACCCTGATCTATCTCAGTCTCCTGAGTGGTGGGAGCACAGGCCAGACACTGTGCCCACACACCTGCTTTCTACACTGACCCCGATCTATCTCAGTCTCCTGAGGGGTGGGAGCACAGGCTAGACACTGTGCCCACACACCTGCTTTCTACACTGACCCTGATCTATCTCAGTCTCCTGAGTGGTGGGAGCACAGGCCAGACACTGTGCCCCACACCTGCTTTCGAGACAGGGTTTCTCTGTGTAGCCCTGGCTGTCCTGGAACTCACTTTGTAGACCAGGCTGGCCTTGAACTCAGAAATCCGCCTGCCTCTGCCTCCCGAGTGCTGGGATTAAAGGTGTGCACCACCACTGCCCTGCTTTCTTAAGACATCGTCCTACAATAATCTACACTAATTTCCTGTACTAACAATCTCTTAAATGTTTTGCAATCCACATTCCTACGCTGTTAGTCCACTGACATTTTTTGTCCACTGAGCTGGTCGAGACCTTACCTCTCAAAACAAAGAGTTCACTACATTATCCTCTAATTTGTCCAAGGGATAAAGTCACACTGGAGTCACGCCCATTCCTGCATCTCTGACCTGCCACTTTCTCCCTCTGCAACCACAGAACCCCAAACTTGTCTGCTTGCTTTTGCACTCTGCACTGGTGGGCTGTCAGGTCCTTTCCCGTTTCATGGCTTCCCATGGCTCCACTCAGCAGCCACACGACTTCCCATCATTCCTTAGCCACAGTTCAACTTCCCACTGCTGTGCCCTCTTCCCCCTCCTCCTTTCAATCTTAGTCAAAGCTGCCCCTACCCGGATGTGTTCAGTTTGTGTAAGGTGACCTACATTCCCCTGCAAAAAAGCTCACATGTGCCCTCAATACTCTGTCAGCACACTGCAGTATCTGATCAGTTACCTGTGAGAGCAGAAAAGCGCTGGTCTGCCCTACAACACCTAACATCCACCAAAGACAGAGGTCCCCTACTCAGTACCTGCTGCCAGAACCACCCACCAGAACAAGGCCCGAGGGAATCAGTGACCATTCATCAAACTGAATCTGTGAAACAAACAAATGACCCCCATAAAACCATTAAATGCTTTCCTGTTACATTTGCCAAGGCCCTGTTATATTTTTAGAAAATTTCCTCCATATAGGTCACTGAATTCCATTTTACATGATATAGCATACCCCCAGCAGGCTTGCCAACTAGACTTTCTAAACACACAGTGAAAATTTAAAAATATGAAATCTATATAGAGCTAAATCTGGGACAGAAGATAAGGCTCTAAATATATTTCATACAGTCCACGAGTAAATGCGCTGTCTGAAATGATATTACCTTCTGTGGACTACTTTCTGGGATAAGTGTATTACATATTACTAAACGCAGCAACGGCAAGCAACCACTACGATGCGTGTGTCAGGGCTCACAGTATTCTCTCCAGCCAAACAGTCCAGCGGTTCAGTATCTATTTTTCGCTTCTTGGACAATTCAGTATTTTAGCTTCTCTCCCTCTGACTTTCCTCTCAAGTTTACAAAGACAAGGCAACAATCTGAAGAGTGCAAAGCTTCCCAGAAGTCATAGCAGACCATAAAACTTAAATCTGTACCACAGTGTCTCTTGGGATGTCACTGGTAATCCCAGCAAGGCAGGAAGTCTACCACAAGGTCTAACCAGCCAGTTAAGCAACAGTAAGCTGCACTGCATGGGATACTGCAAAAGCAAACCACTGAGGTGACAGGAGAGGAAGACCCAGGAACATCCTGCAGCAACCTCCAAGCCCAGCCTACTTCACTCCCGGGACCCTAGGAGAGAGGGGCACTGACAGGAAGGAAACAGGTCCTCTGGGACTGCTCCACGCTGAGTCTGTCTAGCTTGGAGTTCCTGTGATGGGCTGAAAGCTGACACCTCTGGGTGCTGCACAGGAGGTGGACACAAACTGGAGAACCGAACTATCCTCGTCAGCAAGCTGCTTAGCTCACTTGAGCCCATTTTCTCCTCTCTGAGAGTGGGAAAGGATCATATTTGGCCATACAACTCTAATAAAATGTCTAATGAGATGGTATCTAAAGTATTTAACCCAATAACCTCAGTGCCAAATCAGGATCCAAGATACCATGAATTATTTCCAAACACACACAGTATGTAACTCCCTTCCCTAAGTGACACCTTGTTTACTTGTATGTCCACAGAGAGCCTCACACTGCTTTAGTCGGTTTAAGGAGCGAACCTCTCCCCTCTCCCGCTCCTCATCCTGCTCTTCCACAGGAGAAGGAGCAGGTGAACACAGCACACAAGTGTGGTCGTGGGAACCCATAGGCAAACAGAGTTAAACTGGGCTCTTCTGGCTTCCGTGCCATCATGTCTGCCTGTGTAGAAATGAGACATACAAACGCAGTAGGCCTTACCTCAACCGGGGGTGTCTCTCCCAGCAACAGGTTATTAAAAATCGTAGCGTAATCCCCATTTAAGTTCATCAGCTCCTCGTGGGTACCTCTCTCTGTGATACAGCCTTCTTTCATGAAGATCACCTCATCACAATCGACCAGGTACTGGAGACAATGGCGAGGAAACACAAATTGCTGACATTCCTGCAAATCCATTCAAACCTCCAATCTTATCTCAGTCTGTTTCAGACAGAGATGCTTTGGCTGCCCATCTGACAACATGAGACTATTTCAGGTTGTCAAAATAAGATACCACTGGGGTACAGTGGACCAAGACCTGAATGCATACAGCAGACTACCCCCGCCAAACAACCAATCAGCAGTCTACAGTCTCAAGACTGAGAGCCTTTGCTTTAGCTTACTGTGCCCTATGACACAGTCAGACAGAGTTTCTTGTGTCTTCTGGTGTTGAGGTTTGGTCTTTTGCCATCTATTATAATGCTAAGGGAGGGCTCCCAAGACCTGGTTGTCCCAGAAACAAGAGAGTCCACACATAGACCTTATCCTCAAGTTATTTCTGATTGGTGAATAAAGATGTGGACAGCCAATAGCTGAGCAGATGAGACATAGGAGGGGTTTAGGGTTCCCGGGCTTTAGGGTAGGGGAGAACAATAGGAGGAAGAGAAGAAGGTAGAAGAAGAGAGAGAAGCCACCATGGGGCAGGTGAGTCATGAAAATGCCATCCTGAGGCCGGGCGTGGTGGCGCACGCCTTTAATCCCAGCACTCGGGAGGCAGAGGCAGGCGGATTTCTGAGTTCGAGGCCAGCCTGGTCTACAAAGTGAGTTCCAGGACAGCCAGGGCTATACAGAGAAACCCTGTCTCGAAAAACCAAAAAACAAAAAACAAGAAAATGCCATCCTGAGGGCTGGCCAATTGGAGATGAAACATAGTAAGTAATAACTCGGGGTTATCAATACCAATACGGATTAGACTCTAGTAGCATAGAGGGTATACATGCCCAGTTCTTGTACTGATTAAGGCTATTGTAAATATAAGGGTTGAGTGTGTCTTTTATCCAGGAGCTAAATAGCCAAAGGCAGGATGGAAACCCCAGGACAGGACTAGATAATCTCTACAACATTGGGTGGTGGAGCTACAAAAGCTTCCCAGGACATTTTATATCCTGGCTGAGTATGGTATAGCATAGGCCTTTGATCCCATACTCAGGAGGAAGAGGTGGGTGAGCCAGCCTAGTCTACAAAGCAAGAGACAATCAGTGTCTCTTAACTCAAATCCTTTCACTGTGTGCAGAAATATATAGAACTTACAAAAAAGAGAAACTGGGCCCCAAACTTAGGCTGTCAGCTCGGACAGTGATAATCCCAAGTGGGTTTCTAATGCCTGTCGTGACTGATGGGGAGAAAGTACAAACTGCGTTTGTTGTTCTCACCGACAGATGCCACCTCAGTGCTTCCTACCACTAACTCACTTCCAAAGTCTACTTCTATCTGCTCTTCTAAGCCCTTTAATTTGTAGGTCTGCTGCAGAACCAGTGTGTTCCAAGGACCCCCGATTCAGATGGCCACACAAAGGACTGCTACGTTGGCTATTTGGTGAGGAAATGAAAACAGTTAACTCTAGGAACCTCTGGCCCAAGCCCTCTTCATTACCAAGCCCACATGAGCAGCCTAGGAGACAATGTACCATACCTGTAACTGGTGTGTAACAAACAGAACCGTCTTAGACTTGAGGCGCTTCCGGATAGCACTGTTGAAGATGTGGTTGCCCACATGGGCATCTAAGGCACTGAGGGGGTCATCCAGGATGTAGATGCTTCTATCACTGTACAAGGCTCTAGCAAGGCTGATTCTCTGGCGCTGTCCACCACTCAGGTTGGCTCCTCGCTCTCCAATCTATGAACCCAAAAGGAAAGCCTCTGTCTTAGATCTAGAAGAGCACTTAACAGGCACCCCAGTCATCTTTCCTCTCCATTTCCAAAGCCTACACAAACTGCCTGTGTGAAACTTCTAGGGGCTGAGGAAGTCACCCTACAACTATCAATGTGCCAATCAGATATCTATGTGGCTTTGACACTGCCCCAGGTCACCCTCTTCTCCAGAAAGAATGCCTCAAAACAAAAAGCACCCTTGCCTAAAACTCTTTAAGAACCTTGAAAGAATCTAAACACTGACAAACAACCACGGGTATCCTGAGATTTAAAACAAAGTGTAAAATATGAACCCACATGACATCATGCTTTGTCGACATGAAGCCTGCATCATCTCTTCTAGGACACTCCTCCACCCTCTTCTAATTCTACCCACAAACGAGGGCCCTTCTTATTCTGTGCCAATTTATCTGGGTCTCTGGCTCCCTTGACTAAAAGCTTCTTATGCATACAGACTACTGTCCTACTCCTTTATATCTGGGGAATGTGTCACTAGCATGCACACCTGACAAATGCCACCATCTGAACAAATTAATCAATTGCCAAATGCTACCTGGTTTTCTGTTGCTTTTTAAAGTGTTATCTTTAGAATAAAAGCAAACAAAACAAAAGACAAAAAATGCTAATGATCAGAGGTTCTCACATTCTGTATGTCTCTGGATTACCTGCAGAGGTTATTATAACAGACTACCCTAACAAGGCATTGCTTGTAACAAGTTCCCAAGTGGCACTGATACCACTGATCTGGGGACCAAGAGTTGAAAACGTAGGAACCATTACCAAATCTGATTTGAGGGTTTAACTGAAGTCAGTTAAACAAAAGTGCCAGGCCAGAGGCCACAGGACAGGTTACAGGAGAGAAACATCACCAAGGAAGCACACAGCAGGTCCTGAGACAGTGCTCAAGAGGAAGCTCAGGACAGAGGAGAGGAGAGAGCATCCTAAGGCTCTTTCTATCTAGTGAAGGCAGTGGAACCTGGGAAAGAAGCTCAACACGCACTTGTTTGACTTGCAGTTTAAAAAATATCTACACAATTCTTTCCACCACCCCACCTCCCAGGGGGAGTCTCACAATATAGCCTTAGCACCTGATATGTAGACCAGGATGCTTCTGCCTGCCTCTACTTCACAAGTTCTGAGACTAATGCATGCACCACTATGCGCTGCTAAAAAAAAATAATTAAGGGTAGCAAAAACAAAACAAAACAATTTGGAATCCAAATGAGATATGCTTAAGATTTGCATGGCATATGAAATACATTAGTACTTAGGTATATAAATACCTAAAACAAAGCCGGGCGGTGGTGTCGAACGCCTTTAATCCCAGCACTCAGGAGGCAGAGGCAGGCGGATTTCTGAGTTCGAGGCCCGCCTGGTCTACAAAGTGAGTTCCAGGACAGCCAGGGCTACACAGAGAAACCCTGTCTTGAAAAACAAACAAACAAACAACCTAAAACAAGCAAGGCTGACATCCTTGCGCTGATCAACAAAAGTTTTACTAATAATGGCTCAGTGAAAACAGTGCTCCCTCCTCCCTGTGTGGTTCTGTCTGAGGAGGAGCTGTCCTAGGGAGGGATTCTAGCATGTCTTTGCAAAGCCTTCCAAAGCCTCTCCTGCTAACTGTGCTACAGTGGCTATCAAGGGCAGAAAGCTTGTACCTCAGTCAGGTCGCTGTTGGGGAGAATGGCCAAGTCAGGCCGCAGGCAGCAGCTATTCAGCACTGAGTTGTATCTGAAGGACACAAAGTCACAGAAAGTTAGATACTTGGTTACAAAGAAAAGCCTACTGATGGGCTGCCTTCTCTCACACATAGCCAAAGGAACAATGACAGAAACCAAACATAGCTTACCTCTCTTCATCAAATTCCTTCCCAAAGAGAATGTTGTCTCTCAGAGTGGCATTGAGAATCCAGGCCTGTTGGGCCACATAAGCAAAGGTCCCACTGACGGCAATGCTGCCCTCCAAAAGCGTCATCTAGGGAGACAGACATCATCCAGTGGTGTAAATCAAAACATCACCGTAAACAAACACACAGCACCCACACTGTCAATGGAGACTAAGTATTGGCTGTTGCTAGGACTTAACTCCAGATCACACATTTTTTTGTTCTTTTTTTTGTTTGTTTTTCGAGACAGGGTTTCTCTGTATAGTCCTGGCTGTCCTGGAACTCACTTTGTAGACCAGGCTGGCCTCGAACTCAGAAATCCGCCTGCCTCTGCCTCCCCAGTGCTGGGATTAAAGGCGTGCGCCACCACGCCCGGCTCATTTTTTTGTTCTTAAGACAGCTACAGCAACAGAGAACATGGATGTTATGCTTACTTACTGACTGCACACACCCTGCAGCTGCTGCATACTCTCTAACTGAAAATTAATGTCACTATAAAAGTATAACTCTGATGGCTGGTCCTGACTATCAACTTGACTATATATCTGGAATAACTACCACCCAAGCACCTGAGCACATCTGTTTGACATTTTCTTGATCAGATCATTTGCTATGGAAGGATCCACCCCAAAGTGGGCCACACTCTGGTGCCAGCCCACATGCAAGAAATGGAAGAAAGATGTTTTCCCTTCTCGCCTGCTCGCCCTCACTCTTGTCATGAAGTTGATCATCCTGTTGCTGAGGCTTTCTTTCAGTGATTAGAACTATTTCTCTGGAACTCTAGAACAGACAGAAAGGAGCTGGGACATTCAGTGTCTGGGACTGAATAACTACCAGATCCAAGGCCTTCCTGTTGGGGGAACAATCTAGTGAGATCCCACGGACTGTAAGCTTCCCTAACAAATCCTGTGACTGTAAGCCTGTGTAAACATGTCACCGGCACACACACCTGATAAATGTCACTATGTGAACAAATGAATACATCAACGGTCAAATGACACCTGGTTTTCTGTTGTATATATACTTATTTATTCTATCAGTTCTGTTTGTCTAGGCAACCAAAACTAAAACAGATTGTGGTACCATGAATGGTTCTAGAGAAACAGACTTAAAGATGAAATTTTAAGTACCTGGAGTCGGCTTTCCAGTTTGCTAATATCTACAGTTACTGAAGCCTCTCCAAGAAGCATAGAAATCAGCACAGATCTATGCTGTGAACTCTTAGAAGAATTTATCAAGATAATCAATACACTTGATTACCCTGATTCACCTATTGTAAGAAGCAAGGAATTTAGTGACTCGATATATAAAACTTTTGATAATTTGTGGAAAAATTAGAAAAAGAATGATGCTGGCTGGTTGCTTCTAGCCTATCTGGGTAAACTGACAACAAAGGAAAAGAATGAGCCCAGTGAGAAGAATTAGCCACGTTGTAGCATCTTGGGATCCAGGGCAAAGAAAAAGAACGAATTCAGTGAAACAAAGAACCAGCTGGAGATCAAATAAACAACAGTCTAAAGCAGCAGCTTTCAGCCTGTGAGTTGGGACCCCATTGGAGGCTGAGTATCAGACATCCTGCATACCAGATATTTACATTACAATTCATAACAGTAGCAAAATTACAGTTATGAAGTAGCAACAAAATAATTTTACAGTTGGGGTCACCACAACATGAGGAACTAAATTATAGGGTCACAGCATTAGGAAGGCTGAGAGGCACTGGTCTACAGGTTTCTAAGTATGCAAGGAGAATCTGTTCCATATGATGATAGAAAATTAAATTGCAACCCTTATTATAATTTTGCTGCATTGTACCAAAACTCCAAGCCTCAGTCGTGGTGGCTGGCTGTCCGTGGTTAAAGGTAAGGAGAGGACCCTGTAACTTGGATGGAGGTGTGGAGGGACCCTACTGTGGCTGAGGACTTCGAACCCTCAGATTCTGCAGGATCTATCTCCCCAGCCTTAGCAGAGGATGCATCCCAATCTCTACCAGCAGCAATACTGTCCTTTCACCTTTGCCGAGGGAATTGATCCTACACTGTCTGCAGGATGCCCAGTGACATTCCCTGAAGAAGAAGCCAGGAGGTGTAAAGGAGAGAAAGTGTAGTCCATGAGCAGGTGCCCTACACTACTGAAGAGCTTAATAATTTAACAAATTCATTCAAGTAGAAGTCTGGGAAATATGTGTGGAAAAAATTTTTATACGAATGGGATAATGGAGAACATAAAACTGGATCAGGTTGAGTTTTTCAATGTGGACTGACTGACTGAAATTCTAGGATATGGGAGTTTTTAAAGGGTACCGTGTTAAGACCTAGGTAGTCACTGCCTTTCCAACATTACTGTAGCCATTTTGTTTTATGCTTGCAGCCAGCCATTTTACATTGTTACAGAGGACCTTTCTTGTGCCCAGTTAAACATTAACTGCATATTTTGTTAAATTCTTTGCTTCGGTGTTCTTGGAAATTCCCCTGATCCTCACCTTCCTGGAACTCACTCTGTAGACCAGGCTGGCCTCGATCGCAGAAATCCACCTGCCTCTGCCTCCTAAGTGATGGGATTAAAGGCGTGAGCCCCACCACCTGGCTTTTTTTTTTTTTTTTTTTTTTTTTTTTTTTTTTTTTTGGTTTTTCGAGACAGGGTTTCACTGTGTAGCCCTGGCTATCTTGGAACTCACTTTGTAGACCAGGCTCTCACCTTCCTTTAGAGCCAGTCACAATAAAGGTCACTTAGAACTGCTTTGTAGACTTTGCTACAATAAGCCTGGACCCGAGCCAACGTCTGCAACTGTCCAACAGCACTTCCAGCATGTGCATACGACTCTTTATGGTTGTGGGGTTTGCTTTATAAGTTGTCTCTGGGAAACAGTCAGGCTTGCAGTCTCAGCTCCCAAGTCTGACCTATGTCCTTGATGGACCAGTGTGGAGGTGAGGGGTGGGAAGGGGGTCTATCAATAAACTATCCCTGTTTGACTGAGATCAGTGTCTGAGTAGTTTGTGGGGTGATTCCTGAACCCAAACAGCCAAAAATTCCTTCAATTGGTTAGGTGAAGGATTTGTCTTAAGATAACCTGCTAAAGATTACACCCAACCATTGGACTGAAGTCAGGGGCCCTAAAGAAAAATTAGGGGAAGAATTGAAGGAGCTGAAGCAGAGGGGAACCCCATAGGAAGATCAGCAGTCTCAACTAACCTGGACCCCTGGGAGCTCCCAGAGACTGAGCCACCAACCAGGGAGCATACATGGGCTGATCCAAGTCCACCCCTCCCACCTTCCATATATATATATCAGAGGACTGCTTGCTCTGGCATCAGCGGGGATACCCCCAATCCTTGAGAGACTTGAGGCCCAGGGAAGGGGAGGGGAAGGGGGAGCACCCTTTCTTTTTTTTTTTTGGTTTTTCGAGACAGGGTTTCTCTGTGTAGCCCTGGCTGTCCTGGAACTCACTTTGTAGACCAGGCTGGCCTCGAACTCAGAAATCCGCCTGTCTCTGCCTCCCAAGTGCTGGGATTAAAGGCGTGCGCCACCACCGCCCTGCTGGAGCACCCTTTCTGAGGCAAGGGGGAGGGGGAAGGGGATGAGAAACTGTCAGGGAGAGCTGGGATGGGAGCAATGAATGGAATGTAAATAAAATTTAAAAGATGGCCTGCTGAAGAAGAGCTAGAAATGCCTGATATCCTTCATTTAGTGTTGATGAAGGGATTTGAAGGCTTGGGAAATTGCAACACTAGACTGGATAGGTTGTGTAAAACCCAATCCCCCACACCCTTCAAAGTGCCCCTCAAAAGGCAGTGCTGGTGACAACGTCCAAAACAGGACTTTGGCCAGGTGAAAGGACTGTTATTGGATAAACAGAGCAACTTCTCTTAAACTCTGAGGAAACTTCCTTAATCTGTTCTCAAAGGTCAACTACCTCAGGGAAGGGCATCTGGCTACCAGTCAGGCCATTCTGAGCAGCCTACATCATCAGCTCAAAGCCTCCCACTCTGCTGACCATCATATAAAAAAATCTGCTTTTCTGACATTTCTGCTCTTCTTTCTGCCCTCTCCTCCTCACCCAAGATAGCCTTGGCAGTTTGATCTCCCAAAGCCTTTCTTTCCACCCATGGAGGCATCCACTTCAGTGGGCTCTCTGCACCCCAATTTGAGGGGTGAGGAGACAGGCACACATCTGAAGGCCTTTGTCAACACTGATTTCTTTGTGGCAGAATGGAGATGCTACAGTTCAATTGGATGACGTTAATACAACAGGCTTATTGGGCCAGGAGTAACAGAGGCTACCTGGCAACATAGACTCACCAAAGGGAAAATGGCGTGCATCATAGCCTAACCTGTGACGGGCAGCACAGGGAAAGGGGACGTTTAGTGTGCGGTAATTCACAGGGACCTTAAGTTACCATGATAATTGATAATTGTTGGGGTAAGTTGCCTTTGTATTATTCAATTGTTGATTGCTGTACCAGCAGAGAGCTGAGTGCTGGCCAGATACTGATATTGTTATTCTAATGGCTCATCAGTTTGTAAACACAAAGCTACCTCACTGATGACTAGCTTAATAAAGAGCTAATGGACACAATGGCCAGCAGCTAGGCAGGACTTCCAAGCTGAGAGAAGGTCTCTGGGAAAAGAAGCAGAGGAAGGAAGAATTTGCCAGTGAGACACAGAGGTGCTCTGACTTACCAAGACTGAGAGAAGTAAAGAACCATATGGTGGGTAGTGAGCTAGGATAAGGTTAAATTAGAGGAGCCAGCTGAGAGCCTAAGCAATAATAAAAATTAATGAGTCTCTGTGTCATTATTTATGGTGCTGGTGGGTTCAGAAAGTCCCAAGGTAGATAATAAATCTATGTTTTTGTTTCATCTGTATAAGCAGGAAATTTTTCAAACAAAGAAAGCCTCCTCGCATGCCTTTAATCCCAGCACTCAGGAGGCAGAGGCAGAGGCAGGCGGATTTCTGAGTTTGAGGCCAGCCTGGTTTACAGAGTGAGTTCCAGGACAGCCAGGGCTACACAGCGAAACCCTGTCTCGAAAAACCAATAAATAAATAAATAAATAAATAAATAAATAAATAAATAAATAAAAATAAAAATAAAAAAGAAAGCCTCCATTGGATGGGAGACTAGGAAATCTCGGTCCAGGAACTAATCTCCAGACTTGAGTCAGTTTGCAGACCTAGAACCCTGTGAATGAAGAACTGCTAGATCCCCTGGGAGAATGACCTGAAGAAAATATCTAAAGGTTTTACTGTTAGTCTTTCTCCCACCTTCCTCAGAAGATCTATGGCTTTTTACAAAGCAAACTGTACACAGGGGTTAAAGGAAATAATCATAGACTTTTCCAGATGTATTCGATACCTGTTCTGACTGAAACTGATTCTGAAAGACCACAAGAAGCATTGTGAACATCTAGTTGACGTGGGTCTTTGGAGGTCAGGGACTGATGGAGTCACAGTAGGGCTTGTGGATCCCCAAACTCATCTGTAGTTATTTCTCAGTGTCAGAATGAGTAATTGGGATAGATACAATTAAAAGCTGGCAGGATCCCCATATTTTTCCAAGACCTGTGGAGTGAGAGCTATTTTGGTTGGAAAGGCCAAATGGAATGTATTGGAGTCTCCTCTACTAGGGATAATAGTGAACTAAAACCAATTCTGTATCCCTGAAGAAATGACAGAAACAAGTGCCACTGTAAGAACATGAATGGTGCAGGTTCCCAGTCTCCTTTCAATGCTCTGACCTGGCCTATGAAAAAGACAGCTGGATTACGGAGAGTGACTGTGACTCTGCTGCGGCTGTACCAGATGTGTCTTTACTTGACCAGACATCTCCTGCTACTTGGTATGCAACTACTGATCCAGCAAATGCCCTTTTCTC
Source organism: Mus caroli (assembly GCF_978045245.1). Lineage (NCBI taxonomy): Eukaryota > Metazoa > Chordata > Mammalia > Rodentia > Muridae > Mus > Mus caroli. The sequence continues at coordinate 17,175,571 of NW_028227272.1, forward strand.
TGTACTGTCCATAAGGACTACCAGAGCAATTTGCTTTTAGTTGGCGAAGCCAACAATATACCTTCAGTTTTACCTTAAGGATATATTAACTCTCCAGCCCAGTTTCATAACTTAGTTTGAAGGGATATTGATTATCTGTCTCTTCTACAAATATCACATTGCCCACTATACTGATGGCATTATGCTGATTGTACCAAGTGAGCAGGAGGGAGAAAACACCTTGAACTTGTTGGTAACACAAATGCAGAGATAGTCTTCCCTAGATGAAGGATAAGTTATTACACTTGGCTCCTCCTACCACCATGAAAGAAGTACAATCCTCAGTGGGTGTGGTGTTCTGAATGAGAATGCCTCCCACCCCAGGGTCACATGTTTGAATACTTGGTCCCCGGTCAGTGGAACTATATGGGAAGAATTAGAAAGTGTGGACTTGTTGGAGGTGGTATGTCACTGGAGGCAGGTTCTGGGGTTTCAAAAGCCTACAAGATTCCCGGTTAACTCTCTCTATCTTTTGTTTGTGGATCAGGACATAAGAGCTCTCAACTTCTGCTCTACCACCATGCCTGCTTACCTGGGCTGTGCTCCTGCCATGATGGTCATGGAAACTGTAAGGCCCAGTAAACTGTTTCCTCTATAAGCTGCCTTGGTCATGGTGTCTCTTCACAGCAACAGAAAAGCAACAGTGGGCCTATTTGGACTCTGGAGGCAGTACATTCCTCACTTGGGTGTGTTACTCAGGCCCATATAACAAGTGATTCAGGAAGCTGCTACCTGAGTGGGGCCTGGGACAGGAGAAGGCTCTTCAGCAAGTCCAGGCTGCCATGCAGGCTGCTCTACTACTGGGACCATATGAGCCAGCAGACCTGATAGTACTTGAGGTGTCAGTGGCAGACAGAGATGCTCTGCCATTATACAAGAATCACAAAAGAGCCTCTTGGTATTTTGGAACAAAGCTCTACCATTATTCGTAGACAACTGTTCTCCCTTGGAGAGACTGCTATTGGCCTGCTATAGAACCTTAGTAGAAAATGAACATTTAACAATGGACCATGGCATTACCATGGAACTGAGCTGTCGACCATGAACTGGGCAGTGTCTGACCCGACGAGACATGAGTAGGATGTGCAGAGCGGCCATTCATCATTAAATGGAAGATATATATATATACACATACATATATATATATATATGATACACACACACACAAAGAACGTATTTATTTGTGTGGGTTGGAGAGATGGCTCAGCAGTTAAGAGTACTGACTGCTCTTCCAGAGGTACTGAGTTCAATTTCCAGCAACCACATGGTGGCTCACAACCATCTGTAATGGGATCCAATGCCCTTTTCTGATGTGCCTGAAGATGACAGTGTACTCATATAATATACATATAATAAATAAATAAATCTTTATTTAAAAATAATGTATTTGTGCAGTATATATCTATATTAAATGATATTTGTGTTCTTTATTTCTTCATCATGTAATGTAACATTTAGTATGAAGAGTTACCACATATTTTTTTTAAGATTTATTTATTTATTATATATAAGTACACTGTAGCTGTCTTCAGACACTCCAGAAGAGGGCGCCAGATCTCGTTGTGGATGGTTGTGGGCCACCATGTGGTTGCTGGGATTTGAACTCTGGACCTTCGGAAGAGCAGTCGGGTGCCCTTACCCACTGAGCCATCTCACCAGCCCCCACATTTGTTATAAGACAGTAAAAGACCAAGATTCCTCAAAGATATCACCTACTATAATATATGTAGTTTGAGTTGTACATAGGATAGTTACATCATGTTATGAAAAATTACAACCTAGTTATTGTTTTTCTGTGGAAAATAAGCATGACATAAGATGTAAGTATGTGCCAAGGTGAGAAGTGAGCTTGCAATGGGTGATCTTGGTTGTCAGCTTGCTACATCTGGAATTAACTAAACCCAAGCACCTGGCACACTTGCTGGGGGCTTTCTTGACTGGATCATTTGAGGTGGAAAGACTTACTCTAAACCTAGATCACTGGAGGGCAGGAGAGCCACTCTCCATCTGGATCACTGAGATCTGGGCAGACTTTCTGGTCCTAGCGCAAGTGAAAGGACATGGGAGAAGGACAGTCTTACTTTTTCCATGCTTACCCTCACGTTAGTTGGCAAGTTAATTTATCCTCCTGTTGAAGCATTGTTTTGCTAATCACTGAGACATCCAGCCTGGTGGACTGGATAACTGCTGGACTCTTGACACTCCTATTAGGACACAGACATTGTTGGACTAGCCAAAATGAAGAGAGTCTGTAAGCCATTCAAAAATTCCTTTATACAGCCAGGTGGTGGTGGCGCACACCTTTAATCCCAGCACTGGGGAGGCAGAGGCAGGCAGATTTCTGATTTCGAGGCCAGCCTGGTCTACAAAGTGAGTTCCAGGACAGCTAGGGCTATACAGAGAAATCCTGTCTCAAAAAACAAAACAAAACAAACAAACAAAAATCCCTTTATACATATTTCATTATTTGTTTGTTTGTATGCATATACATCATGTAACATAAACATATGTGTACATATATTCATATATTATGTTTGCTATGTAATACATATATTGTGAATGAATATATGTAAACATTCATTCTATCAGTTCTGTTCCTCTAGAGAACCCTGACTAACAATACAACAAGCAAGAAGGCCTCTTTTCGAAGTTCCCTGGAGAGGGTGCCATAAAATTTGTAGCCAGAACCTGCCTCAAGGCGAGGGTGGCCAAGTTATCTATAGGATTCATCCGGGATATTGACTAGATCAGCTGCTTCTGTGAAGTGAGGAGCAGAGAGGAAACAGAATTTCAGGTTAGATATCAACTGATGTGAAGAGCATCCAAATAATGCCTACAGAGCTTCCTACCAACATCAAGAGGCTGCATGACAGCCATAGCTTTGATGTGTTTTCTTTTCTTTTTCTGTTTTTAAAATTATTTTATGTATGAAAGCATATGGTTGCTGTCTTCAGACACACCAGAAGAGGGCGTCAGGTCCCATTACAGATGGTTGTGAACCACCATGTGGTTGCTGGGAACTGAACTCAAGACCTCTGGAAGAGAGCAGTTAGTGCTCTTAACTGCTGAGCCATCTCTTCAGGCCAAAAGCTTTTTTGTTTGTTTTTTCTTTTTTTAAAATCATTTACTTATTTTTTTTTTATATGCCTTGGTGGTTTTGCATAAATGTATGTCTGTGAGACTGTCAGATCTTGGAGGTACAGATAGTTGTGAGCTGTCATGTGGGTGCTGGGAATTCAATGTGGTTCCCCTGAAAGAGCAGTCAGTGCTGAGCTAAGCCATCTCTGCAGCCCCCTGATGTGTCTTCTATCAGGCTTGATACCAACTGATGCACCACTTGTATCATGATTCTTATTGAGACCAACAGTAGACCCTGTTTGAGTTAAGGATGATAACACTATGAAGCAAAGTTTCATTAATGAATGCATGGAATGCGTGACAAATAAGCCCGCCCTTATGAACACCATCACACTGTGTGTGTGCAGGGACATTTTCCTACAAACTGGCAATCAATTGGCTGTGCAAATCAGAAAGCTACATTCCTAGCTGCTCACAGCAACACTGTCAGCGGAGAGTTAAACTCGAAAGAAAGGACAACTGACCTGCACTACCAGCCTCCCTGTCTGGCTGCCAGGATTGGATCCATGAAAGCCAAAACCCACTTGGTTTAAGCTTAGCCACAGCCTAGACACAACCTGGAAAAACAGCACCTGGCAAATGTTCGAAGTACTGTGAAAGATGACCTTCATACTCCCAAGAGCCCCGGCTTCATAACTGGCCCTCAAATCTGGCAGATTATGAGAAACTACCTGTTAGGCTCTTGCTTTTTACAGACCCACAGCTGGGCCCACGGACCAGAGCATACAATAAAGCAGAACGCAGTCCTGTGCTCTAGGAGGACTACAACACACTACAATGGCTGGTACCAAACAGGACAAGGAAACACAGGTCCCACTGTCCCCAACAGATGGAGTTCAGAAGGCATGGCAGGAAGTGGCACCAACTGCATGCCCATCTTCATCCGCATCGAAGTCAAGGTGTTTGAAATCTTGTTTAAAGGTATGCTAGCACCTATTCTTTTCTGATGACTGGGTTTTCTACACACTCAAGGAATCTGTGCTTACTCTTCCCCCTCACTCTCTCACAGTGCTACACTTTTCTCTTGCTGTCTCATGATACACTTGTGTATCTAGATCACGGAGTCTCTTCTGGACATGAACTCCCTGAAGAAGTAACAGTCTCAGGGTTTAGGCTGAAGATCAAGCGAGACTACGCGTCAGAATCTACAGTGTGGGGTGTTGGATCATCCCTCTCATCTCTGCTGCTTCCTTTCTGAGCACACCTGCCACACACATCCAGTGACTACTTCCTGAATGAGAAGAGGCACAGAGAACAAATGGTGGCGGTGTGCGTCTATTAGCCAGTCACCAGGCATTCACTGCACCATTCCAGACAGAAGGCTGTTAAGATGGAGAAATGAAGCGCTGATCACAGTCCCTTCGTTTCTACCTTTGTTGGTAAGGTAGAGCACGCAGAGGTCCAGAGACTCGGTGGGTACACACCTGAGATTGAGGCAACTCCCCACTTCCTGCCTAGAACACGCGCCATGCTCCTTACATAAAAGAAGTATGTCCTGTGGTGACATAGGCCCCAAACAGAGTTCTCCATGCTAACGAGGTACCTAGAGGCCCAGAGGGCTTTGCCCATAAGCTTCCCTTCCCAGACATTCCTCTCTGTAAAAGGTATTTGATCTCAGGCCCACCCTGAGAAGTGGGTATGATACAGTATGCATCCATTTCCCACCATGAACAGCCAATAAACTGTTTAGAACCACAGACTGTCTCTTTCATCAAGATCCGCTGTGGGGAGCATAGAGAAGGCGTTTGCCTATGGAATCACAGCTTAATTCTCCTGTAGAAGGCCTCTCTGTGCTCCCAGCCACAACTGCCACCAAGCCTGCCTCTGCCAAGCTAAGGACAATCACCGCTGGGACAAGCCAGACCTCCCCTTGCCCCCAGCCCCAGGCTAGATGCTGTTCCTAGCCCAATACCCCCATCCCCCAACCCCATTCTTGGCTCTTCCTTGACTCCCAGAGGTGCCTAAATGTCCCAGAGTCTGAGAACCCCATGATCCCAGCTTCGTCACAGGCCCGGGGAGCCCTGAACCAGCTCTGACTTTCCCACATCTCAGACTGCATTTTCCACCCCTGAAGTGGTGTCTTGGAGCTTCCCTACAGTCCGGCACTGGCCTGGTGGTGGCCCAAGAGACTGTGGCCAGGAGCAGGGTGGACGAGGACCAACACGCCTCTACTGACTCTTCAACAACTGAGCTTATTGTTCCTGAAATGTTTGCTAAGCCAAGCCTAAGAAAGGACCAGAAAATACCAAGGGCATCACAAACGTCTTACCTGTCCTAAAATGGCTGAAATGAGAGAGGTTTTTCCACTTCCCACACTGCCGCAGATTCCAACCAGTTTGCCCTAGACAAAGCACAGAGAGAGGAACGACATCAAGAGACTACCAGCCACTCATCCTAAGAACCTGCAGTTGGTCCATCAGTACAGAGACACGGAAGCCCTCTGGAAAGACTGTCACACACAATCACTTTTAGGAAGTCTTAGCCTCTTACCAACTCTGCAAGTAGTATAAGATTTTATTTTTTAATTGTGTTTTTGCAAGGCAGAACTCTTTAAAATTACTTAATTGTAATTTTTATTTTCTTTTAGTAGGAACTACATGTAATATTATATACATTAAAATATAATTTTTATTTATTGCTTTATTTATTATTATTTTGTTTGGTTGGTTTTTCTTTTTTCTTTTTTTTTTCTTTTTTGTTTTTTGTTTTTTTCAAGACAGGGTTTCTCCATATATCCCTGGCTGTCCTGGAACTCACTTTGTAGACCAGGCTGGACTCGAACTCAGAAATCCGCCTTCCTCTACCTCCCAAGTGCTGGAATTAAAGGCATGCGCCACCACCGCCCGGCTTGTTTGGTTTTTCAAAACAGGATTTCTCTGTGTAGCCTCGGCTGTCCTAGAACTCACCATGTAGAACAGGCTGGCCTCTAACTCAGAGATCCACCTGCCTAATATAAGTGTGGGTGTTTTTCCTTCATGTATGCCTGCATATCACTTGTGTGCCTGGTGCCTGCAAAGGCCAGGAGAAGGTGTCAGAACCGCTGGAACTGGAGCTGGCTGTGAGCCGCCTGTGGGTGCTATGCTCTGAATCCAGGTCCTCTGGAAGAGCAGCCAGTGCCTTTACTACTGAGCCATTGTTCTAGCCAACAGTTAACTTTAAGGAGAGCCACTTGTTTGGCAGTTCTGTGTGATGGTAATCAAGTCCCCAAGAGAAGGAGGGAGGCTAGAGCAGTGGTGCAGAAGAGATCCCAGACTGCAGGCAGGCAGTTTGCACCAGAGTTTCAGCTCTATCACATCTGCTAATCATGTATCCCCGATATCCCAAGCCAACCCTGTGTCTATGTCTGTTTCCCTCACTGGGCTCTGGCTCAGGAGGAAGGGTGAGTTCCTCACGGAATCAAGTATCACATTACCAAATGGAAGAGTAAGTTTCAGTTGAGTATGCAAAGCCAACATCTAAAGAGCTGCTTAGTGATACGGTGGGACCACCTCAGTAATCAGTAATCGTCAGCAAGTAAGCTTGCTGCTGCGATTAAGAGTGGCCTATGAGTAATAAACTACATGACAGTTTCCGGTGACCACCCCTGACCGGCTGCTAAGAGCAAGAATCTGGATGCTGTCTCCTGGGTCTACCTCTGGATCTGCCCACAGTGCCCCAGGCAGCGGTCAGCACGGCCACTTGCTGCAGTAGTGCCTCCTCCTAGCTCTGCAGCATTTCTACCCAGCCCTGTCTCCATCACTCTCCCGTCTTCCTCCTGCACTGCAGCAGGAAGAGCAGCCCCTTAGACCTCTCCTTCTTTGCTTCCTTGTTTCTCCACACACTCTTCTGAGCCTAGCAGGCCATTATGTATTCACAGGCACTTCTGCAAATCTGCCATCGGCCATCATCTCCCACATTCATCCTGGTCCAGGAACCGGCACACTCCAGATGGAGAGCCTCTGCTCTCTGCTTCTGCTCTTTAGCTATGACCCTCTCCCCTAGACAGTCTCATGACTCACTCTCTCAGTTCTCCGTTCAAACACTACCCTCTCTCTCCCCTTTCTCCTCCCCTCTCTCCCTGGTATTTACTGGGTTTACCTGCCATGCCCACCCCCACCACCTTCTTAGTTAGGGTATCACTATGTATCCAGGTTAGCTTCAAATTCATAGTGATCTACCTCAGCATGTCCCAAACTACGGACATGTACTGCCAAGCCTGACTAAAACATCCTTTGAATGGGGTCTTCTCCTTAGAAAATGTGTTAAAAATGCAAGCACAACAGCTGCTATCTCAGCTCTGTTACCATCCTTTACATTGTCCCTTATCACAACCTGACACAATATGTGACACTTGCTTTGTGTCTGTCCACTAGGGAGGTAAAGTCCAGAAAGAGGCTTTGACTGTGTAGATTCTGCTGTTGTTTGTTCTCAGTCCTTCAACAGGACTTGGTGTAAAGCTGGTACTTAAAAAAAAAAAAAAAAAAAAGGTTACTGAAGGAATGTGTGAATGGGGCTACTTCTCAGTCATGGTTTGAATCTTAAATCTAAAACCTAAAATCTGTGTTTTAAGCGACTCTCTGAGAGCCCATGTCTATACTAGCTGAGCTGTGATATTCTATACCCAAATCACCCTTCATTTATATTTTTAGAAATTATTACAATATAGTTGTTAAGAGCAGCCCTGGGGAGGCTGGAGAGACGGCTTAGTGGCTTAAGAGCACTTGATGCTTTTTCAAAGGACCCGACATCAGTCAGGCAGCTCAGAACCACTTGTAACTCCAGCTCCAGAGAATCTGACACTGTCTTCTGCCCTCCACTGGCTCCTGCACTCACGTGCACACACCTACAAACAGATATGTCAAATACATTTAAAAGGAAAAAGAAAAAGCAGCACTGAGAATACCTTTTATATGCTAAGTTCTCTATGCTGCACAACGTGATGTTGACCTGGAGCCCACACAGTTACAGCAGTAGATTTAATTACAACAGCCATCACAGCCAGAAGCCAACACAGAGCAGGGTCTTGGAAGGTCCACCTGAGTGCTTCACCTCCTTATCAGTAAAGCAAGCATCTCATAAGTTATTAGTTCTGTTGCTCCCTTTGGAATCAGAGCCCAATCTGCTCTTGATTCAAATCTGCTAACAGTCAGAATTCTCTGCTTAAAGGGCAGGTCCTGCCAGGGTCAAGCTGGAGTGACACAGGAGTCAGTGCTGAAGTAGGCAGAGAGGGTACGAGTAGGTAGCTTACCTCTTCAATTTCTAAGTCAATGTTGTACAGTGTCCTCTGCAGGCGCAGGCTCCCTGTGTGGATCTGCTTGCCTTCTTCCTCTTCCGGGCTGGGCCGCTCGTCACTGTCCAGGAGGAGGTGTCCTTTCTGTTCTGCCAGCACCGCCTGGTGCTCAGTGTGTTGCAGCTGCCTCGACTTCTCTTTCTTGCCCCTGGTAGCCCTCTTGTCTTTTTTCATTTTGGGGGTCAGCTTGGGCGAGTTCTGTATACTGGAGTGGGAGGAGTCCCATGCCAAGGTGGCATTTTTCATCTCTATCTTGATGTGAGGACTGGCCGGTTTGTTCTTTATCATGTGAACCTCTTCCATTAGAAACAAACTCTGATAGGAGTTGTGAGAGAGGTGCAAAGATGAGACACTGGATCAAGACCAGGGAGACAAGCTTATGGCGTACACTCACGTAGCAAAACACATCAGGCTATACAGTGGAAGGAAGCTGAAGAGCAAAAGGTAGCTCATTAGTGTAGCCTCACCTCAGGACTGGCAAGGGGTCTCAGGGCCTCGCTCGTCCACTGACCAACCCTCTATGCTAGCTTACACACTAAGGCACCCTGCTTTTCCTGCCAGTCTAATATGGACAGAAGGACATTTAAGAACTCATAGGGATATGGTGCCCCACGTACAGTAATTCATAGGTTCCAGAGTAATGGGTAGAAATCCCAGGAGGGATACTGACCCTTTACCCAGACATCACGATGCCAGCGGCCTTCCAGGCCACTTCTGTAGAGCTAACGCCTGCACACTGCCCTCACCCATGGCCTGGCACCTCTTCACTGCTGGATTTGGAAAACATCTGAGCTAAGGGCCTGTGTGGACAAGAGGTACCTCCCCAAGAATCGCTCCAGGGGAAAAGAGTTCGTTTTCTCTCCACTCATTTACAGAGTCCTACTGAGTTGTTTCAAAGAGCAGGAAAATGTAACGTCAAATGGGGAAGAGTCTCCAAAGTTACTTCTAAAATTCTGATTTTCTAGTTATACTTGAACCCCTCATAAGCCAGGAAATTTTAACAGAGCACTATTGCAGGGTGATTTTCAAAATGCTTTTTAAAAATTAATTTAGAACATTAGAAAATCTTTAGAGAAAAGATGGCTTGCAGGATGAGGACTCTACTCAATTACTAACTACCCCAAATGGCTTAAAGTTCCCAAGTACTAATGAATAGAACAGGTGATCTCCCCTTTCTCCCGGATCCCAGCGTGCTGTTAAGAAGATTAAGAACTCGTCTTACTGAACTGAACAAGGACAACAACAGACATGCTAGCATGGATCAGGCTGGGGGAGCCCGCGAGGCCTTCACAACCCTACAGCAACTAAGGAATGCTAAGAGCAAGAGAAATCGTCTTCCCCAGGAAAGAGCCCTCCCCTCCTCCATTGGTTATCTAATGTCAAATGATCAGCTCTGAAACATACACATGAGTAACATTATACAGACTGAGCAGGTTGTATTTATGTATTTAGGAACATATATATGCATACACATACATACAGATATACACATATGTATAGAACAACAATTAGTGAGAAAAAGAGGCCGTAAGTTTGAAAGAGAGCAAGGTAGGGTATGTGTGAGAATTTAGAGAAAGGGAAGGGATGGAGGGAATTATGTAATTATAATCTCAAAAATAAAAGAAAAATTAAAGTAAATAAATCAATCCTAAAAGATAAAAAGAAAGGATCTCATGTAGCCCTGGGCACCCAAGAATGACCGTGAGCCCTGACCCTCCTGTCGCCACCTACAAGAGCTGGGATCACAGTTGCTATTCCTGTAAACCCCAGGGGTTATAAGGCTTAGGTAAAGCTCCTGTCTATGAGCAGCTATGGGATTTGTATATCCAGAGCCTTCTGAGAGACTAGGCTGTAATATCGTCAACGATTCTGATCCTTTCCTTTCCTAAAGATCTGTAAAAGGATGGAGACTGTGTAGGCCCCTATAGACTATTCAGAGGAACAGTGGTGCCTATTGGAGAACACAGCCTCCCTGCTCTTACTTTCTGCTTCCACAGCCCTGACACGCTTTGACAGACAACACCTGAATGTGCACCGACTGAGATGTGCACCAGCCAGGACGCACAAACCTCACCTTCCTCTAGGATGCTGCCCACTGACAGTGCTTCCTAGCCCCTCGGTGAGGTGTATAGCAGTAACCTCAGCACCAACGAGGCCAAGGCAGGATAACTGTGTGTTAGCAGCCAGTCTGTCTCAAAAACAAACACCTCTAACAATCCAAAGAGGAAAAACAGCTCGCTTTCACTCATTAGAAGAGGGAGTGCTCAGAGGGCTGCCAGATATAACACAACACAGTTACACTAGGATTCCAATTAGAAATTTTTAAAATCTTTTTTCCAGTATAAATATGCCTGTACTACCAGCTAACACTGTACTCACGTAAAAGGAGACAATTCAAAAGCAAGGTCACAAAACTACCTTTCCTCCCTGAGTTCTTTATCTAAAACTCAACAAAATCCACCCACTACCAAGGACGCAGAAACAAAGCGGGAGCGCTTTGGTCAGAACTTTCACTTTCTTTCATGGGTTCGGTGGCTTCTGAGAGACAAAGCTCTGACTGTCTCTCAGACATCAGTCTCGTGTGACCCTGGCTCTGGAGGAGGAAAGCACGAGACAGGGGGACGTTCTGGAAGACGACTTCTCTTGGCCCAATGTAAGTCACCTGACTAACTGTAAAAGGCAAAGGCTGAGGTAAATCCCAGCAACTCCTCTCTCCTCTCAGGGCAGCCCACTGTGGCCCCTGAGCCTCTAAGGTAGCGAGAGTCATCCTGCTAGCCCTAGGCCACCAGAACCGTTCCCTTGTTCACCTCGCTGGCCAAGGAAGGCCAGGAGGAGTGAGGTCTTGATGAACTCCAGCACACACAGTGCCTCTCCTTTGTAGGAACTAAGCATTAACCACTTCCAAGTAAGTCTCTACTCCCCTCCACCCGGGTGCCCACGTCACTCCCTCTTGTGTCACACGGTTGTGTTATTCTGAAGGTACAAAGAACACAAAAAGGTCTGATCAACTAACCACGCAAGGAAGGGGCCGATACTTACTTAACTGTACTTCTCAACATGATCTAGTTTTATGACTATTTCCATGTCACTGCATTCCCTGCCTCATGTAGTGGCAATCACTGGGTAGGAAAAAGAAATATCAAAAGGACTCAGCATAGCAACCAATCAAAGTGGCAGCAGGCACGAGAGGGGGTGGGGAGAACCCGGCAGACACCTGGCCGTGCTGGTCTAACGTAAGCCCTTTAAAAGCTCAGGAAATGACAATGCACATCCATGCTGGGCCTGGCAGAAGTACTCGGTGTGGAAAGGGAGCACAACCCAGAGCCAATCGGGAGGGAGAAAGATGCACATTATTTTAAAAGGCATTACTCTCATCCCTTAATTCAGTTGTCTCCTCCATCTCCTAAAGGCAAACCAAAGGCAAGTGCAGCTGGCCTGTGTGGACTCTCGGAAAACAGGCAGCAAGCAAGCTGTACCACGGATAGCTCCTGATACAGGCAAGGGACCACTTACCTTGAATCTGTCAACAGCCACGGATGCTTCAGAGAGGGACTTCACTGAGAATGGTGTCACTTTTAAAGCAAAAGTCATGGAATTGAAGACAGTCACCACTGTGAAGGCCTTAAAATACAAAAAAGAGGTGAGAGCAAGCCTCAAGAGGCCACAGAGCAGACAAGGCGGCACCACTCTCCTCTCGGGTGGAAGGAAGGCTGTAACTATCAAACGTTAGTTAGTGCACGCAGTCATACTAGAGTAATCTGTCTTGTGGGCGAGTACATTTGTGTGCATGGCAGTGCATGTGTGGAGGTCTGAGGACAACTTAAGGGAGCTGGCTCTCTCCTTCCCTGTGTGTGTTCCAATAACTGCACTCAGGGCATTAGGCATGGTGGCAAGTGCCTCTGTCCACCTCGTCAGCCTCAATCACAGTTTAAAGTTTTGTTTTTAAATTACGAGAGAGAGAGAGAGTGTGTGTGTGTTTGACAGTATGTGCACATGAACGTGGTATCCTCAGAGCCCAGCCCAGAGGTGTCAGATCTCCTGGAACTGGGGTTACCCAGGAGTTCCAAGCAGCCCACTATGGGTGCTGGAAATTGAACTACATAGTCCTCTGCAAAATACTCTTAGCCTCTGGGCTTCAGCTCACATTTGTATTTTTTTTTTGTTTGTTTTGTTTTGTTTTTTTGAGACAGGGTTTCTCTGTGCAGTGCTGGCTGTCCTGGAACTCACTCTGTAGTCCAGGCTGGCCTCGAACTCAGAAATCCACCTGTCTCTGCCTCCCAAGTGCTGGGATTAAAGGCATGCGCCACCACTGCCCGGCTACATTTGTATTTTAAAGGCAGGGTTTGTATTAAATGAGACTTTCACCTAAAATTCTTCATAAACATGAAACACAGGTTCATCTGTATTTACAAAATTAAACCCAAACCCAGGCTGACTGAAAATAAGCCACATTATTCCTGTATAAGGGATAATGCCGTATTCTTCCACTTCTCAACTTAGTGATATGAATGAAGGAAACACCTAATTCTTGGTAGCAGTCCCAAGTGAAGTAACGAGAGGAGCACACGAGCTCTGCAGAGAACGTGTCTGACTGTCCTCACCTGTGCCGCAGTCAGATGGAAGCCCAGGGTCATGTGAACGGAGAACGTCACCACACTGGCAATCACTACCACAATAGGAGCCACTCCAACAGTGATGCTCTGAAAGTACCCGGCTTTCTCCAAGATCCGACGTTCCTCCTCTCGGATTTCTAATGGAAAGCAGCCCATCCTCAAAGCAAGTCCAAACACACTTTGGGATACTGTTACTCCACCACCAAACAAGAGCCAGGTTCCAACTACAAATTTATCTTTCGTATTTTGGGTTTTGTTTGATTGTTTAAGACAGGTTCTTGCTATGTAGCCTAGGCTTATCCTGCAATGTAGACTTTCCTTCTTCAGCTTCCCAAGAGCCATGATGTTAGGATACAAGCAGGTTTTTAAATGATCCTTCAGTACCAATGATGAAAAAGAAAGCTGTTTAATGGACTATCAACTCTGGTTTTGTCAGTTCTGTAGGCTGGACCTAAGGCGTCACTCACATGTGCTGGGTAAGCACTGCCCAGCCCCCACCCTAGGACTATCGATTCCATCACTACAATTCAGGTGTGAATGGAACAAGTCACAAGAAGAAATCTGAAAGAAAGCAGCTACAACACACGTACTCTGGTTCCCTGCCATCTGTCTCCTGGGTTTCAATAAAAAGATCACTTTATTTGCATCTATACCTGGCAGCTAGCTAGCTTGCTTGCTTGCTTGCTTGCTTTCTTTCTTTCTTAAAGATTTATTTATTTATTCATTTATTTTATGTAAGTACACTGTAGCTGTCTTCAGATGCACCAGAAGAGGGCATCAGATCTTGGTACAGATGGTTGTGAGCCACCATGTGGTTGCTGGGATTTGAACTCAGGACCTTCGGAAGAGCAGTCAGTGTTCTTAACCACTGAGCCATCTCTCCAGCCCCCACCTGGCAGCTTTCTTTGCGTATCTGGTTAGTGTTTATTATTTACTCTGGGGAGGTCCAACCACCTTATAAGAGCAGAGTCCAGATAAGCTCCGGAAAGTTTAATCAGAGAAAGCAAACCAGCTGCCCTGATACTAACAAACAACTTTTTATTCTATTTACAATTGTATTAATGTTTACAACATTTATAACAGCCCATATATACTTTTTACTGAAATTAAGGTTATCCATTTTTTGTAGCTTCTCTTTTTTTTTTTTTTTTTTTTTTTTTGGTTTTCCGAGACAGGGTTTCTCTGTGTAGCCCTGGCTGTCCTGGAACTCACTTTGTAGACCAGGCTGGCCTCGAACTCAGAAATCCGCCTGCCTCTGCCTCCCGAGTGCTGGGATTAAAGGTGTGCGCCACCATGCCCGGCCCGTAGCTTCTCTTCTTAAATGCCACTGTTTTTAAGGCCTAGCCTTCCTATTCTTGTGTAGAAGTGTTTAAATGCCAGTGTCATGTTAGTTACCCTGACAGGCTTGTGCTGTATAATTCCTATTCTTATGCCTGCTCTGAACTTAAAATGTGAATGGAGCCAGCTGAGATCATTGTAATTAAATCAATCATTTAAAAAGATGAGAAAAGGAGCCCCTAGCAAGTAACAGAGGTAGGTGTTTAGTCGAGGCAGGTCATCCTTCAGGGTCACACAACCACCTCTGGTACCGATACAATCACAGAATAGATGGGCTCTTGGCAATCATCTGAGCGCCTTCTGCAACACCTTCTTAGCTGGGCCAAAAACCATGCACTGGCTAAGAGGAGGATTTGCACATATTCCAATAGCTAGATTTGTCCATACTGTTCTAGCTAGAATAATATCTGGGGCAAAATCCGTTTCCCGAGCTCAAATCCCTGAGCTCTCTTTTAAATATAAACGATTCTATGTGAAGATATTAGACATCAGAAGTCTAGTTTCTAATGTGCTTAGGAAGCAAAGTACATGACTGAACAGACCCAAAGAATCCAAAATCCCTTCACCACGTACACAAGGAAAATCTTTAAACTCACTTTGAACACTCTGAGAAAACGCTTTGACCCAGGCATACATTTTAATGAATTTAATGTAGGTAAGAACTTCATTCATCTTCTGGACACGGTCATCTGTGGCAGCTACACACTTTCTCCTGAAATATGCAGTTAGCCGTGACACGAACATCTGGAAGGGAAAGCAGCGCCCTATCAGACTGAAGCACCTCAGGATCTGCCTCACAATGGTCTTGGCCAAATGGGCACATAGCCCTGTTCCTGGGACAAACATGATTTCACATGGTTGTGCTGTTGTTTAACTAAAGGAGTCTTTAGAGTTAGAAAATATTTAATTCTCATCTCCTTGTAGGGCGATGAAGACAATTACTGGTCAGATCTCACAGACACTGGTGCTACCATGTCAGCTCCAGTAGCTCCTGTTTTGTCTCCGGGTGGGTTCACCTAGAGCCTTCTGCTCCACCCAGACTCACTCTGCCTTCAGATGGCTATGATCTTTTATGCAAATGACTCCTTACTTCCTCCCAAGTTAAAATTATGCACAGGTGAACTGAGCACTGTCTAGCATCAGACTTTACCACCTACCTTCTTTGAGAAGATGTCTATCCTCTTTCTTCAACCCAGTACAAGTATTTTATGTATCCCATATGAAGATGCTACCACGATACAGCCAAGAGGCTCACTCACCATTGCTGGATAAAAGAGGATAAAAACCGCTGATCCCAGGAAGCCCGTTGGTCCTAGGATGATTACATTATAAATCATGCCCAAGATGGCAACAACAGGTCCTCCAGCCAGCAAGCTGCCCACAGCGGCTGCCTCAAACATCCTTTGCCCATCATTGGAGCAGATATTGATGAGCTGTAAGATATGACAAACATTCAGGAGAAAGGTCAAGGTCAGAGCAGGGACCAAGGAAAGGAGGAACTCAGGCTGAGAGTGTGCTCTGGGTTGCTCTGAGAACAAAGCACAGGCTCTGAACTCACCTCCCCTAGGGACTTTTCTTTAATGTTCTTTAACTTCAGGATCTTCTTGAATGCCATAGTCAGGATAGCCCCCCGCAACCGGACACCAGTTCGATAATTCAATGCCCAAGTCAGTGCAAGTGACCAGGAGCGTACAACTTCTGTCAGGAGTAGGCCTAATACTAACAGCAAGCTGTACTGCAGGTTAGACTCTGTTGCCTGGGTGTACTCCAAGAGGTGCTTCACCACGAAGGCCTACAGGGAGAAACACACACCACAGTCAACATCGCCCACGGTAACCCCACACAAAGCCACAGTGTTATGTTAGGTTAGAAAGAGCAGGCTGCTCCACGGACAGTGATCAGTGTGTAAGCAAAGAGAAACTGTGTTGTTGGACCAAATATTCCCGGCAATCTGCCCCCAGGTGAAGGACAGAGGGATCACTTGCTTTTCTCCTGAAGGGCGCCATCGTGACCACTACTCTTTCTAATGTAACATAAACCTGTCCATGAGCTGCAATGCATTCTAAACGCATGGTCATCCAAAGGTATATATTGACCTTATTCCAGCCTCTTCACACATGGCTACCTCTCTTTACATGAAACCGAGACCTTTCTCTGTACCCTTTCACACGTGCTTATTCGATAAAAAGGAACAGTGTACCTACAGTTGTACGGAAGAGTGGGAAGTGCAAAACATCCCTGCAAACAAACAGGGGCAGTTTAATAGGACAGAAGCGAGCAAACAATACAAGCTACCAAACTCCAGAGACCCTCCCTCTGGCCCTCCCCACGCCCACTCCCTCTCAAAAACAAAAACATGTTACCTCAGGTAGCTTATGTCTAACACCACCTGCAGGGAGGGAAGACAGCCAGCCCCCAGAAACCACGAGTGTCACCTCCAGCTCTGAGGTCCTGCAACGCCGGAGCACACACTCACACAGGCACATTCAGCAACAGCAGTAAATACCAGGAAGTGGGAAGCAGCATACTTTTATTGAAAATGAAATATATATTTAAAGATACCATGTTCAAAGAGCATCTCACAAACACTGTACATTAGCAGGGGCATCAGGAACATTTGGTGGGAACATACAGAGCCGTACGGGGATAGCCATCACACAGATGGGCTGGCCTCCCACTTGCAACTATACACAGTAGAGGAAATGCATGGCAGAGCCATATCTGCTTCCAGAGTCTGGAGTACAATACATCAGGATGGCAGCTTTCACCGAGGAGGGAATCCCAAAGCTGCAATGAAGTAGAGTCTCTAGCAATAAAGACCTTGCTGCTGAAGAAAGAAGATTAAGGAGAAGAAAAAAAAAAAAAAAAAAAACAACAACTAAAATTTCCCTAAAGAGGTACCCTGCTTAAAACTGCAAGTGCTGCTGGCATGCTAAGCTGCGAGGAAACACTCTGCTCCCGACAGACTGCGAGATTCCAGGCCTGCTGGGCAGGATGCTGGCATCCTTCGGAGTCTTTTCGAGTCCTGGTAGCTAAAATTGAGGTTGGCAAAAATCAAACCAAACCATAACAAAGAAAGCCAAACCAGTGCCCACCTTAAAGGAAAAAAAGAAATTAAACTCATGCACCCATCTACCCTGGTTCCCTCAGTAAGGAATTCTGTCTGCAGCTGTAAGATACTAAATGGCATACAACAGAGACAGATGGACCAGCCTGCAGTGCCTAACGCTGAATTCCGGAAGCCAGGTTTCTGGGGTAAATAGTCTCTTTCAGTTTTTATGAAAGTAACTTAATACCAAATTGTTTACCAATGCCCTAGGAGGTCTCTTGGGTCATGTCAAGCCCCAGTAAATAACCTGATCAAATGGGGGATTTCAGATTCTGAGAACTACTTTAATCCGCCTTTACCCTCCCGCAGAATTTTTAGAACCCATGTTTGGTCCTCACTGCATAGATTAACTAGCAAGTAGATTGGTTTCTTTTCCAGTATGCATCCAAAATGTGGAACTGGGTCACGAGGCCAAAGCCTCTCCTCCTGCAGTGATGCAACTCAGTAGGATGGCCTGCAGTGAAGCATTTCCCACACAGGGCAGCAGTGTGGAGCAGTCTCCCAGGGCAGCGGGTGTTGTCTGGGCTCCTTCCTTTCCTATACCTTAGGGTGCCCCCTTGGCAGCACTGGATAAGCAATCAGTCCCTCCCAGAGAGGAGAAGGGAAGGTGAAAGACATGGGTGTGTTTACACTATGTGAAACTTTCCAAGGGGAAAAGATGACAGAGGTAACACATGTCCAACACAGGGCTTTAAAAAGCAACGGCATTTCAAATGAGCTCGGATGGGGGAAAGAAAAGCAGTTTTACATGAAAAATTCAAACAAATTCAGTTTTTTTTAAAAAGTCATAAGTTTATCATTTATGTCTAAGCTAACTGGGAGGAAACTGAAGACTGTCAGCATAGCTGTCTTGCTGGGGAAGGCATTCCCAGTGAATAAACATTACCTTACCTGAGCTCTTGGCGAGAGATTCTGCCCAGCTTGACTCTCTCATTCTGACCGCAGAATACAGCCATCCTGAAAATTCTAAAGAACAGCTTCTGTCACTGGTCCCACTACAGAGACACTCCCCCCAAGTCCAGATCCTGACAGCATGGAGCAAGCTGTGGCTGGAGAGAGGCTGGAGGGTGGGAACTTACCTCTCTCAAGGCTTCCCTGTGCCCTTTCCCCACAGGCCTGGAACAGAGTTAGCACTCACTAAGAGATGGCACTGCAGAAGGCAGCCATCTCTAGCAAGTCTAGGGTGGGTGCTAACTCTTCAGACACAAGTCCTAGGTCAGGCCTGGGCTTCTAAAACTAACTTAGTCTAAGAAGGGCCCCACAGCATCTATATAATTGCAGTGACTTGGTTCTGCATTTTGAGTATGGCCAGTGCCCTCATAAATGCTGGCACTGTGCTGGAACTTTCTGGAACCTGAGGCATCTGACATAAAGCAGGAGTGTTGCCAGACTGTTCTGGGGTCAGTATCAACTGACCAAATTTTTAAAAATAATGCACATAAATACAGCCTGACTGTGTTTCATTTGTTCTGTGTATGACCACCAAGGCTCAACAAGACCTAATGGGATGTCCCATGTATGGAGTGTACAATTTAGGTTAAGATTTTGGTAAGAACAGAATAAGCCAATCTGAAAATCATGCCCAATTTAGAAAGTATGCAAAATCTAACATTGGATTTCCTCAGAAGGACTCACAGGTTTACTCACTGCTAATGTTAATTTCATTTCTTTTGTCAAAACCAGCCTGATTCCCCAATTTCCAGTCAAAAGAATTTATTGGGATTAGGGTTCCAAAAAAAGATGTCTACATTGTTTACACTTGCACATCTGTTTCACAAGCCCACAGCTCTCTAGGCCTATTGACTCTCCAGGGTTCTTCCCAAAAAACCGCAGCAGAGGGAGATGTGCCTGAGTTCCTGTTATGGAAAGGCACCCAGCTCTCCACAGGCATCTAGAAGCAGTCTCTAGAAGTTAGCATCCCGGTTGCTGCATCAGAATTGAAAGATTAGCAACTTAATAGATGCTCAAAGGAATGACCTTCAAGGCATCAAAGTGAGCATGCATTTTGCAATTACTTTTTGTGGAGTGAAAACTTTATCCCTGCAATCCAGGTCTTTTTTTTTTTTTTAAAGAAATGGGGAAATAAAGAATTAAGAAAGCCCATTATGATATTATTGAGAAATTCTGTACTACCCAGATGAAGGAACTGTGCGAAGTGTCAGAGCAGCCACCAGCTCTGTAGTGATACAATGACAGAAGCTCTTCTTGGGGGAATGCTGGCTCTATGAAAAACGTGCCATTTTGGCTAATAACATTTCAGTTACGTTGGTCTCTTTTATTTAAAACTTATATAAAAGTGTTAGTTGGTCAATTAAGAAACCTAATACCCAAACTTTTTTTTAAAGATCATACATTAAAAAGAAGAAAAACAAAATAAAAAACAAAAAACCTCCAAAGTGTAAATTAGTTTCACCTAGTCACCATGCATCTTAGACACATACTTACCCACCATGAACCTCCAGCTTACCCACACACGGAAAACGCACAGTTAAACAGTACTACTGCTCCGATGCCTCAAGGCAAATATGTAGAGAATAAATTCAATCACAATCTCAAGTGTCAGGCAGCACAGAGAAATGCAAGAAAGGATGCCCCGAAAACTCCTCCTGCCCAAAGCTCCCTTAGCTACTACACTGAATCCACACAGGCTTGGTAGAAACCACAGCGTCCATCCCAAATCTGCCACAGTTAACGCTATATGTAAAACTTGAAACAGACTCCCAAAACCCCTGGTAGACTTCTAGCTTCTTGAGGGATCATTGGTTACAGAGTCAGTCAACATATCAACTATGCCTCCAGGCATCTGGTACGTCACCAACATAGGCTTGCTAGCCCGTGCCACACAACGCTCAGCTTACTCGCTCACAGTACTGCCAAGACGCGGCTGTTCATGGCAGCACTTAATCAACAAGCAGGAGCTGTGTGGAACCAGGATCCATTCCGATTTGTGCAGCCCCGGGAAAACAAGCCAGCAGCTTCTTCTTCTGCAGCTCTTTGTTCTTAACAGTCTAGCTGACAAGCCACCGTTCACTCCCAAGTCCACTGACCCTATCCAATAGCCCTAGAAGTATATTTAAGGCTGCTAACTAGCTCAAAAATTATCATTACCTCTGCAACCAAAAAACAAGGTTAGAGCTGGCCATGGCCGGGTTTGGAGATGTTCAGAAAGGATAGTCAGAACTTACTGGTCCACTGAAGCCAGCCAACTGCGTGATCATCAGGCACACGATGGACAGGATGAGCCTGGTGCGGCAAAAGATCCACACAACCCTTCGCAGGGAGGCAGCGTCTGGCCCAACTTCATTCAGCTCTTCTTGCCACAGTCTCTCTAGTCTTAACAAGGGCACATGTCCTGTGTTACACATCTCCCCAGGGAAAGGACACATCCTAGCTCCCTTCCTGCCATCGCAGTTTCTATTGTTGCATACACAAATCTCTCCTTTAAAATTATGCACAAAGTCTACATCTTGTACAGAAAAACTCCCTTCCTGGCCTATGTGTATTGACTCCCAAAAGGGAGTATCTGAAATACAAACACAAGAAGAGCAGGAGCCTTTACTTCCACTCCTCAAAGGTCTCTCCCTGAATAAAAACTTCCTTTTGCAAGGGCACCAACCCTTTCTGAAGGATCCTGTAATAAAACGCAAAGCTACAAACTAGACTTTAATCAGACAATCAGCTACCACCAAAAATGTACTCTGTTACAAGGCAGCAACAATATCTCCCTGGAGGCACAGAAAGTTCTAGAAGTGGGGCTGAGAGAGAGAGAGAGAGAGAGAGAGAGAGAGAGAGAGAGAGAGAGAGAGAGAAAGCTCTTGGTTAAAACACAATTAGAGGGAAACAGAGATAAGACAAAGGGAAGAGAGTCCACAGGTTGCCCACCCTTAGCTGAAGTTCTGAATGGGTGTGGAGCTTTAGACTCCACACTGCTGGCCCACCCACCAGCTCAGGCCTAGCACCCAGTGTATATAGGGTGGACCAGAGACGCCTACCTTCTGCAGTTCACATCAGAAGACTCATACTTGGACAAAGGCCACACATCCTCCATTAACAGCTCCCCCTTCTTGTGAACCACTTGGGCCAGAGGAGAGAGCCATGAAAAGGTCATGTAGGAGAAAAGTCCAGCATTGTCCACTGGGTGCTGGTGCCTAGAGGAGAAGTCCAACCACGAGGTGTCAACACACACAGAGACTTGAGCATAAGTGAGAAACACCCTTAGTAAACAGTTCGTGACAAATGTTGGTCCCCACTAGCTGTTCTCGCTTCAGCCTGAGATTTCAAAACTGCTTTTAGTGCTTTGCATATGAAACATTAGCCAACAATGTCTTACTTGGTAGTGGTCCGGAAGGGCTTCAGGGCACTTAAACCATGGTGGTATTTTCCCTTAGAATGCTCCTCATCCAGAATTTGGAGATGAGAATGCACAGAGATATCCAGGGAAAGCCCCTCAACTCGGGCTGCTGTTTCGAGAGCATCTTGGCATTCCAACTGTGATGGGGAGAACAGTTAAGGAGAATTAATACAGAGAGAAGAGAGCTAAATCCAGCTGACTACAACTCAAAATACACCAGGAGCAAACCACTCCATCAGCATTGGAAAACCCTAGGACACAGGGCTAGACACTAAACCTGCATGTTAAGAACCCATTAAAGAACATTCAACCGAACACATACATACGAAGTTTTTTTTAGGTTTGTAGAATGGAGTGCAAAGTATAGTTCTCATATCTGTGCCATCACCTCCACCTCCTTCTCCTATGTTAGACCTCCCATAAGATGGTACAAGTGTTACATCGACAGGCCAGTGCTGACACAGTAACTGGAATCCACATTACACTAGGTTCATTCTTTGTGTTATACATTCAAAACATAAATTTTTTATAACTCAAATCTTTTATCATGGGCTGGGGATGTAGTCCAATGGTAGAGTACTTCCCTAGAATACATGAGACCCTAGGTTTGATCTTTAGCAGAAGGGAGGCAAGAGCACAGAAAGCCCTGAATAATTCCCTGGAGCCACACACAAAGATAAATGACTTTAAAAATCAAATATTTGATCTTCTTTTTCCTGAGAGTCATATACTGAAAGTCAATCCTTTCACCAATAACTGAAAATTGTATTGCTAGTTTTCTATTACAAAATATCAAAGTCAGTCCCAACTAACCACGAGAGCCGGGATGTCCTGTCTCCCTCTCTCATCAGCAACCAGAGAGTACAGCATGGGTGTTCAGCAGGTTGCCCACCCAATTACCCCAACATTCTCAGTCCAAAATATATAGTCCCTGTGACGGTTCACCTTGAGAAGAGCTGTGTTTACTTCAGCTTACAGCTTATCTTAGCTACTGTTCTATTGCTGAGAAGAGACATCATGACCAAGGCAACTTATAAAAAAGCATTTAATCGGGAGTTTGCTGAGAGTTCCAGAGGGTGAGTCCGTGAGCACCATGGCAGGAAGACATAGCACTGGGGAATAACTGAGAGCTCACATCCTGATCCACAAATAGGAAGCAGAGACTGTGGGGAGCTGGGCCTGGAACAGTCTTTTGAAACCTCAAAGTCTACTCCTAGTTAGGGCACCTTTGTTAGGGTTTCTATTGTTAAGGAGACACATCATTGCCATGGCTACTCCTATAAAGGAAAACATTTTAATTGGGACTGCCTTACTGGTTTAGATGTTTAGTCCATTATGTCAGGGCAGGAATCCTGGTAGCCTGCAGGCTGACAGGAAGAGCTTGAGGGTTCTACATCTCAATCTTCAGGAAGCAAGAAGAAAGCCCCTCTGCCTGGCTTGACCATTTGAAACCTCAAAGCTCACGCATAGTAAGACACCATCTCCAGCAACACCACACTTACTCCAACAAAGCCACAACACCTCATAATAATGTCACTCCCTATGTGCCTACTGGAGCCACTTTCATTCAAACACTCACACATCTCTTCTAACAAGAGCATACTTTCTAGTCCTTACTAAAGACTCCACCAACTGGGAGCCAAACATTCAAATATGGCCTATGGGGCCAACCTCACTCAAACCACCTCAAAGCTTGTAGTCTGTCATCCAGGGAAATCAGGACAGGAACTAAAAGCAGGAACCTGGAGGCAAAAACCTGACACAGGGGCTATAGGAGTGTTATTTATTGGTTCGCTCTGTAATTTGAATCTGTAAACTTGCCTATGACTTGCTCAGCCTACTTTCTTATAGCAACCAGGCCCACCAGTCCAGACATGATACTGCCCACAATGAACCAGGCCTTTATATATCTATCACTAATCAGGCTCACCCATAATACAAGCTGTTGAAGGGTATTTTCTCAGTTGAGCCTCCTGTTACCTAATGACTCTACCTTGTTGAAATAAAACTAGCAGTGCAGTGTGCCATCCACTAGTACACTTCCATAAGACATCAGCACTAAGAAAAAAATAGAACCATCACCTCTTTTACCTCAGTCTTGTAACAATAGTTCCTGAGCACTTCTGATATTTAAGACTGTTCTGGATGATGGAAGAGAACATGAGAGTGCTGACGTGTACAACCCATTCTTTTCATTTGCTTCATCAAAAATATTAATAATAATAAATCACATCCTGGCCTTTTGGCTAAGATTAAATGTAAAATGCCTACTGACAGGTTTTTGTTTTTTTTTTTTAAAAACCTGTTACTAGAAAACCAAACAATTTAATAAATAAATCTGATGGCATGGGTTTTGTTTCTGTGATCACATTTAATGATATGTCCCATATCTTCCAGTGTTATGTTATTCTCTGTACAGGCAGATACCAAACTCAAAAAAACTTTGAGCAAGAGCTGGCAAGCGCCGGGCGTGGTGGCGCACGCCTTTAATCCCAGCACTCAGGAGGCAAAGGCAGGTGGATTTCTGAGTTCGAGGCCAGCCTGGTCTACAAAGTGACTTCCAGGACAGCCAGGGCTATACAGAGAAACCCTGTCTCGAAAAAAAAAAAAAACACAAATAAAAATAAAATTGTTAAAAAAAAAAAAAAAAAGAGCTGGCAAGCAAGACCCTTTGCTGAGGGTTGTCTAGTGCCACCGTGGCATCCGATGCATGAGAAGAGGCTAAGGTTTTAGAACGTGGACTCCCTAAAATCTTGCCCTGACAAAGGCAAGCCGTCATAAGCTGACTTATTCTGTATAATATGTAATATCCTATGTAATAAGAAAACAGGGAGTCCTAAACTTAAATTATACAACACATTTTTTATCTAAAAACTTAAAATTTGCTGCTGTTGCTCCACATCTGATTCTCTTTCACAGACAGTTTCCAGAGGGTCAGCCCTGGTGTGCTACTATGTTCTGCCCATGTCATGGGAGGAGGACGGAATAGAAGGACACAGGGTCCCGCTGCACATAGGCAGCAGGGAGCTTCAGAGACAGACCTCGTCCAAACACAGAGCAACAGAGCCTTAGATTCTGGCAAGAGCTTTAGAATGCTAACATTAAAAAAGAAAGGAAGGAAGGAAGGAAAGCAGGAAGGAAGGAAGGGAAAGACAGACAGACAGAGAACAAAACACTCAGAGAAAAGAGTTCCTTCACTATAATAAAACCATTTTTTCTTACAGACTTGAAGGGTCCGACTGTACCATGCAGAGGTTTTGAACATGGGTTTTAGAAGGCAAGGCAGGTGTAGACTGAATGCTGACCTTGCCACCAGCCTTTAGCCTGTTACTGCCACACTATGAGCTTCAGTGCTCACATTTACTTGTGTGTGAACCTATTACACCATGCCGAAAGCAAATAAGGTTATGTAAGTGCTTAGCAAACATTTAATACACAGGGTCTATATATTACCTTTCAGTCAAGGGCAACACCTCGACTACTTCCTCCTTCCTTAGGTTATCTGGCCCTCAGTCATCCACTAAGTATTCCTCACATCTACACCACTGCGTGTGTGACTCAGGGTCCTGCCACTAGGAGTGCCTGCAGGGCGTTTGCATACAGAACGTGGCACCTGTTATTGGAAAGTCAAAGGTCGCCTCACCAGCAGCACAACCAAGCATCTAATGCTATCTAGTAAATCACTAAAGAGATTTTTACCCACTCCACTTGTACTTTATACTTGTCACTTAAAACTTTGCTTATGATCGATTAACAGTAGTGCTGGCAAGCTTTTAAGTCAACCTGACACAGGATATAGTCATTCTATCAGGGGAACCTCAATCGAGATAATGCTCCCACCAGACTGTCCTGTGGGTAAACCTTGGAGCATTTTCTTGACTGATGTATGTGGGCAGACTTAGCCCACAGCAGGAGACGCCACCCCCGGGCTGGTATAGCAGACTAAGCACCAGGCATGGCCTCTAAGTTCCTGCCTTGAGATCCTGCCCTGACTTCCTTGGACGACAAACTACAAGTGGTTCTCCCTTTTTCTCCTCAAGTTGACTCTGGTCATGATAGGCTTTTATTTTGTTTTCTGTTTGTTGTTTCTTTTGTTTTGCTTTTGTTTTATCACAGCAATAGAAGCCCTGAGAAAATAATGTAATAAATAATTATTCACTTTGCTCTTTCTTGATTATATAGACTACACTCCAGCAGTAGGACAAGACTAAAGAATGAGAACCCTAACAATTGCACAGCTACTCAGTCTGCCACAGTTAACGTCATTACTAACTAGTTAGAACTCGTACCTACTACTGCTGCCGAAGACTCTATTAGTTGTAAATTCTTTATAGTCTGAGGTTGAATGGATTGAAATGGAAATGAACCAGGATGCAGGGAGAGGCCTGGGCTTCACAGAACAGTAACACATGTGGAATTAAGCCTAACAGGTTACATTAAAATGATTATGTAAATGGAAGAAAATTAAATAGTAGCTTAAGCTGAATGGGAGAGAGCTTCCACTTACCCCCAAAAGTCAAAAATGTATCAAAAGTAAGATGGATGGATGGGTTTACATATAAAAATAAAAGCCAGGAGCCAGGCGCACTCCTTTAATCCCAGCACTCGGGAGTCAGAGGCAGGTGGATTTCTGAGTTGGAGGCCAGCCTGGTCTACAGAGTGAGTTCCAGGACAGCCAGGGCTACACAGAGAAACCCTGTCTCAAAAAACCAAAAAACAAACAAACAAACAAAAACTTATTAAGGGCCTACTATCTATGAATAGTATTCTAAAGGATAAGGATATAAGAAAGTAGAAACACATTGTCACCAACAAGAAACATAAACTGAAATTCAAGATACAACTACCTACTTTAATAAAAACAGAGAGTAACCCAATACCAAAAGGGGGGAGTTTAAACAAGAGCACACTGTGAGAGTGCCTAACTGAGCCTCGGTCACTGGAAGAATAATACCTTCTGGATATACAGCTCCACAATGTCATTGTATAGAGGAACATTTCCAAGGCAGGGGAAACCATTCAAACCCAACAGCTTCTAGAGCTCAAATGGCAGAATCATGGTTAAATCACAACATGCTGTCACTGCAGCTCAGTGCTGTCAGACAGACCCAGACAGCACAAGCCTCAATCTACACCTGTTCATGCAAGCTGAAATTCTCACCATCTTTAGAGTAGAGAGAACATTTTCATATCTTTTACTTAACACATCATGAAAAGTACCACCTTTTTAACATACAATCACTATAATATTATTGGAATTTTCTTCATGAGGG
Source organism: Mus caroli (assembly GCF_978045245.1). Classification (NCBI taxonomy): domain Eukaryota; kingdom Metazoa; phylum Chordata; class Mammalia; order Rodentia; family Muridae; genus Mus; species Mus caroli. The sequence goes on from NW_028227272.1 coordinate 17,202,701, forward strand.
ACTGTTTTCTGTGGTAAAATTTAGTATTTTGTTCTTGGGGCTCAGTTTCCAACTGTTTCAAATGTTCAGGAGCCATGTGTGGCTGGCAGCTGCTATAACTGGGTGATGCACACAGTTCTCAAGTGAGGGTGCTTTGGTTTGGTTTTGTTTTTCCAGAGGATATTTGGAGACATGAGTAGCTGTCACCAGTACAGAGTGCTGCTAGCTGTTCTAGGCAGAGGCAGGAAAGTTGGTGGACATTCTACACTGCACAGGACCACCCCATAACAAAAGTTCTTTATGCCACAATGTCAGTAGCACTGAGGTAAGCATAGACTGCTAAACAGCTAAGGCAGCAGTACACAGTAATCTGAGAGAAGGGATTTATGAGGTCATTTTTTTAATGTTATAATTCTTTAAATCCTTTTCAGAAGTGATTTTTTAAATGGGGTCTCAAGTAGCCTAGGCTGATCATGACTAATATGCAGCCAGGTATGACCTTAAGCTCTTGATCCTCCTGTGTCCACCTCCAGGGCTCAGACTACAGGCATGACTAGGTTTCTGCAGTGCTGAGAAAGGAACCCAGGGTTCCCCACAAGTATCAAAGGGCCTCAGTGGCCAGATGCCCAACCACAAGCACAGGTACTGCAGCAGTGGCTTTCCCAAAGGGGACAGGGAGGTGGCAAGACCCCAACAAGAAGATGCTGCCTCCAGTTTTGCCTGCTCTGCAGCTGTGTGAGTCGCACATATTGAACACCTTACTACTGAGGCAAGGAGGAGGAGGGGATAGAGACACTGCAGAGCTAAAAAGGAACAAAAGTCTGGATTCTGCCTAAACCCAGCTAGAGGTCAAAGACCTGCACTCACGTGCCTAGCTGGAAAGATAAAGAGTCAGCTGACCCACAGCACACAGAGCTCTTCCCTTTGTGGGTACTACATTTACCATCTTACGTTTGCCATCTTGGCATTTGTCATAGTTCACACACCTACTGCATGCACAGCCATTGAATGCCTGGGCTGCCCGTCTCCCTCCAGACTGCCAATCTGCTGACAGGGCACAATGTGCTTGCCCTGCAATGGTCAGGGACCAGGAATCATTCCCCCGGGAGCAATCCAAAGCCCTCCTGACAAGCATGCCACCCTGAGAAAACCAACCCATGTCAACTCACATTCCCATGCCACCTGTTAGTACAAGCCATAAATAAGGGCAAATGCGTAAAGCCAGAGGACACAATATGGTGTCAGCATGGCAACATAGGTATTTTCTACCAGCGGTAATCTGGTATTACCTTACAATGAGGAAGAACTTAAGTTGTTGCATAAACTTGATCTGAAGCAATTAATTCAAAGTTTGTATTACAATGGGTGGGGGAGATCTGAGATTAAATTTGTCAATACCATGATTAAGTTTCAAATGATTAAGCTAAAATCGAATCACAGGATGAGGAAATACTTGGAGCTCAATGCTTGAGGCAGTGGTTCTCAACCTTCCTAATGCTGCAACCCTTTAATATAGTTCCCCCACCATGCCACAGGGGCACGTGTTCCACTATGTTCATAACAGCCTTATTTGTGATAGCCAGAAGCTGGAAAACAGAACAGAACAGAACAGATGCCCCGCGGCAGAAGGGTCATACAGAAGATGTGGTTTATTTACACAGTGGAGCACTACTCAGCTGTTAAGAACAAGGACGTGCTGAGTTCTGTAGGTAAATGGATGGAACTAGAAAATAGCATCCCGAGTGAAGTAACTCAGACCCAAAAGGACATGCATGGTATGTACTCATTAATAAGTAGATATCAGCCAAAAAATAAAATTAAAACAAACAAACAAAAAAATAGCACAGAATACCCAGGATACAATCCACAGAACTCATACAGGTCAACAAGCTGAAGCCCAAGCGAGGACGCCTCAGTCCCACTCGAGAGAGAGAAGAAAGCTATCTCAAGTGAGAGGGAGGGAGGGATCTGAGATGGAAAGTGGACAGGCAGGGGAGTGGGGGAGGGGGAACCTGATCTGATATTGGGTGAGGGGAAAGGACTGAAAAGGACTCATATGACCCCCAAAGGGCTCGTGACCCACAGGTTGAGAACCCCTGCTTAAGGAGTAAGAATTGCCTTTATTCCATGAGATCTCAGGAGGCCCAGTGTAGCCACACCAGGAAACTTTAAAACTCCACCAATAACTTGATTCCATTGCAGAGACTTTTGTATCTAGAATAGAGCCCTTTTTCTTTTTAATACTCTACATATGACTTTAATACAGTCTGACTTGAAAACTACTGATTTAGATACTAAAACTTGTAAATGTTGGTGAAAATGCCTTTAAGATTTTCAGTTTTTAGCTTTGGAAAACAAAAACACAAAAATAGAACTTTCTTCATGCCAAGGTCAGCCCGGGTGTCAGTTCTCAGGACCCATCGATTTTCGTTTTTGAGCTAGGGTCTCTCACTGGGACCAGGCTATACAATCAGCCCCAAGGATTCTCCCACCTGTCTCCCTCACTGCTGCTGTACCTGCTTTCACGTGGGTTCTAGGACTCCCACTCAGGACCTCACACCTGCAAATCAAGCACTGTACCAATGGAGTTTCCCACACACACCCAGGCCCTGCTTCATGGACTTCTTAAAAGTCACAGGACTTCAGCTTTTACAGGTACTTAGAATGTGTTCCTACCTCTCAAAACCAAATGTAAGTATTTCTGTGACACAGCATAGGACATCAATCGTTTTTGCAATGTTTGCTCCAGAAACAAAGGCATCTTAAAGATAGGTGCCATGCATAGTCAATACTGTTGATTTTGGCTGGCTGTTCCACTGTTCTTCTGATGGTCCCACACACTAGGCTAAAACAACAGGCAGGTGAAATTAATGTTTCAGAGAACCCAATAGCTCTGCTCTGAATCACCTAACTCCAGAAATACCACACTGGGACAATCAGCAGATCACAGTACCCTATCGGATCTGCTGATAAATTCTACTGTGCCACACCCACAGGGAGGTGAGGCCACAAGGACAGCCTGGCCTACACTTGGTTCCCTGTGAAGGACACTCATTTGTAAATCAGTCTTGCTTCAGGCATTCATGAATGGACTTTGTCAATCGTGTTTTTCCATAATTTCTGCTAAGATCAAACTGATCTCTTTGAACGACAGATGCAGAAGAAAATAATCTGTTATTTGGAAACATGTTTTTACTATACAGCCCAGGCTGGCCTTAAATTTGGGATTATCCTTCCACCTCAACCACACCCAAGCATGAGAATTAGAGAGGCCCAGCCAGAAGAAGAGCCTTGAATAATGAAAAGCACACATAACACCTAAACTGCTAACTCCTTCCTTTAAAAGGGAAGGAAGGAAGAACTAGACAAGTTTAACTCCACTATCGGACGTCAGTGTACCAGAAAAACCTCACGTCACTGTGTTTGAAACAGACAGGTTCAGTCATTGCAAGGACTTGTAGAGAGAATGTCTATCCTTAGCACTGACCCTTTAATTTGTGATCAGACACAAGGCATGAAGGACAGCAGGTGTTGCCACAGAGCCAAGCTTTACTAAGCGTTTCACTGGCCATTTGTCATCTCCTAACTACTTTAATAGACACCAGTGCTTAGAACTACCTTAAAAACAGTAAGCTGTGCTAGGGTCATGGCTCGCACACCTTTCGTTCCCAGCACATCAGAGGCACAGGCAGACACATCTGAGTTTGAGGCTAGCCTGGTCTACACAGTAAGTTCCATGCCGCCTAGGGCTACATAATGAGACTGTCACACACACAAAAAGAAACTAACAAAAACTACCCCAAGTCCCATCTAACAATTTTCTTTTCAGGTGGGAATCAGTGAGCTGTTGCTGTAGACACAAGCAGCTCTCACCAGCAACAGCACGACGGCCATCTCTCCTGGGGCTGTGGCCAGCACTGAGACTGGCATCTGACTGGAGGCCAGCTACCTAGTCATACCACCAAGCCTAAGAAACTCCAGAGCCTCACAGAGCTGATAGATGCTTACATGGAGGAAAGGGACTTGGGGCAGAGGCATCCAGAAGATGCACTGAGTTGCTGCAGAAACACTTATGCAGAGATATGAAATACTAGCTGCTGTCCTGCCCTCCTCCCTAAACCAGGCTGACTCACCGGGCACTGTTCTCCACTCTGAGAACATAAGAGCTAAAACAAAATCACATGCCTTTTAGCTGTAAAAGCTTTCAGGGTCAAATTCTCTCAAAGTGTAATGTCATACAAAGCATTGCAGGAAAACGATTGCAGAGGTGGGTAGAGGTGATTTATTTTTTCTGATATAATCGTATGTACTTCACACATTTCTACAATAGGCTCCTATTCCTTTCCTAATAACGTCTTAGAATAATTTCTGGAAGAGATAAGATTTACATCCTAAATCCCTAAAATACAACTCAAACTCATCAAGATATCTTGAGTAGCTAACTATGAAAACTCTAACCAATGCCAAGAGTCCATCTAAGTTTTAATGAAGATCCCTGGATTTTCAGAATGCTGATTCCTTACTTTCCTAGACGCAAAATATTCTAACTTGAAGGAAAATTCCACCAATGAGAAAAAATAATGCAATCACAATGGTGCATGGGCTCTAGCTGACTTCTGGTTATTTTCCATTCTTCCTCTTGTCCTCCATTCAACAAGCTCATGAAAAACAAGTCACCCTGAACTTTAGCCTGATCACCAAACGTGACCACTTAAGTCAAACTTTACAAAGCACCTGACAGCTTTATCTCACTTAGCTCAAACATGTAGTAAGTCCAGGACCTAGCTGTGGATTCTTATACCTTCTACCTCCACAGTCTCTCCTTTCTCCAAATGCTGATTCTCTGTTCTCCAGCTAAATGCTACCTTTTCCTAAGGTCTTCCCTAAGAGAAGGACTTTTTCCTTGTTAAATTATATATGTATATGTATACACACATATATATACATATGTGTGTGTACATATATATGTATGTATATGTGTGTATATATGTGTGTGTGTGTGTATGTATGTATGTATGTACATATCTGAGTTAAAATTCTATAGGAAGGCAAGCTCTGCCTCAATTCAACTGTGTCTGTACCAGATAGGTGGTGTGCAGCATCGTACATGCATACATACTAAAGTGTGTTTACACGCTTGCTGACTTAGTCACCATTCTTTGGCTGTGAGGACATAACATGACCATGTCAACTTGTAAAAGAAACCATTTAATAGGGGACTTGTTTAACATTTCAGAGGGTGAGTCCTTGACCATCATGGCAGGGAGAGTGGCAGCAGGCAGCTATGGTGCTGGAGCAGTAGAGCAGCTGGGAGCTTACACTCTGAGACAACAACCACAAGACAGAGAGAGCTAACGGAGAGTGGCGTGGGCTTTTTAAACTTCAATGCCCACTCCCAGTGACATACCTCCTCCAATAAAAAACTGTTCTAACAACTGGGGACCAACCATTCCGCAAACACATGAGCAGATGAGGGTCATTTCATTCAAATCAACACATTTGCTACACAAATAAAAACATCTCACAATTAAAAAAAAAAAAAAAAAAAAGGACTGACTAGGAAGGAGTAGCATGCATGCCTAGTGTGTGCAGTTAGGACTAGGGACCAGTATGCACACCTAGTGTGTGTAATGCCACAGGCTCAACAACACCACCAAAACCAAAACTCATCTGAGCTCCTGGACCTGGACACTCTCTGTGTGCACACCGTGCACTCATTCTCCATGTGCACATACAAACACAATGCAAAAAGCAGGCTGTGCTACAAGCAAGAACCATGCACACAAGAAACATGACAGTGTTCAGCAGTGATCCAAAGAGAGAAGTCCACACTTAAGCTCAAATAATGCCACCCAATATTCATTCTTAGATCAAGGAAGACACAGAAAATGCAATCAGCACTTTAGAATAAACCATGTCTGCTAAGCCTCAGATTAAATGTGGCAATTCACACTAACTTTACAGTTCTAAAGCGTACAAATGTTATTTTTTACGCTAATTAACTCCAAGCATTTATAATAGACTATAGATACTTAATGTAACTGTTTAACACAATTTTCCCAGAATATTAAAAAAAAAATCATACAATACCAAGAACTGTCCAAAGCATGTTTTCAGGTCCTTTCTAACACACTAGCTTCTTGGTCCTTTTTGATTCTAACATGTTTGCAACTGTTGTATGCTTATATGTTAACTGGAGATCAGAGGTGGCCTAGAAAGCCTTCTTTCCGTCTTCTACGGTTCTATGGTTCCTCTGTAATGAGCAGCAGGGAGAGTGCTCCTAGCAGAACCATTCTCTAAGGATGGAGCGGATACTCAGGAAGTGTTGCAAGAAACATCACTCTCTACCCAGTCAGCTGCTCAGGGTTTGTTTGTTTGTTTGCTTTGTTTCTTTTTAAAATATATTCTCAGCCGGGCAGTGGTGGCGCATGCCTTTAATCCCAGCACTTGGGAGGCAGAGGCAGGAGGATTTCTGAGTTCAAGGCCAGCCTGGTCTACAGAGTGAGTTCCAGGACAGCCAGTACTACACCGAGAAACCCTGTCTCGAAAAACCAATAAATAAATAAATAAATAAATAAAGTGTGTGTGTATTTTCTCTTCCTTAAAAACTGAAATAATTGACATGAATATTATTTCAAGCCTGAAAACTTCTGGAATCGTTCTAATTCCTCAGTAATCAAGCTTACACCATCTACAAGCTTGCAATGAGTGTACCTAAGAAGTCACAGTTTTGACAGGAGATACTGAAGATTTCAGAAGGTATATGTACTTCTCAAAATAATGGATAGCTATACATTCATTATAATTTATGTACAAAAATAAGTTGAATAAACCTATGATTTCATTGCTTAGTTCAAGGCTAAGAATAACTTTTTAAAAATAAGTATTTCTTAAATATTTTAAGCCAAAAATGTTAAGAAAAAGAAGAAAAGAGCAAACATAACACCTTGGGAAACAAGAAAGAATTCCTGAAATTTAACAGACTTACTAGCAACCTTCTTGCCCAAGGTTGACTTAGTAAACATGGCTTCATTTACAGTTCCTCTCTGTCTACAGAGGAAAGGCCTGGCAGAGCTACTGCATACCCAGGTCAATAACCTCAACAAACTCGATAGGACTCAATGTTAGCATCATGGGTTGCAACATTTCCTGTAAAAATCACTCATTCTTCACACCTTATGTTAGCCAAGGGGAGCAGAAGTAATCAAAATCACTCATTCTTTCGTCCAGATTTCCTGTTTCCTCGATTTTAAATTCTAGCCAATCTCAGACATCTCATCAGCTTCCAGAGAAACCCCAATCCTCCTCCTATATCTCCTTCCTCACCTGTGTTTGAAAGCAGACCCCAGATTTGCCCACATGGTCTGCACAGCAGGCACCTGATGCTCCTTGTATTAATTTCCTGTCTCTCCTCTGTCTATGGTTTTTCTCCATTATTTCAAGACAAATCCAAGAGATAGATAGATAATTTGCATATGTATAAATATATGTATATAGACATACATTTTTTTTTAAAATCTCTTCTCAGCTGGGCATAGTGATACACACCTGCATTCAGGAGGCAGCAGGCAGTGAGTTCAAGTCCAGTCTGGCCTACGAAGTGAGTTCCAGGACAGCCAGAGCTACAAAGAGAACCTGTCTCCAGAAATAAAAATTCTTCTCACTTGGGTATGTTGACCATATGCCTGACGTCCTAGCACTAAGAATACCAGAAGTTCAAGACCAGCCTCCAGTTATATAGGGAGTTCAAGGCTGGCCTTGGCTTCACCAGAACCTCTTAAAAAAAAAAAAAAAAAAAGGAAAACAAAAGTTCTTTCTCAGAGGCAAGGGTGGTGTCTCACACCTGTAACTCATTATTTAGGAGGCTACTGCAGGAGGATCAAAAGCTGGATGTCAGTCAGGACTACAGGATACTGTCATTCCTACATGGATAGGTAAGAAAGCAAGGCCTGATGGCACAAGACACTTGGGTACAGTTCAAGGTCTGCCTGGACTACAGAGCAGGTTCTTAGCCAAAGAAATAGCTCATTGAGAGAGTGCTTGCCTAGCATGCAAACGACTCAATGACCATTCCTCAATACTAGGGGCAAAAAAAAAAAAAAATGAAAATTTAAAATCGCCTTTTTATATCAACACCAGTAGCCATTAGGGAAATGCAAATGAAAACCGCAAAAAGGTTTCAAAAGCATCTATCAGACTGCCTAAAATGAAAATGATAACCACCCCCAATATGGGCAAGAACAAGAAAAAACAAATGAAAGGGGGATATAATATAATACAGCCACTTTGGGAAAGAACCTGTGTGCAGGTGAACTCACCTACACCTGAGGGGTCAAAGTAGAGATGGACTCTGGGTAATGTCCTCTATTCTCTATTTATTCATTTACTTACATCTGATTACAGAAAATAACACTGGAAATTTCCTTATGCATTTTTTTAGGTTCCCCCAGTATTAATTAACATCTTGCATAACTATAGTATAACATTGCAAGAAGACCTTGTCTCCTCAACCCAAACTCCTGAACTTTTAATAAAATCACTGTCCTGGATCACTGTCAATCCTGTAGTGATTCTCATTATTTTTTTTTTTTTCTTTTTGGATTTTTCGAGACAGGGTTTCTCTGTGTAGCCCTGGCTGTCCTGGAACTCACTCTGTAGACCAGGCTGGCCTCGAACTCAGAAATCCGCCTGCCTCTGCCTCCCAAGTGCTGGGATTAAAGGCGTGCACCACCACTGCCCGGCTCATTGTTATTTTTTATAACAGCACATTAATTTAGTTATCTCAAATCACTAATTTTTAAATCTCATGAATTTCCAGTGCTTCCCCTCCCAAAAGTTCTTAGCATGGCGTGCAGACACTTCCCTGACACACCCTTTTTACACATTCCACTCTAATCTAAGAGCAAATTCTCTACTGAGCACTGCCCATGCAGCCACCACTCTTAGAAGGTTGTATTATCTCTCTTGATCCTACTGTACATAAGGCACAATGGCACAAGCTGCTTATTCAAGGTCCAGCATGCCACGTTCTTTTCTATACATCTAGGTCTTTACCTCTGTAGCCTAAGAAAATTCCCATCATCCTTCAAAGCCCTGCTCCAGTGGACCCTTAAAACTTTCCCAGATTTAACTACCAGACAATTTCCTGACAAGTATTAGACATACATTCAAGAAATGTTTGGTTAACACAAGATCTAGCTAATAGGGACACATAGTTACAAAACTGGTACCAAGAAGCACTGGACACTGAAGAATGAGGCATTCTCTAATTCTCTACTACAGTGAGGACAAAGACGCCCATTAACAAAAACAAAAAAAACAAAAACAAAAACAAAACAAAAAAACCTATCGATTGACGACGAGTAAGCAATGGCTTTCATCCACCCAAGACGCAAAACCATGTCAGGCTGAGACACCAATTTCAGCTCCAAAGGCCACAGCCTCAAGTGCTCACATGCAAAGACTCCACAGTATTCACATGGCAAAGATGTGACAGGTGTTCACATGGCAAAGGTGACAGGTGTTCACATGGCAAAGGTGACAGGTGTTCACATGGCAAAGACATGACTAGTGTTCACATGGCAAAGGTGACAGGTGTTCACATGGCAAAGACTTCACAGTGTTCACATGGCAAAGATGTGACTAGTGTTCACATGGCAAAGACATGACTAGTGTTCACATGGCAAAGGTGATGGGTACTCACATGCAAAGACTTCACAGTGTTCACATGGCAAAGACGTGACTAGTGCTTACATGGCTTAGACGTGACTAGTGTTCACATGGCAAAGGTGACGGGTGCTCACATGCAAAGACTTCACAGTGTTCACATGGCAAAGGCATGACAAGTGTTCACATGGCAAAGAAGAGACAATTGCTCACACAGCAAACACTTCACAAGTGTTCACATTGCATAAACCTGAAACTTCTAATCCTAGATGCCTTCCTACCTTACTTATTTCTTTTGCAATTCCAGAAAAGATAGAATGCTTAAAAAAAAAAACAAACAAACAGGAAAAAACACATCTACTAACTTAAAAGTTAAAATGTATCTTAGTATTCCTATTGGAGAAAATTTAGATTGTTACCAAAAATGCTTTATATTCATAAATTCAGGTGCAAAACTTATTGATTATCCTATCACTATCTAGAATAATTATTCCATCCATTCTCTGAAATCTAAGAAAGTCTCTTAAAATGATTCCTTTTCTTGTTTTGTTTTGTTGGCAGGGTATTCTAGCTGGTTTTATGTCAACTTGACGTACGCTAAAGGGAACCTCCATTGAGAAAATGCCACTCTTAAGAACAGACCGCAGACAAGCCTATAGGGTATTTCTTAATTAGTGATTGATGGGTAAGGGCACAGCTCACGGTGGGTGGTGCCGTCCCTGGTCTGGTGATCCTGGGGTCTATAAGAAAGCAGGCTGAGCAAGCTATGAAGAGCAAGCCAGTCAGCAGCACCCTCCATGGCCTTTCCATCAGCTCCTGCCTCCAGGATCCTGCTTGTTTGAGTTCCTGCCCTGACTTCCTTTGTTGAATGACATGGAAGTGTAAGCCAAACAAACCCTTTCCTTCCCACCTTGCTTTGGTCATAGTGTTTTATCTCAGCAATAGTAACCCAATTATGACACAGGGTCTCTGTGGATAGCCCTGGCTATTCTGGAACTTACTATGTAGAGCAGGCTGGCCTCACACTTATAAGACCCTCCTGCTTTGCCTCTTAGTGCTGGTTCTGAAGGTGTGCAATGTCAGGCCTGGCAAAATAATTCCTATTTTAAGCACAGAAAGCAAAGACAGGAGAAAAAAGCAAAAGTGAAAAACATTTGAAGTATATGAAAGAAGCCGAATGGTCTGCATTACCACTGTCCTCTGGTGTTCTCCCTCCCTCAACCCCACCCCAGCCTATCTGTCTCTTCCCTTTCTCAGTAATGGGTACTGAACCCAGCCACACATGGCTTTATATATGCCAGGCAAGAGCTCTACCATTTAGCTACATACCCATTCGTCTTTTTAATCAAGGGATTTTCAGCAGCTAAGAAAATAGAGTCAATGAAAAAGAGAGAAGCCAGGTATGTGCTACAAGCCTCTCATCTCAGTGTTTCTGAGACAGAAACAGGCAGATGTTCCACATTAAGAGTTCCAAGCTAACCAGGCTACATACTACATAGTGTGGCCCTGTCTGTCTGTCTGTCTGTCTGTCTGTCTCTCTCTCTCTCTCTCTCTCTCACACACACACACACACACACACACACACACACAGGCAGCACAAGACAACTTCTCAATCCCTTCAGTGAACCAAACCAGCTCCTTCTTGTGAAGCTGGGTCTGAACCCAGGGCTTCATGAAAGCTAAGCGTACACTCTACCACTGAGCTACGCTCCAGCCTAAGGAATCTTAACATCCACTTAAAGCCAATAAAGAAAAATAAAATGATAGAATCTGTATCATATGAAAAGAAGGAGCTTTGGTGTAGGAACCAAGTCTGGGGCGGGAATCACTCACCGATCTTGTTCTCTGGAACCTGGGTTCCCCGGGGTCTCTGTGCTGCCCTGGTACAGCGCTTCTGTCCCTGTCACTTCGGTACCCAGGGCTGGGGATGACATATTCTTTTCCCATGTCAATATCTTTCATCTTCACCACACAGAGGACCAGGGTGCAGACTCCTCCTTTCACTTCAGAATTTCTGAAATTAAAAATTTACAAAAGCAGATGCCTCCTAATCATGCTTAAAGTATATGCCAAAGTGCTTTAAAACAGGACGGAACAAAAGTATTGACACTTCTTTACCAATATAGCTATAAAATTATTTTAAATATCCCTTCAGTTTCCTTCTTTTTTTTAAACAAACAAACAAACAAACAAACAAACAAACAAAAAGGGTTCTAGCATCAAGAAAATTTACCAAGCCAGACATAGTGGTGCACAACTTTAATCCCAGCGCTCAGAAGGCAGAGGCAGGCATATCTCTGAGTTCAAGATGAGCCTGGTCTACAGAGCAAGTTCCAGGACAGCAGGGCTACACTGAGAAACCCTGACACACACACACACACACACACACACACACAAAAGAATAAATAAAAAAGGTCTATGTTCTACCTTTTTAAGCATCACATGGTCTACTCCTTTTTTTTTTTTTAAAGATTTATTTATTTATTATATGTAAGTACACTGTAGCTGTCTTCAGACACACCAGAAGAGGGAGTCAGATCTTGTTACAGATGGTTGTGAGCCACCATGTGGTTGCTGGGATTTGAACTAAGGACCTTTGTAAGAGCAGTCGGGTGCTCTTACCCACTGAGCCATCTCACCAGCCCACATGGTCTACTCCTAAAACTCTGTTCTGTGTTTCTACACCACTGCCTGTCTGGCTAATTCCAGTCAACATTCTGTGTCAACTCTGGTCACTTTTTAAAAAGTTTGCATTTCTCTTATTTACAGGGGGGTGGGGGTGGGTACGAGACAAACAGATGGACACACAGAAAGCAAAGATAATCATGTGCACTTGCAACTTGCAAGAGTCAGTTCTCTCTTTCTACCATCCAGGTTCTGGGGATGGAACTCCAGTCCTCAGTTTGGCACAGGCCACTTTTTAAAATCTAAACACATACTTGCCCCTCTAGAAGGTCCCCCGTTGTCAGAAGCTCAGATTCCCGAACAACAGATATGAAAACACCACAGATATCTGACCTATGGCCATGCTACACTGTAGTCCATAAGTCCAGCCATGATGACACTAGTAAGGACTGTGTCTCTTGCAGCACAAAATTTTGACAACTGTAACGCATTTGCTGTTTTTGACACAGGATCTCAAGTAAGTAGCCCAGGCTGGCTTCCTACTCTTGGTCTTCGAAGGATGGCCTTGAACTTCTGACCCTCCTAACTGCATTACAACAGCTGGGATTTCAAAACTGCACTACTACGCCCAGTTTATCTGGTGCCAGGGATCGATCCCAAGGCTTTGCACACTTCGGGCAAGCACTCTGACAGCAGAGGTACAACCCAAGCTCCTATTACTCATTTTTAAATCATCAGAAGAAAAATACTTATTAATCCTTGAAGTAAAAAAAAAAAAATTAATCTGGGCAGTGGTGGTGCACACCTTTAATCCCAGCACTTGGGAGGCAGAGTCAGGCGGATTTCTGAGTTTGAGGCTAGCCTGGTCTACAAAGTGACTTCCAGGACAGCCAGGGCTATACAGAGAAACCCTATCTCAAAAAAAACAAAAAAGGGCTGGAGAGATGGCTCAATGGTTAAGAGCACCGACTGCTCTTCCGAAGGTCCTGAGTTCAAATCCCAGCAACCACATGGTGGCTCACAACCATCCGTAATGAGCTCTGACGCCCTCCTCTGGTGTGCCTGAAGACAGCTACAGTGTACTTAGATATAATAAATAAATCTAAAAAAAAAAAAATTAAGACCCTCAAATCTCCAATGAGGGCTGGACTGGCCATTTTGCTTATCAGAATTCTGGTTCAAGCACTGGAAGTTGATACAGATAAGTTGTTTATTTAAAAAAAAAAAAAAAAGGAAGGAAGAGCACCTAGCCCAATGACTGTATACACTATAAACAAAACCAGCTTACTAAGCAAAAACAATGCTTGTGGCTCTGGACCTTACGAAAGCTAAGCTATAAACAGATCTGGCATCTGCCATTGTCATCTGGAAGAGGAAGATTACTTGCTACTTTAAAAATAGGCAAGAGGGGGCTGGGGAAGCTTAAAAGGGAGGAGCCCAAGGGAACCCATTCACAACACCAAACACATCAAGAACATCGGGGAAAGTTACCGAAGAACTGTATGAGGCAATGTTTTTTCTCAGTTGTGTGTGTTCAATCATATATTATGAAGCGGAACCTGTAAAGTGTACACACAGAGTGTGGTAGCAAAGACACTGTTTTAACAGAAACAACTGTTTTCCTAATGGTGAGATAAGATAGGACTTCAGTGGCCTATTCTAACTTCCCTATCCTTCCAGACAAAGCAAGTTTCTATAAGAAGGGTATGCGGAATTGTTGTCCCCATGATCTTCAACACTGCCATAGAGTCACTTTCAATAAATAAATAATAAAGGTGCAGCACCTTAAAGTATGCAAACACCAAGGAGACCACCATCTTCCGTGTGTCTGGGATATGACAAGAAGAACACACGGAAGCCTGTAGAGTAGGGCTAAGGTGAATATGAATATGGATATGAAGCAATCATCTAAGAAAGGATTACCACACCAGGACCCTCTCCAGCTCAAAGAGCAATTACTACTTCCCATTTTCTAGACATTTCCCTTGCAGTTAATGTAGTCTTTTTTTAAAACTAATGCTAACTTAGCTTCAGTGATAAAGCATGTAGGTCAGAGGTTCTTTCTAGTCCCCAGCCCTGCCAAATCCAAAGGAAAGGGTGTGTGTATCAGGACTAGGAAAACCATGCATATTTTGGTTTAAGCCAGCACTATACAGGGAGAAAAAAGAATAAACAAAGTGGGAACTCTCACATTAGTACCCCGACTCAAAACTGACAGGGTTGGGGGCCATCTGGTTTTGCTCTAAAATTCTCTTTCCAGTGAAGAGGGGTGGATGCGACGATTCTGCAGGGGGGAGGGGCATTGCGTAGGCCTGGAGAACTGTAACTAACCAGGTTGGTGTTTCCAAGTTCTGTTATCACAACATCTCTCAGGTTTTAGGCGCCTCAGGAAGCTCCTTCAGGCCCTGCAGCTACTGGAAGCTACAAGGAAGCTGAACCACTTATCACGCCCCCCCCCCCAGGGCCCACCTGTGCCTCCAAGCTCCCTCACCTGTCACTTACTCCAGAGACCCCAGTAAAACCTATCCATTTCTCCCTTTGGAACTCAGACTTCCCTGGTCATTCCTGTGCCCATCTGCATCGAGACTTCCACATCTATACGAAAACACCAAATCCAAGTGTTATAAACACAAAGCCACTAGCTCCTTTGCGTGTCAGCACCGAAAAGGACACTGGTGACAGAAGATCTAGGCTCCCATCTCTGCCTCGGCTTCGCTGTGTGTGCTGATGCCACGTACCTCCACATACCAGTAGCAAAAACAAACAAAAACAAAAACAAAACGTAGATAATGACTTACGTAGTAAGTGGCTGACAGCCTCCAGTCCCGGAGGGAGGTTGGGGCTTCTCTCTGGACAGCTCCGCCACCCGGCCCTAGGGCGTTCCCATGCTAGCCCGGGGCCTGGCGAGCACAGGCTCCATGACCCACCCACAGCGAACGCAGCTCCCCCTGGTGGCCGCGCGGAGAGTGGAGCCGGCCGTGACCACCCATCAAACCTCCCCTCCTGCCTTCTAACATCTACACCCCCGTACAGCCCGCGAGGTCGCCAACAAGCCGGGGACCGCGCGAGATCGGGACGAGAAAGGCCCCGTTTCTCCCGTCCGAGGCTCCCCACCGCCCACCCCGCCTTGGAGAGCCCAAAGGAGTGAGCCCGTGACAGCCTCCGACACTGCATGGAAAAGGCGTGAACCGTCACCTACCTGCACCCCAGCCTCCCCACACGAGAGCAAACAGCCCGGGCACGCTCGCGAACATCGGACCCGGAGCAAAACAAGCCTTTATAGCGGCATAGTCCCCCACAACGCGCAAGCGCGATGCACAAAGCTTGCGCAAGACCGAAGGGAATCGTAGTCCCTCATCCGGCAGCCCCCAGCGCCGCACACCGCAAAAGACTACGTTTCCCAGAAGCACCGCTGGTGCCCGGGATGGGGTGCAGGCTGCTCACCGTACCCGCGCGCATCTCGTGCTGCCCCATCCTTCCCCGGTTTCTGATGCCCAGTCTGGAACCTTCTCTGCCTGAGTCACGGGGGCTGGGCAGCCGGGTCGGGGTAGCGGGTGGCGCTGTATTCTCTGACAGCCAGAGGTTCAAAGTCAGGAACTTCCAAATCTATGCGGCGGTTCCACGTGCCAGAAAACATCGTGAAGGTCATCGTAGCCTGCTTCTGTCCAACTCCAACTCTTAGCTGTGGTGTCACCTAACGGGTGCATGAGTCCTCCACGTTCTGCATGAATGGTACCTTTGGATCTTTTCTCTTACCCATCTATCACAGCTTCTTGACTTCTAAGTAGTGAAATGCCAGAATCGCAATTTTCCAACGTGACAAGGGATGTCAAAATGATATATTAACTAATCAATCTATTTTTATAAATAAAAGTAAAGCTCCTGAGGCATTAGTCGTTTTATTTTTTCTATTTTATCTATGTCAGTATCATAATATAAAGACTACTCTATTGCGTGCCTCCCTACCTTTAAACTACCCGGGGCTTGTTTATGGTTACCCATTTAAGGGATTTAAGAAGAAAGTAAACTGGATTGTCCATCATACAACTACCTAGTTAGCTACTGTGAACACTAATGTCATAAAGCTGGACTTATTGACAGGGTGTATATTTGACACACAGAAAGCTCAGGAAGATAGGCAGTGTTCAGAGCTGGGCTTTCGGGAAATTGGATCATAAAGACTCCGAGTTAATGAATGGTTTAATATTGACTGATTGTTCCATGTCACTATTGGAAGCTATTAAATGTGAGGACTTGGAGGCTTGTTAAAGGAAGTTGGTCCCTGGAAGTATACCTTTGAGAAATGTGTGTTACCCCTTCCTGTCATGATGTTCAGCCTTGTGCCAACCACACACTAACGAAACCAGTACGCCATGGATGAAAACCTGAGCCAAAATAAGTATTTTCTCCTTTAAGTTCATGTTTTCTCCAGTATTTGTCATATGGTCATAATAACAAAGAGCTGATTATGTTTCACTATTTTAAAATTAAGATATATATTGTTGGGGTCAAGGAGCCGCCAGACAAACCACCAAACACTGATCTCAGGCAGACAGGGATAGTTTATGGAGCGTATGTCCTGGGACTGACTGATCAGGGCCAAAGACCAGACTCAGGAGCTGACTGCAACCTCGAGCCAGAATCTACAGAGCTTTTTAAGTCTGAAATCCACAAACATCTGTGTCAAGTTATTCCACCAATCAGGATTTAGGGATAAGGACGTCCTTAGAACATGTCTTTGTTGTACACTTACCCTGCTCCCATTGGTTGGGGATCAACTTGCATTGCCTGACACTCATGTCTTAACTTGCCAACCAGGATATCAGTTACCCATGTATATGTCTCTTTCTGCCGTGTAGGATGTCAAACCTCAAAGAGTTCTTAGGAATTTAAAACTATTAAACCCCTACTCAAAATGGAAACCTTATTCCAAATAGCTTCTTACATTGGTGCAGGTATCTCTCTTATGTTGTGATCCATCCCAGGAGAAGCTTATAAAAGCAAAAACCATAAAGGCTCATTCACCAGTGCAGGACATGCTTACTGTAGCTAACTATACAAAGCAGTTCTAACTGACCTTCACTGTGATTGGTTTCCAAGAGCATCAAAGCACATAACATAATAGAGTATGCATGAGAAAGTTCCTTGTAACAGTAATAACAACATAAAGTGGCTGGACAGGCAGCAGTTACTCGGGCCTTGACATCTGTGAGATGTCATTAATTGAAAAGATGAGCCACAAGTTATAACTGATTTTTCTTTCTTTAATTGAGGTAGAATCTCTGGGATTTCAGAAGCTGAACTTGCTATGTAGGCAAAGGTGACCAGCACCTTTGGTCCTCCTGTCTACCTCCATAGTATTGGAATTACAGGTGATAAACAGTGCTTGGTGACTGAGCCCAGCATGGTAGGCAAGCTCTCTGGCAACTGAATTACATCTCTGTAAGTGCTGGGCTGTTTGTTTGCTTGTTTGTTTGTATTTATTTATTCAGTTTTCATCCCCATCACTGTTTCCTTCCCAGTCACCTCCTCCCACAACCCTTCCCCATCCCTCCTCCCCTTCTGCTCTGAGCAGGTGGGGGTCTCCTATGGTGTCTCCCAACCCTGGTACATCAAGTCTCTGAAAGAATAGGTGTTTACTCTCCCACTGAGGCCAAACAAGGCAGCCCAGCTACAAGAACATATCCCACATATAGGCAACAGCTTTTGGGATAGCCCCCGCTCAGTTCTTCAGGGCCCACATAAAGAAAGACCTGCACATCTGCTACATATGTGCAGGGAGGCCTAGGTCCAGCCTATATATGTTCTTTGGGTGGTGGTTCAGTCTCTGAGAACCCCAAGGGTCCGGGTGAGTTAATTCTGATGGGTTTTCCTATGGAGTTCCTATCCCATTAGGGGCTGCAGTCCTTTCTCCTATTCTACCCTAAGAGTCCCTAAGCTCCATCCACTTTTTGGCTGTGGGTGTCTATATCTGGCTGAGTCGGCTGCTGCGTGGAGACTCTCATAGGACAGCCATACTGGACTCCTGTCTGCAAGCATAACAGAGTATCATTAATAAGGTCAGGGATTGGTGCTTGTCCATGGGATGGGTCTCAAGTTGGGCTGGTCAATGGTGGGCTGTTCCCTCAGTCTCTTCTCCATCTCTAATCCCTGTTTTTCTTGTAGGGTAAGTGTTGCTGGAAATATTAAAAATGAACCAGCTCATTCCACTCTTGTGCCAGCATCTCTCTGCCCCGGCTGCCTGGCCAGCCATGCACTGGCAGGCAATGGCTGGCCTGTTTTTATCTTGTGGAGACTCTCTGACTCAGAACTCCAAAATCTCTCCACCCAGCTCACTAAGTTCCCAGTGGTGGGTTGTTACCATGCCAGCCTCATGCCACAACCTCTATGGTGCAACTCAGGCAAACCCACACTTTGACACAGTACCTTTCTCTCTTGAACCTAGACAAGCCACTGCGTGAAGTAAAACACAACACAAACTTAGTTCAGAAACAATGGTAGGGGGCTGGTGAGCTGGCTCAGCGGGTAAGAGCACTGACTGCTCTTCCAAAGGTTCTGAGTTCAAATCCTAGCAACCACATGGTGGCTCTCAACCACCCGTAATGAGATCTGACACTCTCTTTTGGTGTGTCTGAAGACAGCTACAGTGTGTATAATAATAAATCAATCTTTAAAAAAGAAAAAAGAAACAATGGCAACTCAATTGCTGGGCACAACTAAAATCCTAACTTGCAAGCCTTATTAAATCTAAATCCTGATGGATCCACCACTGAAACCAGGAGA
The DNA here is from genome assembly GCF_978045245.1 of Mus caroli. Taxonomy (NCBI): domain Eukaryota; kingdom Metazoa; phylum Chordata; class Mammalia; order Rodentia; family Muridae; genus Mus; species Mus caroli. The sequence goes on from NW_028227272.1 coordinate 17,221,754, forward strand.
CACTCATAATTACATCTTGTCCTAATGCTATCCCTGTCCAAAAAGACCTAACTCTCTCCTGCTTCCTCTCTTCCTCTATCCAACCCAGAAGTCCCTCCTATTCACCCAGTGATTGGCTCCTTTATTCATTAGGGGATTGGTTCACAAGAAGTCAGATGAGTATGACTCACTCCTTGTCCACAACCCCTCTGAGGAGAGCAGAATTAGCATCAACATACAAATAGGACCAGGCCCATCCACAGCAGGTAAGTTTTGGGTTGAAAGTTTTGTGGGTGGATTGGTATCCCTACCACTCTGGGGTTCCTGCCTGCCCACAGGAGGCAGCCTCCCCAGTCTCCATACCCCCAATGCTGTGTGTCACAGCTAGAGACAATCCCATTGGTTCTTGGGTGGCTCCTCTATCCCAGGTCTCTGTCTCTTCCTGAAGATGCCTGCCCCTGGCAGTTACAGATTTCCATGGATTCTCATGGACATCTGGTCATCCTCCCTCCACACACCCAATGCAAATCCTTCCCCACTCCCCTCCCAATTCCCTTCCAACCCAGTTCCCTCCCTCCGTCTTCCAACACCATTCCATTTCTCCTTCCAAGTAAGGCTCAAGGATCCTTGCTTGTGCCCTTTCTCCTGTCCAGCCTCCTTAGGTCTATGGAGTGTACCATGGGCATCCTGTATTTTATGGCTAACATTTACTTGTAAGTTCAAGTAAATATATACCATGTATGTCTTTTGGGACTGAGTTGCCTAACTCAGGATGATATTCTAAAAACCCATTCATTTGCCTACAAAATTCATGTCATGATGTCTTTGTCTTTCATAGCTGAATAGCATTCCATTGTGTAGGTGTATCACATTTTCTGTATATATTCTTCAGTTGAAGGATGTCTAGGTTGTTCCCAGTTTCTGGCTATTACAAATAAAGCTGCTATGAACATAGGTGAGTGTCTTAGTCAGGGTTTCTATTCCTGCACAAACATCATGACCAAGAAGCAAGTTGGGGAGGAAAGGGTTTATTCGGCTTACACTTCCATACTGCTGTTCATCACCAAAGGAAGTCAGGACTGGAACTCAAGCAGGTCAGAAAGCAGGAGCTGATGCAGAGGCCATGGAGGGATGTTCTTTACTGGCTTACCTCCTCTGGCTTGCTCAGACTACTCTCTTATAGAACCCAAGACTACCAGCCCAGGGATGATCCCACCCACAAGGGGCCTTTCCCCCTTGATCACTAATTGAGAAAATGCCTTACAGTTGGATCTCATGGAGGCATTTCCTCAACTGAAGCTCCTTTCTCTGTGATAACTCCAGCTGTGTCAAGTTGACACACAAAACCAGCCAGTACAATTGACCCCTTGTCAACTTGACACACAAACACATCACTAGTAAGCCTCAATCCTTACATTCTTATTCATCCCCAAGATCTAAATAACTTTAAAAGTCCCACAGTATTTTCATATTCTTAAAATTTCAATCTCTTTAAAATATCCATCTCTTTTAAAATCCAAAGTCTTTTTACAATTAAAAGTCTCTTAACTGTGGGCTCCACTAAAACAGTTTCTTCCTTCAAGAGGGAAAATATCAGGGCACAGTCACAATCAAAGCAAAAATCAATCTCCAACCGTCCAACGTCTGGGATCCAACTCACGATCTTCTGGGCTCCTCCAAGGGCTTGGGTCACTTCTCCAGCCATGCTCTTTGTAGCACACACGTCGTCCTCTGGGCTCCAGATGCCTGTACTCCACTGCTGCTGCTGCTCTTGGTGGTCATCTCGTGGTACTGGCATCTCCAAAACACTGCATGACCCCTTCAGTCCTGGGCCTGCAATTACAACTGGGGCTGCACCTTCACCAATGGCCTTCCATGGCCTCTCACAGTGCCGAGCCTGAACTGCTGTGTGACCCCTTCATGCCTTCAAAACCAGTACCACCTGGGTGACCCTTACACATTACCAAGTCCCACTGCAGAAGGAGTACAACCTTGCCTATCTCTGGAACACAGCCTCTTTGTGCTTTCAGAAAACACTTCCCAGAAGATGTCACCTCAAAGATGCTGGTCTCTTCTTAATCACCGCTAATTTCTTAGCTCCAGCTAACCAGCATCAATAGTCCCAGTAATGCAAAGTTTTTGCTTTAGTAGTTCTGGTATCTTGTTAATCACAGCTGATTCTTCAGTCCCAGCTAACCAGAACTACAAAATCTTCACAATAAAAACAGCAATGGCCCTGAAGAGAGTCTTTAATTTTCCCCCTGAAATTTCACAAACCAGGCCTCCATCTTCTGCACTGTTCTCAGCATTATCTTCCAAGCTCCTACACAACATCTGACAGAGCTCTTAACAACGAATGGATCTTCAAGCCCAAAGTTCCAAAGTCCTTCCACAGTCCTCCCCAAAACATGGTCAGGTTGTCACAGGAATACCCCACTCTGCTGGTACCAATTTGTCTTAGTCAGGGTTTCTATTCCTGCACAAACATCATGACCAAGAAGCAAGTTGGGGAGGAAAGGGTTTATTCAGCTTACACTTCCATACTGCTGTTCATCACCAAAGGAAGTCAGGACTGGAACTCAAGCAGGTCAGAAAGCAGGAGCTGATGCAGAGGCCATGGAGGGATGTTCTTTACTGGCTTACCTCCTCTGGCTTGCTCAGCCTACTCTCTTATAGAACCCAAGACTACCAGCCCAGGGATGATCCCACCCACAAGGGGCCTTTCCCCCTTGATCACTAATTGAGAAAATGCCTTACAGTTGGATCTCATGGAGGCATTTCCTCAACTGAAGTTCCTTTCTCTGTGATAACTCCAGCTGTGTCAAGTTGACACACAAAACCAGCCAGTACAGTGAGCAAGTGTCTTTGTGGGATAGTGGAACATCTTTTGGATATATGCCCAGGAGTGATATAGGTAGGTCTTCAGGTAGATCTATTCCCAGTTTTCTGAGAAACAGCCAAATTGATTTCCAGTGTGGGTGTACAAGTTCGCACTCCCACCAGCAATGGAAGAGTGTACCCCTTGCTCCATATTATCACCAGCATGGGCTATCACTTGAATTTTTTTTATTTTATTTTAGCCATTCCGATGGGTATAAGATGTTATCTCAGAATTGCTTTGATTTGCATTTCCGGGATAGTGAAGGACTTTGAACATTTCTTAAATGTTTCTCCACCATTTGAGATTCCTCTGTTGAAAAGTCTGTTTAGCTCTGTGCCCCATTTTTCATTGGGTTATTTGGGTTATGGGTGTCTAACTTCTTGAGTGCTTTGTAAATTTTGGATATTAGCCCTCTCTCAGATGTAGGGTAGGGGAAGATTCTTTCCCAATCAGTAGGTTGATATTTTGTCTTATTGACATTGTCCTTTGCCTTATTGCAGTTTCGTGAGGTGCCATTTATCAATTGATCATAGAGCCAGAGCCATTGGAGTTCTGTTCAGAAAATTGTCTCTTGTGCCAATGCATTCAAAGATGTTTCCCTCTTTCTCTTCTATATGATTTCATGTATTCAGTTTTATGCTGAGGTCCTTAATCCATTTAGACTGGTGGTTTTTTGCAGGGTGATAAATGTGGATATAGTTTCTTTCTTCTACATGCAGACATCCAGTTAGTCCAGGACCATTTGTTGAAGATGCTTTCATTTTCCATTGTATAGTTTTGGCCTCTTTATCAAAAATCAAGTGTCCATAGGTGTATGGGTTTATTTCTGAGTCTTTGATCAAATTCCATTGGTCACTGTGTCTGTTTCTGTACCAATACCATGCAGTTTTTATCACTGTTGCTTTGTAGTACAGCTTGAGATCAGACATGGTGATTCTTCCCATAGTTTATTGTTCAGGATTGTTTTGGCTATCATGGGTTCAATATTTTTCCATATAAAGTTGAGAATTGCTCTTTTAAGGACGATAAAAATTGCATTGAAATTTTACTGGGAATTGCATTGAATCTTTAGATTGCTTCTGGTAAGATGGCCATTTTTACTACATATTCATGAGCATGGGAGATCTTTCCATCCTATGATATCTTCAATTTCTTCCTTCAGGGACTTGAAGTTTTTGTCATGGAGAGCTTTCACTTACTTGGTTAGAGTTACACCAAAATATTTTATATTATTTTTGGCTATAAAGGGTGTAAAGGATGTTGTTTCCCTGAGTTCTTTCTTGGCCAGTTTATCATTTGTAAAAAGGAGGGCTACTGATTTCTTTGAGTTAATTTTTTATCTAACCACCTTGCTGAAGCTATTTATCAGATGTAGGAGTTCGATGGTAAAAAATTTTGGGGTTGCTTATGTATGCTACAATATCACCACAAAATAGTGATACTTTAGCTATTGTTTTCCCAATTTGTATCCCCTTGATCTCCTTTAGTTGTCTTACTGCTCTGGCTAGAATTTCAAGTACTATATTTAACAGATAGGGAGAGAGTGGACAGCTTTGTCTTGTCCCTGATTTTGGTGGAAATGCTTTAGTTTTTTTCCATTTATTTTGATATTGACTGTTGGTTTACTGTATATTGCTTTGATTATGTTTAGGTATGTATCCTGTATCCCTGATTTCTCTTAAAACATTTTAACATGAAGGGGTGTTGGATTTTGTCAAAGGCTTTACAAGCATCACATAAGATGATTATGTCATTTTTTTCTTCCAGTATATTTATATGGTGGATTACATTGATGAATTGATGGATTTTCATATATTGAACCATACTTACATCCCTGGAATGAAGCCTACTTGATCATGATGGATGTTGTCTTTGATGTGTTCCTGGATTCAGTTTTCAAGTTTTATTGAGTATTTTTGCATTAATATTCATATAAAATCTATCTGAAGCTCTCTTTCTTCTTTGAGTCTTTGTGTGGTTTAGGTATAAGGGTGACTGTGGCTTCATAGAATGAGTTTGGCAGTGTTTCTTCTCTTTCTATTTTTGTGGAATAGTTTGAAGAGTGTTGGTATTAGTTCTTCTTTGAAAATCTGGTAGAATTCTGTACTAAAATCATCTGGTCCTAGGCTTTTGGTGGGATGGGAGAAGTTTAATGACTGCTTCTATTTCTTTGGGGGCTATAGAGCTGTTTAAATAGTTTACCTGATCTTGATCTAACTTTGGTAAGTGGTATCTGTCTAGAAAATTGTCCATTTCATTAAGATTTTCCAATTTTGTGTAATACAAGCATTTGAAGTAAGACCTAATGATTCTTTGAAATTTCTTCAGGGTCTGTTGTTATGTCTCCCATTTCATTTCTGATTGTGTTTATATGGATACAATCTCTGTCTTTTGGTTAATTTGGCTAGAGGTTTGTCTATCTTGTTGATTTTTCTCAAAGAACCATCTCTTGGATTCATTGATTCTTTGTATTGTTTTCTCTGTTTATAACTGATTGATTTCAGACCTGATTTTGATCATTTCCTGCCCTTCTCCTCCTCTTTGGAATGCTTGCTTCTTTTTGTTCTGGAACTTTCTGGTGTACTTTTAAATTGCTGGCATAAGAACCTTCTAATTTCTTTACGGAGGCACTTAATGCTATGAACTTAGCAATGTTTTCATTGTGTCCCATACATTTGGGTATGATGTGCCTTCATTTTCATTGAATTCTAGAAAGTCTTTAATTTCTTTATTTTTTCCCTGACCTAGAGATCATATCAGTGTGTCGGCTTTCTGGTGTTTCTGATGTTATTGAAGTCCAGCTCTAATCCATGGTGGTCTGATTAAATACAAAGCTGATTAAATACAAGGCATTATTTCAATTTTCTTGTATCTGTTGAGGCTTGATTTATGACCAACTATATGGTCAATTTGAAGAAGGATCCATGAGGTGCTGAGGAAAAGGTATATTATTTTGTGTTTGGGTAAAATATTCTAGAGATGTCTATTAGGTCCATTTCATTGATGATAATGTCTCTTAGTTCCATTATTTCTCTGTTTAGTTTTTGTCTTGATGACCGGTTATAAAAGTGGAAAGTCGTAACAACACAGCTTTGCCCTTGTGGTGGTTTGAATAGGTATGGCCCCCATAGACTCACGTGTTTGAATGCTTGGTCCATAGGGAGTAGCACTATTAGGAGGTGTGGCCTTGTTAGAGTAGGTGTGGCCTTGTTGGAGGAAGTGTGTCACTATGGGGGTGGGCTTTGAGGTCTCATTGCTCAAGCTATGTCCAGTGTGGCACACAGTCTCCTGCTGCCTAAAGATCAAGATATAGAATTCTCAGCTCCTCCAGCACCATATCTGCCTGTTCACTCCCATGCTTCTTGCCATGATGATAATGGACTAAGTCTCTGAAACTGTAAGCCAGCCCCAATTACATGTTGTCCTTTATAAGAGATGCAGTGGATATGGTGTCTCTTCACAGAAATGGAAACTCTAAGAAAGGCAACCCTCTCCCTAGAACTCTAACAATTGCTTAGGGTCCCTTTAGCTACTTCTCACTCCCTGACTCTCTGACTTCCCCTTCCCCAGGTTCCTTGCTTTCCAGAATATAATCCACACTGTTTTTCTGAGCATAAAGAAAAGGGAAAAGGAAATTCTTCATTGTGTGATGTCAAGATATACCACACAAGATGCTAAAGGAGAAGAGCTAGTGGATGGAGTATCCTGCCACAGAAGTGGGAATCTTTCCAGGGACAATCCCAGAAAAACCAATGATGGATACCACAAGCTACACAAAAGTACACTCTGCCAGAACAAGTACCCCATAGTTACCTGTGGATGCACCAGTTTGGGGAAAGAGCGGCATCTGAGTGGCGAATATAGCAAGTACATGTTAAATTTTTAAAATTAAGTCATTTTCATAAGGTCCCATATAGCCCTACCCATTACTTCCCTTATCAACACCTTATGACTACCTGTACCTTAATATTAATACAGTGAAGAGAAGAAATATAATTTGGTTGCAATATTTGTCACTGATATCACCAGATTGTTCAAGGACATTCAGTGCAAGTGGAGAGGTTTGTGGTAAGACTGAAAATACTGTGGGAGGGCTGGAGAGATAACTCAGTGGTTAAGAGCCCTGGCTGCTCTTCCAGAGGTCCTGAGTTCAATTCCCAGCAACCACATGGTGGCTCACAACTATCTGTAATGGGATCTGATGCCCTCTTCTGGTGTGTCTGAAGTTGACTTCAGTGTACTTATATACATAAAATAAATAAAATCTTTGAAAGAAAGAAAGAAAGAGAGAGAGAGAGAGAGAGAGAAAGAAAGAAAGAAAGAAAGAAAGAAAGAAAGAAAGAAAGAAAGAAAGAAAGAAAGAAAGAAAGAAAGAAAGAAAGAAAGAAAATGAATTGTGGAGCAGGACTGAGTTTGCAAACACAGACACACCTGGGAAAGTTTGGGGGAATTTGGCCTGGGACAGATTAAGAATTGAAGGCAAATCCCTAACTCTGCTCACCCTCAGCTCTGCTCCCTCACCGCCTGCCCTTCCACCCCCACTCCCCATGCCTCTCCATAACCCAGGAATGTAGAGCTGATGTGCTTTTTCCACTACACCCCCTCCTGGCTCTCTCTGTGTTCAATAACACACCCCAGGCCCCAGATCAGACACCCGTTTTTTAGGATCCCTGCTCTGCACTGGGAGGGGTACTACTTCCATCATTGGTTTTCAGACCAAGGCCAGCATGGAGAGGATTCTGGTGTGTTTGACAAAACAATCATGCCACGCCAAGTAGCAAGTCCACCAACCCCATTCACAACCAACATCTCTCTCACTCTGAAAGTGGTAAATCCTGAACCAGTATTTCAATGGTAAGGCACACTACCCAGTAAAGAGAGAGAGATCCCACTTCATTCCTGTAACTCCCAGCCAAAGCAGGGAGACCATGTGCTGGAGACCAACCTGGGCCAAGTGGCCCTGCTTCAGAGAAAAGAAAAGCACAGAGAAGTTGAGAGTCTTGTGTGCTATTGGTAGAAATGTAAAGACTGCAGGCACTGTATAAAACGATCTGGAGTACATTGAGCTCCATAGAGACAGCGCCGGGGCAAGCGCCAGCCGGACGGGCACTGAGCGACTCTGTGCCTCGCGGAGGAAAATCCACTAAACATGGGCAAAGGAGATCCTAAGAAGCCGAGAGGCAAAATGTCCTCATATGCATTCTTTGTGCAAACTTGCCGGGAGGAGCACAAGAAGAAGCACCCGGACGCTTCTGTCAACTTCTCAGAGTTCTCCAAGAAGTGCTCAGAGAGGTGGAAGACCATGTCTGCTAAAGAAAAGGGGAAATTTGAAGATATGGCAAAGGCTGAGAAGGCTCGTTAAGAAAGAGAAATGAAAACCTACATCCCCCCCAAAGGGGAGACCAAAAAGAAGTTCAAGGACCCCAATGCACCCAAGAGGCCTCCTTCGGCCTTCTTCTTGTTCTGTTCTGAGTACCGCCCCAAAATCAAAGGCGAGCATCCTGGCTTATCCATTGGTGATGTTGCAAAGAAACTAGGAGAGATGTGGAACAACACTGCAGCAGATGACAAGCAGCCCAATGAGAAGAAAGCTGCCAAGCTGAAGGAGAAGTACGAGAAGGATATTGCTGCCTACAGGGCTAAAGGAAAACCTGATGCAGCAAAAAAGGGGGTGGTCAAGGCTGAAAAGAGCAAGAAAAAGAAGGAAGAGGAAGATGATGAGGAGGATGAAGAAGATGAAGAAGATGAAGATGAGGAAGAAGATGATGATGATGAATAAGTTGGTTCTAGCGCAGTTTTTTTTTCTTGTCTATAAAGCATTTAACCCCCCTGTACACAACTCACTCCTTTTAAAGAAAAAAATTGAAATGTAAGACTGTGTAAGATTTGTTTTTAAACTGTACAGTGTCTTTTTTTGTATAGTTAACACACTACCGAATGTGTCTTTAGATAGCCCTGTCCTGGTGGTATTTTCAATAGCCACTAACCTTGCCTGGTACAGTCTGGGGGTTGTAAATTGGCATGGAAATTTAAAGCAGGTTCTTGTTGGTGCACAGCACAAATTAGTTATATATGGGGACAGTAGTTTGGTTTTTTTTTTCCTTTGGTTTTATTTTTGGGTTTTATTTTTTTCATCTTCAGTTGTCTCTGATGCAGCTTATACGAAGATAATTGTTCTGTTAACTGAATACCACTCTGTAATTGAAAAAAAAATGCAGCTGTTTTGTTGACATTCTGAATGCTTCTAAGTAAATACAATTTTTTATTAAAAAATAAATAAATAAATAAATAAATAAATAAATAAATAAATAAATACAATCTGGCAGTTCTTCAGAAAGCCAAAAATAAGCTGGGTATGGTGGCATCTACTTGTAATCTCAGCACTCCAGAGATGAAAGCAAGATTTCTGCAAATTCAAGGCCAGCCTGCTCTACCAAAACACTGTTTTAAAAAATAAAAATAGAGCCGGGTGTGGTGGCGCACGCCTTTAATCCCAGCACTCGGGAGGCAGAGGCAGGCGGACTTCTGAGTTCGAGGCTAGCCTGGTCTACAAAGTGAGTGCCAGGACAGCCAGGGCTACACAGAGAAACACTGTCTCGAAAAACCAAAAAAATAAATAAATAAATAAATAAATAAATAAATAAATAAATAAATAAATAAATAAAAATAGGATTCCCATATATCTCAGTAATTTTACTTCCATTTGTACATTGAGAAGAACTGAGGGGCTAGAGTGATGGCTCAGTGGTTCACAGCACTTACTATTTTTCCAGAGAACCTGGGTTCAATTCCCAGCACCCACATGGAGGCTAACAATCATCTGTAACTCTAGTCTCAGGGGATCAGACATCCTCTTCTGGCCTCTGACACTGCATTCATGTGGTGCACAGGCCAACAAGCAGTCCATACCTACACACAGCCAAAGCAACCCTACACATAAAATAAATTAATTAATAATTAAGGCTGGAAATGGCACTGTACTCAGGGGGCAAAGGTAAGACAATCTCTGTGAGTTCAAGGCCAGCCTGGTCTATATAGCAAATACCAGGACAATCAAGACGACATAGGGATCCTATCTCAAAAAGCAGAGTGTGAGAGAGAGAGAGTAAAGATTGATAGTCGTAGCAGGATTATTCACAAGAGCTAGACATGCAAGCAAGTAGGCTTGAACGTGAATACCTGTAATCCCAGAACTTGAATTTGGGACTAGCCTGATCTACAGAGTCTGCCTCTCTGGGGGATACAAACATATATAAATGTGTGTGTGTGTGTGTGTCCATGCAGTATACACACACACACATATATATACATGCACACAATGGAACATTATTCAGCCTTTAAAGGGAAGTAAGTTGTGATACATGTTCCAATATGAGCATACTTTAAGGACATTATGCTGTGTGAAATAAGCCAGCAAGCAAGATGGAAAATACTTGGGAGGCAGAGGCAGGCAGATTTCTGAGTTCAAGGCCAGCCTGGTCTACAAAGTGACTTCCAGGACAGCGAGGGCTATACAGAGAAACCCTGTCTCAAAAAACCAAAAAAAAAAAAAAAAAAAAAAAAAGAAAGAAAGAAAGAAAGATGGAAAATGTATGATTCCATTCATGTGGGATACTAAACATAGTCAAAATCACAGAGGAAACAAATAGAAAGGTGGTAGTTAGGGTCTGGGGGGAGGGGAAGAATTGGGAATTATTATTTAATAGGTTAGAGTTTTACTCTGGCAGTCTGTAGCATTCTGGCAATGGGTGGTGGTAGTAGTGGACAACAAGATGGGTGTTATTACTGCTACTGAACTGTACACCGAGAATGAGTAGGAAGTCAAGTTTTATATTGGAAAATTATTTTTCAAGGGTTTTTTTGTTTTTGTTTTTGTTTTGTTTTTGCTTTTTTTTTATTTCAGTTTTTTATTTCAGCTTCATTTTCCAGGGAGAGGAGGCATCCCTGAACATTGCCGTAACATCAGAGACGGTAAAGCCTGTTCCTTTCCAGACTCTATGTAAGAAACTTTCCCAATAGGTCTTCCAACTAGGTTTTCAGCTACTTCCAATTCATCTAGATTGTCTTACCTATGTTTTTCAGGAACTCATGATTCCAAAAGTCAAGGCTTCATGGAATCTTCTTTTTTAAAAAAAAAAAAAAAAAAAAAAGACTTACTATTTATTTTATATAAGTACACTGTAGCTATTTTTCAGACACGCCAGAAGAGGGCAGATGGTTGTTAGCCACTGTGTGGTTGCTGGGATTTGAACTCAGGACCTCCAGAAGAGTAGTCAGTGCTTTTAACCACTGAGCCAAGTCTCCAGCTCTCACTCTGGCACTGCTTGTTCTGGCCCCTGCTTGCTGTAGCTGTCTTCAGACACAACAGACGAGGGCATCAGATCTCATTGCAAATAGTTATGAGCTGCCATGTGGTTGCTGAAATTTGAACTCAGGACCTTTGGAAGAGCAGTCAGTACTCTTAACCGCTGAGCCATCTCTCCAGACCTTCATGGAATATTCTTTTGTTTTTTTTGTTTGTTTGTTTTGGTTTAGTTTGGTTTTTTGTTTTTTGTTTTTTGTTTTTTGGGTTTTTTTTTGTTTTTTTTTTTTGGGGGGGGGGTTTCGAGACAGGGTTTCTCTGTGTAGCCCTGCCTGTCCTGGAACTCACTCTGTAGACCAGGCTGGCCTTGAACTCATAAATCAACCTGCCTCTGCGTCCCGAGCGCTGGAATCAAAGGTGTGCACCATCACCACCTGGCATGGAATATTCTTGAGTGTGAGTTTGGGGAATCTGTCCTTGGACCTAATATTCCTGAAGGAGCTGTCATTCCATGATAAATGAATTGTGAGGGGATGCACCCACTTGTTTTCTATTGCCTCCCCTTTTTTCCCCAGCCCCAACTTCCAATTAAGCCAAGGTACCCTTTTCTAGTTGTCTTTCTGTTGATATGACAGACACCATGCACAGAAGACACTTAGATGAGGAAAGGTTTATCTGTCAAACACTATCACTGAGGGAAGGCAAGGCTATCTTCCCACTGAGGGAAGGAACTGAAACCAAGACTATCTGCTACTACACGCAGCATTATCTCCAGCTAAGGAACACACTCTCAGCCAAGTACATACAGCAGAAACCTTGGAGGGAGCTGTTTGCTGCTCATTTGCAGCTGTAGAGGAATGTTAATAAAGCAAATGGCTGCTTTGGCAAGGGATCATATTCAAGATCTTCTAGATCTGTGTGATCAGCAGGAATGCAGACACACCACACACCTTTAATCCCTCTGGCTGGAATACAGGTATGCCCTTAGAACACACTTTAATCCCTAATAATGAAGGTAAGGTAAGTTTGTAGAAGGAAGCAGCCATATTTGAAAGTGCCAGCTAATTGAAGGGCAAAGTGATGAATCAAAGAAGGATTTGACAGAATGAGTCAGAGATAGGCTATGCCCAACTGTCATGAGCACAGCACAGGAAAGAGAGGCTACTTAAGAGCAGTGCAGGGAGAGATAGTCAGAGCATGAGAAGCAGTTGGGTTCCTTTGTGAGTTCTGTTCAGTCTGTGATGTCCATGCAGTGCAGGTCAACAGAGGCAAGTGAAGCTAAAGAATAAGAAGGATCCAGACGATTAGAACAAATTGCCAGAGTTAGTTTGAAGCTAAGCAGAGCAATTCAGTGAGAAGACAAGAGAAGCTGAAAGACTCTAAGACTCCCAGAGGGAGACACTCACTCAAGCCTCGGGGCAGCCGCGCACCCAAGAAGACACTGAGACCGAACTTAAGATGTATAGAGAGTAAGATTTAATACAGCAACGACAAGAAAGCACATAAAAAGCACATATACCAGATATCTGGGGTCGAAACTCATGCAGCCAGCAAGGTGCAGAGGAGATTCGGCACCCAGCCCAAATTTTCACAGGCTTTTATAAGAAAAGGGCAAGGGGGGAACAGGGTGGAGAAAGTACAAATTTACGTCACTAAGGGGTTCTGCCAAGGGGCTTTCCAAAGGGGCTTTACGTAACCAAGGGGTCGTGTCCTATATTTTGGCAATGTACTTGATCTATTGGAACATTCTGGGGTAGTACCAGGAGGCCCCTATCTCAAAAATGTTCTTGGAACAGTCCTCAGTTAGGAGGGGTAGGACTAGGTTTGTTCCAGGAGACCCCTTATCTAAAAAATGTTCCCGGAGCAGTTTCCAATTGGGAGGGGGTACCTTGGGGTAAAAAGTTCAGGTGTGTTCCGGGAACAATCTCCAGATGGGAGGGGTAAGAGGACCCTGAGCTGAAGAGTTCATGGAGAGTTCAGCTTTTCTTCTTTCATTCCCCCCTTCTTTTAGTAACAAGCTCTAATATTAGAGCGGGGTACCGGCTTCCTGAAGGACCCGATATTGTTGCCTTAATACCATAACTTGCACTGCATTTATTCTTTCTCTGATAAAAGCCACTAACTTATTAAGAATGCAGGGGCCAAAAATAAGCAAGAGCATAAGCGTAACTAAGGGTCCTGCTATGGTGGAGAGGAGGGTGGTGAGCCAAGGGGACTTATTAAACCAGCTTTCGAACCATCCTTGTTGGCTTTCTCTTTCTCTTTTACGCATATCTAGGCGTTCTCTAAGTTTGGCCATAGAGTCTTTGATTACTCCTGAATGATCAACATAAAAACAACATTCTTCTTTTAGGGCAGCACAGAGCCCTCCTTCTTTAAGGAATAATAAGTCTAATCCCCTCCTATTTTGCAGCACTACTTCAGACAGGGAAGTTAAAGATTCTTCTAATTTAGTTATAGACTGTTCTATAGTTCTAAGATCAATGTCCATAGCTGTACGTAATTCCTCATAGTATTGGGGGGTCTGAATTAAGGCAGCGGTCCCTGTACCTACTCCCGCTGCTACTCCCAATCCCAAAAGTACTGCCAGAGTTAAGGTAATGGGCTCTCTTTTCCAGCGGACCCGATGATCAAACTTGTCTAAAAAGGAGCTATCATCATGATACAGGAGTCTAGGAATAAGCTGAACTAAAATGCAAAAATCTTTGGAACTATTAAAAACAGATATAGATACACAAGGAGTGAGACCGGTATTGCAAGCCCATACTGTATCTATGGGGGGCACCAGATACTGACCACTTTTGCTAGGCTGGATGTTCTGGGTCTGATTACAAAGGTGCCGTTTATCCTGAGGCACCTGGCCCAAACAGAGCCCACTTCCTGAAACTGCTGCCAGAGTCAGCTTTCTGTTTTCTCCCCAAAGGCATTGAGAATGATCTGAAGTAGTATTATAAGTCCTGATCTGAGCAATTCCTTCATAATAAGGGGGCCTAGAGGCATAGCATAACCAACATGATTGAGTCATATTAGGATTAGTCCTATTCAACACTAAAAAAAGCTCCTTGGACTAGACTGACCAGACGGCTTTCTGTATCTAGGGGCGGTGGGGAAACTAAGGTCGGTAGGGAAGGTCTCACTGTTCTGGGCTGTGGAGTTGGTGGAGCTGGTACAGCCGGGACTTGTGGGGGAGCTGGTACTATTGGGGGACCCTGTTCTGTCACAGTCAGCCTGATTGTAAAAATGAACCCAGGGTCTCTCGGTGGACTGGATACACGCCAACCCCACTTATTTCCTTTAAGCCAACTTAAGCGGTTTTGTTTCCCTTTTTCAGTGAATTTTATAAGTAGGGGGTTGCAGTATTTACCTTTGCATGGTCCTGGGGGGCTGTTTTCAGTAGCACACCCATAAGCTCCTACGGCGGCCTCATCTGAATCCAGGACATAATGGAGGTCGCCATCGTTTGGGTATTTATGGGGATCTCTTTCTCCTTGATATGGCTTATCATAACCACTACCTCGCTTAACCGTGATTAGGTCCCAGACAGAGGAAGGCTTCCAGTAGGCTTCCCCTGTTGTTTCACATGTCCATTTACCACAAAAATAATCTGATGCCCCCCCACATTTTTGTTGAAGCTCTTTGTTTTGACCCTGACCAGGGCAAACATAAAACTGTGCAGCTCTAAGATTAGCTTACGTGTTCCCTATTCCACCTGGAACACACCGCCGTTCAGGGGGTGGGTTACTAAGATCAGTATGGTCGGGGAGGTCCCAATTGGGAGATCCTGCTACTAACTTACAAATGTCAGGTGTGAGATCAGGCCACCAAGTCCAAGGGGGAAGGACTGCAGTGATTGCCCATACAATGTTTCCCTCCCCATTAAGCACTTCCCATGACTGTTGAATCGGGGCATGAGGGTTGTCGTTCCCTAGGCTTAGGGTGGCCCCCACAACAGAAGCGAAGTTTAAGAGGATTGTCAGTAGTTGCCATCGTCCAGTTGTCTTCATGGTTGTCTCTACCCTGGCTGGGAGCCTTCTTGACGTGGGAGGCGTGGATCCAGGCGGCGTTTCTGTCTACCTTTACTGCCGTTGGAGTTGTTAACAGTACCAAATATGGTCCTTTCCACCGAGGCTCAAGAGTGCCGGTGCGATGTCTTCTGACAAGGACCGAATCTCTAACCTGGAACCCGTGGGGCACTGCCGTAGTCCCCGGTGCATAAGCTTCTTTGATCTGATCCCAGATCTGTGTTCTGACAACCTCCAAGGCCTTTAAATGGGTAAACAGAGCAGAGGGTGAGGAAGAGTCAACACAGGGATCCAATATCCTGCTAGACTTAGTCAAGGGGGGGCGGTCCCCCATGTAGAATTTCATAAGAAGTAAGACCGAAACGTCCAGGTGTGTTTCGGACTCTGAGAAGCACAAAGGGAAGGAGGGTCACCCAGTCTTTACCGCCAGTCTCAATAACTAATTTAGTTAGGGTCTGGGCATGATGCAGGTGCACGTAGATCAGATCTCTGGCTGGAACTGGTGAGATGTCCTTGGGGTATCCAGCTCGTTCACTGTAACCAGTTGTGACCAGACTTTTTTCTGTACCACCTGCAAGCCCTTTTAACTTAGCATACAGAGCATTATTAACAACATAGGTTTAAACACATTATTTAAAACAGTAATGGGCATAGGAGTTTCATAGTAAAACTGAATCAAGAAATAGGGCATAGGGAAGGAACACCAAGTCCATGCCAGTCTCCATGATTAATTTTGTCAAGGTCTGTCTTAGAGTTTTAAACTAATTTTTATCTATCCTGAGCTCTGAGGTCTATACACACAATGTAATTTTTGACCTCTGAATACTTGGCCACACCCTGACTTACCTGGGCAACAGGATTATTGTTCTTTGGGATGCCTGTTTGGCGGTTAGATCTGCCATCTGATTTCTTCTGTTCACAGCATCTTAGGTCTTTTTCTGCAAATGTCAACAGCTTTCTTTGTCTGTATATTGTTCCATACAGTGGCAAAAGCATACCTGCTGTCAGTGTAGACTTTTCTTGTTGTCAACTTTCTGGGCTGAAGTCCCTTTAGGGAGGCTGCTGGCCTAGATCACTTGCTTTTTGTCCACCGCTGCACTGCTGTCCCCGCCTTCCGCTTACCTTTAACCATGAGGCTACTGCCATCCGTGTACCAGTTTAAACTTTCAGGCCAAGGCTGATTTGATCTTTACCTGCTGAGGTAAGTAGCCCCCTCTGTTGGTAGGTGGCCCCATGGATATGAGCTGCTTTCCATCTGCTACTGCTGCTCCTGTGACAAAGCTGCTGCCATCTGTGTACCAGGCAGGCACACCTGGCCAAGGCTGATCAGTCAGATCTCTCCTTGTTCCAGTTTCATCAGCACATTGATGTACAGGAGTGGAGTCATCCGCCAAGGGGAGGTGGCAGGATTGAGGATGGCAGGTGGAGCAAAAGTTACTCAATCATTCAGCAACAAATTTTGGCAGTGGGTATAGTCACATGCTGACCCAGGGTAAGCTTGTCAGGGTCTTTAACAAGCAGGGCCATTGCAGCTCATCAACATATAGGGTAAAAGGCTTAGTCAAATCTGGCAAAGCCAGAGCGGGGGCTGCAAGCAGGGCTGCCTTTATGCTGTCAAAGGCTTTTTGGTGTTCCTCAGTCCAGGTGAACCCTGGTATCCAGAGTCTGCAAAAGCCCGCCGTCCCCAGAAACTCACGTACTTGGCGCGGGGTGGTGGGGGTTGGGATCAGCATCACAGTCTTTTTTTTTTTTCTGGCCTCGGTGAGCCACCGCTTTCCTTCCCGGAGGGTGTACCCTAAGTAGGTCACCTCGGTGCGGCATAGCTGAGCTTTCTTAGCTGATACCCGGTACCCCAACTCACCCAGTTCATTCAGGAGCTTCTAGGAGGGCCAGAATTTCTTCTTTGTCTTTGATGTCTCTGCCTTCAGCCAACCGCAGGGCTTGGGTTAGCGCCAAGAATTCAGCCTTCTGAGCCGAAGTTCCTTCTGCCAGAATGTCAGAGCAATGATGAGTAGGTGAAGACTCAGCAGGTTAGCAGGGGAAGCGAAGGTCACTTGTTCTGTCAACAAAAAGCTCTAATAATGTGTCCATCAGTCAGGGAAACAATTGGATCATGTGTCCCTGACCAAAAGCCATTATGTGCAGACAAGCAGGCCATCTCTCAGTCACCAGGTCTAATTTTTTCAAGTGCCACTGGTCTTTTAGGGTCCCAATCTCTGAGTAAGAACCTCTTTGGCAATACTTTTGTTCTCAGTCACATTTAGGAGTCCCAAAGTTGGGGACAACATTAGGGCAGTCTCAATAGCATCTAAGGCCATCCAAGGTTGTTCTTTATTTCTTATACGAAGGGTTGTTTATCTTTTTAATTCAGCAAAACCTGGAATCCACAGTTTGCAACGGCCTGTAGTGTCCAGGGACCTTTTAAACTTGCTTTGCATTGGTCAGTGGAGGAATATGAAACACAGTCTCTTTTTAGCTGCTTCAACAGGTAGGCTACCGGTCTCTTTTAAGGACTCAGCTTCTGTGTTAGCACCCCTTCTGCTATTTTTTTACTTTTAGCCACGAGCAGGTGAAGGGTTTGGTCATGAGGTGGGGGCTCCTCTTCTTTTTGTTAGGACAGTAAACACTTTGATCTTTAGCCAAAGGCTTGCTTTTGTTGCCAGGTACTAAGTTTTCTAGTCTCCCTGACTTTTGTGGCCAACATTTCATTTCTCTTATCTTTTTTAGAAAATTTTCTGGCTCTTTATTTCTTACAGATCATCTCTAAGTGCTGGTATTATTAGCAAGTGTCACTTTGCTAGGTTCTAGTCTTTGTCATTTATTTTTCTTTCTATCTATATATATCTCTTTTCACTGTTAACCTATCTCTTCTGAGTCTGCTGAAGCTTTGCTCTCAGCTCTTCTTTGCAGACCTCTATCTTTCTCTTAACTTTTGTAACTTTTTATTACCTAGGTCAGATTGATGGGACACTTTCTAGTCCCACAGACATGAGACCCTCATCAGAGCCTGGCAGTTAGACTCATAGGTGCCCCTTACCTTGGACAGAAGAAGCCCCAAGTGAGTGGTCTCCCTCACCAGAGCTCAGAACAGACTTACTGCTAGCAGCTCAGGGCAGTGCCTGAGAAGAGAAAACACATGGGGCAGAGAAGGGAGTGCAGCTCTCACATCATCTGGCTGCACCAGACCACTGATATTTTAAAATGAACACAATTTTTTCTCTATTAACAAGAGACAGGATACAGGGGACAGGAGAATGAGCCTTTCTCCCACCCAGGAGGCAGGCAAAGGCTGAAAACAGATCCTTTGATGTGAAGAGCCCAGCGCCGAGTCTCCGCTGCGCGCCGGAATGCGGCGTAAACTCCTGGGAGTGGCAAACAAACACAGGCAGGCAGAGGCAGCAATTTAACTATTTAACTACCTGATAGACACCCGGTGCTCTCTGCACTGTCTTTGGGGAGGGAGCACGCAGCCAGGCAGGCACAAGGGAGTGCGGGTAGACTCTGGGGGGGCCAAAGGAGGGACGGCGGCTGTAGTCGGCCCCTCCCCAGCTGTGGCAGGCTTCACGGCCACTCCGGCAGGCCGCCGCACTCACCACCAGCTTCTCACAACTCGCTCGCAGGGCACAGACAGCCTCTGCTGCTGCTGTGTCTGCAGAACTCAGAACCTCAGCGCCACTGCTGCTATCAAAGCCCCAACTGCGCCGCCAAAGCCGGAAATTTTTAGCCCAGCTCTGCAATCTCAGAGCTCTTTTGAGCAGCCTGGGGAGGACCGGCCTGGTGGTTTTTTTCTCTTTTTTTTTTTTTCTAAACCCTGACAAATTCTGTCCTGACGTCAGTCCAAGTCTACAGTCGACAAAGGTTAACACACACACACCCAGTCTGTCACGTGGCCACAAACAAGCACACTCGTCCACGCCTGGACTTACACAACCAGCCAAACGCTATTTTCTGACGGGGTCGGATTCTACATTGACTCCCTTTCCTGATGGGGGTGGGACTCTACATCCACTCCCGCCCTGGCAGAAAGAACACTGTCCTGACGGGGGCGAGATTTTACATTTACTCCCGTTCTGGCAGATTGTCTCATTTCCAGAATAATAGCAGACACAACAAGAGCAGACACGAGACTCAGACAAAAAAGAAACCAAAACAGCGGCGACTTCCCGTCGCCCACAGGCAACTCACAGATTCAGATGGCCTCTCCAAGGCCGGCCGGCTTAGACCTTTCACCAAAGTGATAGTCTCTTGGCCTTCAGAGGGGTCCATCAGGCGTCCCTGATCCTCCCCTATTCCTCCCTGGGACGTCTCCCAGGGGCAGATCGGACGGTGGACACCTGGACACGTCTGACCTTATCCACCCCGCGCTCTCTATTGAGACCTGCCTGGTCTCCAGCTCCCGGAGCACGGTCTCTGGTGCTCGTACTGAGCACAGAGCGTCACGCAAAACCAAAACTGCGATCGCACCAGATACAGATTCAGATGGCCTCTCCAAGGCCCACAGACAGATTCAGATGGCCTCTCAAAGGCCCACAGATCGAGACCTTCCTGGCCTCCAGAAACAGAACACAGACACTAGACCAAGGCAGAACAGAAAATCTTACCTCTGAGTGGGTCCAGGACTTCTGGGTGGACGCGCTGATTCCCGGCCAATGCACCAAATGAAAGACTCTAAGACTCCCAGAGGGAGACATTCACTCAAGCCTCGGGGCAGCCGCGCACCCAAGAAGACACTGAGACCGAACTTAAGATGTATAGAGAGTAAGATTTAATACAGCAACGACAAGAAAGCACATAAAAAGCACATATACCAGATATCTGGGGTCGAAACTCATGCAGCCAGCAAGGTGCAGAGGAGATTCGGCACCCAGCCCAAATTTTCACAGGCTTTTATAAGAAAAGGGCAAGGGGGGAACAGGGTGGAGAAAGTACAAATTTACGTCACTAAGGGGTTCTGCCAAGGGGCTTTCCAAAGGGGCTTTACGTAACCAAGGGGTCGTGTCCTATATTTTGGCAATGTACTTGATCTATTGGAACATTCTGGGGTAGTACCAGGAGGCCCCTATCTCAAAAATGTTCTTGGAACAGTCCTCAGTTAGGAGGGGTAGGACTAGGTTTGTTCCAGGAGACCCCTTATCTAAAAAATGTTCCCGGAGCAGTTTCCAATTGGGAGGGGGTACCTTGGGGTAAAAAGTTCAGGTGTGTTCCGGGAACAATCTCCAGATGGGAGGGGTAAGAGGACCCTGAGCTGAAGAGTTCATGGAGAGTTCAGCTTTTCTTCTTTCAAAGCCAGATTGAATCAGTCAGCTTGGAGAGGAGTTTGAGCCAAAACAGCTAAGTTAAACCAGCCAGCCAGAGATCAGAAAGAGCTAGAAAGGTGTGGGGAATTACAGGCTGGTCTCCAGTCGAGCTGAGGTCTGAACCCCAATGGTCATAATTCACCTACGTGACACGGTAGGGGGTTCCCTCATGCTCCTGGAACTCTGGCCCCTGCCTAAGTTACCACCCCCCATAGCTCCCACAAGAGAAGCATGGTCAGTAGTCATGTAGACAATGGCCCAGGCTTCTGACCTTCAGGCTAAACTCCTCCCCAGTTACCTAGCAACAGTAAAGACCATAAAAGGACCTGTTAGGCCCCCACCTTGCTCTCTTACCTCTTACTTCTCACTCCTCACTCTCGCCCTCTCTCTCCCCTCTTTTTGTCTTCTCCCCTCTCCCTTTCTCTGTCTTCTCCTCTCCTCTCTCCCTTTTACACTCTTTCTCTCTAGCCTTCTCTCTCTCTCTCTCTCTCTCTCTCTCTCTCTCTCTCTCTCTCTCTCTCTACCTTCTACCTTCTCTCTTTCTCCCTGCCTTTCTATAATAAAGCTCTTAAACCATAGAGAGTCTCTGCTCCATCAATATCCGCTGCGCACTCTGGTCAGTGTTGGGAATCTCTCCCCTCATCCCTCTCTCCTATAAACCCGGGGCGACAGGGTGTCACCTCGGGGTCCCCGGTCAGGGGCTACCCCTTGTCCACTCCATGCTGAGTGGGGTCAGAGGCTTAGATGCCCACCCAGGGGCCAAGTGGAAAGTGTCTGGCAGCTCTCCCCATGTCTGCCTGCCCAGAGCACAGGAATTCTGGCCGGACGTGGGCTATTTCTTCCCCAGGGTCTTCCCCAGTCCCCGCCCCCTTTATTTTTTTGTTCCCAACAGAAAGGCAGTGTTTATTCAGCAGTAAGTCTCTAAGACATTTATAGCTGGTAAATAAAAGATATGTTTACATGCAGGCTCATGTTTCTCTAGCTTTCTTATGCTGTCCAGAGGTGGTACTGCCAATATTGGGCTAGACCCTCCTACATCAATTAAAAATCAACAACCCTCTCATAGACATGCCCATAAGTCAATCTGATCAAGGTAATAATTTCAACTGAGGCCTTTTTTTTTTTTTTTCAGATGACTCTAGTCTGTTGACAGCTACAGCTAGGAAGGACATATCCCTAAGTTAAGACAAGTTCAGACAGTAAGACCAACAAAAGAAATAGAAACTTTCTGATAATTCTACCTGTTGAGGATTAAAAAGCTGGAACACAAGGAAAATATGACATAAATCAAGGTCATGAACATGGATATTTAAATTGTTGTATCTAGGTGGCCCAGTTAGCTCTATCACCTTGACATAGCCTAAAATCACCTAGGGGGAAAAGGTCTTAATTGAGTAATTGTCTTTATCAGGTTGGTCTGTTGGACATGTCTGAGAGGGACTGTCTTGATTATTGATTAATGCATCAGGGTCCAACTCAATGTGGATGGCACCATCCCTGGGAGAGTGGTCCTAAGCTATATGAAGAAGTCAGTGAGAGTGCCAGCAAGCAATGCTCCTCCCAGATTCCTGCCTGCAGGTTCCAGCTCTGAGGTCTCCCAGTGATGTGTTGTGACCTGGAAGTGTAAGCTAAATACAACCAAATTGCTTTGTTCATAGTGTTTGTCACAGCAGCAGATATCAAACTAGAACACAAGTTCAAGGTCCCCTGAGAGCACAGGAAAGAGTTGAGACTTTGTAAGTGACATTTCAATAATGAAGTGATGGCCTGAGGTGAGGGATGGGGGGTGAAGGGTGGGGTATAAAACTGCAGGGAAGATTAAAAGGAGACCCAACCCCATGTTTCTCTCATGTCGTGGTTTCTCTAGATCTCATACAATAAGGTGGAGCCCAGATGAATGTGGCTACATATGACATCCAAGAACCTATGACTTCAGGATCTCCTCACCAAGAAGCTATAGGACTGAAAGAATCAAGAAAGGAACCATGGGCTGGAGAGATAATTCTGCTGTTAAGAGCACTTACTGCTTTTCTAGAGGTCCTGAGTTCAATTCCCAGCAACCACATAATGGCTCACAACTATTTGTAATGGGATCAGATGCCCTCTTCTGGTGTGTCTGAAGATAGCTACAGTGTACTCATATACATAAATTAAATAAATAAATCAAGAAGCAAGGAAGGAAGGAAGGAAGGAAGGAAGGAAGGAAAGAAGGGAGGGAGGGAGGGAGGGAGGGAGGGAGGGAGGGAGAGAGAGAGAGAGAGAGAGAGAGAGAGAGAGAGAGAGAGAGAGAGAGAGAGAGAGAACACCATGTAGTCATTAGGGTCTAAGATTTGATTTTTTTTTTAGAAAGGAGCAGAGTTCAGAGGCTGGGTGAGATGACTTAGAGGGAGTGGTGGTGTACATGAGTGGTTCCCACAGGCTAATACATTTAAATACTCAGTTGGTGGAACTGTTTGGGACATGTGTCACTAGGGATGGGCTTTTGGGTTTCAAAAGACTTCCACTGAGCCCATCTCTGCCTCCTGCTTGCTGATCAGGTATGAGCTCTCAGCTGTCTTGCTGCCGTGCCTTTGCTCTGCCATCACAGGCTCTAATCCTCTAAAGCTTTAAGCCCCAAGTCAAATACTTTTTTATAAGTTTCCTTGGCCGTAGTGTTTTGCCACAGCAGTAGAAAAGCAATTAATGTAGAGGGTAAAGATGGGTATGGTGACACACACCTTTAATCCCAGCACTTGGGGAAAAAAAGAGGCAGATCTCTGAGTTCAAGGCCAGCCTGGTTTACAGAGTGAATTCCAGAACAACCAAGGTTACACAGAGAAACCCTGTGTCAAAACAACAGCAACAATAATAATAATAAAACTATAGGTGGACAGAAGATAGATAAATAGACAGACAAACAGACAGACAGACAGACAGACAGACAAAAAATCACTACCAAGCCTAAAATCCAGCTTGAGTTTAATGTCCAGGACCTCCATGGTGGAAGGAAGGAGATAACTGATATGTGTAAGTTGTTCTCTTTTCTCCACATGAGCACTATAGCACTTGGGTGTGTACACACACATACACACACACACACATAATAAAGAAATAAATTCAATAAAAATGTTTTTAAAAGACAGAGTTTATATTGGATAGCTTACAATGTTTTAAAGACTGGTGGGGAAAATAGAAGGGAGAATTCTGTGAGAGAGACAGAAACCAAAGCTGGAATGGCCTAAGAAATACCAGACCTGACAAGGAATGAACAGGTCTCCTAGCTGTCTTCAGTCAAAGCTGCATCAAGGATAGGAAACTGACTCTGGTGGTGTCTGCCACCTGCAGATCTTGTCATTGCCCTTTGATGAGTGGGAACTGTGCACTTGCCCTGGCCCTTGCACCTACTCAGGATACTCCTTAAAATAGAATAGCAGACAGTTTTGTGTGAGAGGTCAGTCAGCACGTTGGCAACAGTGAGTGAACCTTGGTTAAGGACCCAGAATCTGGTGCTGAGGCACCCAAGCCGACATCGAAGACTCAGGAGCACCTGGGAAGGCTTAGGATGCCCCACTTTTTTGAATGTCATCAATAAAGCTCAGTGCACTCACAAAAAGAAAAGAAAAAAAAAATCTTGGCCTGAGAATCTCATTTTTATCTAATTTATTAGGCATGTGAAAGTGGGGGAGGGGTGGGAGAGGAGGCACCAAAGCCTATTAGAAAGAATTATGATACAGATTAGTGTCCAAAAATCCAGATTCCCTAATTTAAGATTCAGAAATTAATAATATTCCAGAACAAAGCCTCTTTGTGCCTTTTGTCACAGCCTGGCATATGACTCATTCATCATTAAGCACTTAACAGTGTTAGCATAATCTTATATTATTGTTAAACGTGTCTGTGTTGCAATTGGGGTTGATCTATGCTTCATAGTCATGCTAAGAAAAGAGCACAAAGTCGGAGAAAGGACATTTGAGATGGCATCTGCTTGGCGTGGAGAAACACAAACGCTCCATGTGAAGGGGAGCCCCCTCCTGGCGCTGGCCTTACTACTTTGAACATCTTTTTCTACTGGACCATGTCTCCCATGAGCTGCCTTAGGTAAGCCAAGGCTCCACTGGTCACTGATTTGTTGGCATTTAGAAAAGAAACTCACATACAACTCAAACATGATCTTGTATTTTTAGCAGTCTCAAAACTATGACTTAAGTAATCCTCCCAGACAGTAAACCTCTGTCTCTGGACTAGCAGCAGCTGATGGTGCCCACGGTGCCCACCACTCTACCCAGCTTCTGCTACTCCCTTAAAAAAAAAAAAAAAAAAAAAAAACAGGTCATTCCGCCACCCCATTCATCAACAGGGTAGATTTGACTGATCAGCTGACTAGGCAGATGTCTCTTTCCTTCCTAGCCACTCCAAGTGCATCCCTCCTGAAGCTGCAAAGAGGAGAATAACCTTCCCTGAATAGAGGATAATCGGTCTTCTGGTCAAGTGTTCATAAGTAGCTATGTTCCCCTGCTAGACATCCCAAACAAGCTCTTAAGAAACCAGAAGAGAGCTCAGAATTGTTCCTTAAACAGCATTTCCTGACTTCTCCTCTCCATTGCCCTTCCACAAACTCCTCCAGCCCTGTAGATGCCCAAGAGGTAGTGGGGTTGCCAGAATCTACCATGTTTGCTGCCAGAGATCTGACCAACAAGTCAAAGCCACTGCAGGGCTAGATGCTGAGTCAACAAGACATACTGAGACCTGTTCTTTCCTTGCAGAATCCTGCTGGGGCTTATCAGTCTGTAGGGATCTGGAATATTAGTCACCTGCAGCATTCCAAATCAACCATTTCCCTCTAGCCCCAGGTCCTCAAACTATATTTCTGTCCCTTTGTTCTTTTTTGGGATTATTATTCTCTACTAACTCTCTTCTCTTCCCCCATTTTTAAAAAAGATTTATTTACTATTATATGTAAGTACACTGTAGCTGTCTTCAGACACACCAGAAGAAGGTATAAGATCTCATTTCAGATGGTTGTGAGCCATCATGTGGTTGCTGGGGTTTGAGCTCAGGACCTTCAGAAGAGCAGTCAGTGCTCTTAACTGCTGAGCCATCTCTCCAGCCCTCTCCCCCCATTTTTATCTTTGGCTCTTCAGTCTCCAGAATTTTATTAAGTAGTTTCTCACTACCCCCAGTTCTCCAGGCATGTCCAGAACATGTTGAGAATTGACTGTACACACAACATGGACTCAGATGGGGAATTCCAATATGCAACTAAGTAAATTACTGCATGTGTTATTATATTGGCAGTTCCTAAACTCACAGATTTTTTACAAACTGGGCCACCAGAAAGGACAGTGATGTTACTGGCTTTGGATCCCAAACTGGGTCCATCACCCTCTCTTGGAACTGAGGTGTTGGATAGGAGGTAGGTAAGCTTGGCAGGCCATGTCAAGGTGTACTGCTAAGAAAGTAAAGCACACAACAGATCTAGGTTTATTGGGCCAGGAGGAAGAATGAAAGGCCAACTTGGAGTGGGGATATGAGGAAGAGATGGAGATAGACAGGCAGACAGACAGAGAAGAGAGAAAGGGGCAGAAAGAAACCTGTGGGTGGCTAGAGCCTTTTATGTGCTGAACCTGGCACACCTGGCACACCTGGGTGGCAGGTGATGACATAAGTGGCTGCTAGGTCGATGAGGACAGGCCAGTGAAAGTGACGGATTGCTAACAGTCTTAGACTGAGCACCAGTTAAAGAGTGAAGCAGATTCTATTCTTGGTCAAGAATAGTAAAAGGGAATCCAGGAGTGGTGGTAGATCAAGCTTCTATCCCAGCATCTGGTACATAGGCAGGAGAGTCAGGAGTTCAAGGTCATCTTTGGCTTCATAGTGAGTTCCAGGGTAGACCATATCACAAGATTTTTAATTTTCTTTCTTTCTCTCTCTCTCTCTCTCTCTCTCTCTCTCTCTCTCTCTCTCTCTCTCTTTCTTTCTTTCTGCATGTATGTCTGGTGGGGGGAGGGGGTCAGATTCCCTGGAACTGAGTTACAGACAGTTGTGAGCTGCTCTGTGTGTATGTGTGTGTGTGTGTGTGTGTGTGTGTGCTGGGAATTGAACCCATGTCCTCTGGAGGAGCAACCACTGAGCCATCTCTCCTGTCCTGAGATTCTCGCTTTTAAAAAACAAACAAACAAACAAACAAACCAAATAGCTGGGTGTAGTGGCTCACACTTTTAGTCACAGCACTTGGGAGGTAGAGGCAGGTGAATCTCTGTGAGTTCGGGCCAGTCTGGTCTACATAGTGAGTTCTAGGATAGCCTGCACTAAATTAATTAATTAAACAAACTGGCTTGATAGCACCCACCTGTAAAACTTGATACGTGGGAGGCAGAGCAGTAGGGCTTAAGCTACGGTTTAACCCAGCCTAACATAAGTGTGTTATGTCAGAAATACAGATAAATATGTTTGTGTTTTTCTGCATTGTCAGAATTTATTAAAGGACAAATTCACAAGGTATAGTGATTTCAGTGGCAGCAATTACAAGTGATTTCCACTCCTTGATAGCCCTAACCAATTCAAACACAATTTTTTATTCTAATCATAATTACTAATATTAACTCAGGTCATGTATTGTACATCATATATTATTAGATGCGCAGATGGATGGGTGGAAGGATGGATGGATGAACAGACAGACAGACAGACAGACTACAGATATGGCTCATTCATTAAGGTGGTAACAGTATCAAAGACTGTGGAGAGCTTTGGGGGCTTCTAGAAACTTGGCAGGAATTCGACATTGGGCCAGGATAAGGAAGTAAGCTCGGGCTGGAATTTGTGGAAAGCCGTGCAGCGTGCAGCGAGCAATCGCTGTGGAGAGCCGTGCGCGTGCCGCGAGCAATCACCATTATAAGATGGCGCTGGCCTCCGCTGTGACAAACTAGTAAACAAGCCTTGTGCGCAAGTGCGAGAGTGAACTCACTCCTAGTCACTGCCCATTCTCGGGGTGTAATAGTGGTGTGATAAGCGAGCAACAAATCAAGAGCTGTCACGCCACATCAGGTGTTGAAACGTCATGGCTGAGTGCTATATAAGGGACTCCATTTTCTGGGGTCCGGATCTTCCTGAGAAGTAAGCAATAAAGCTTTGCCGCAGAAGATTCCGGTTGTCCTGAGTGTGTTCTTGCCGGCGGGGACAAAAGCTCGGGATAAGTGGCACCGAAGACCCGGGGAACTTTATACCATCACACCGGCGCAAGGAAGATCCCTCGTTCGCGGGGTGGAACCAGAACTGCGGGACACTACAGCTCTGCAAGGTAAGTATAGTCTTGAAATTTCTCCAGAGTTAGATGCCCTTTTGATTGTTTGCACAGCGATCGCACTTTCCCTTTCAGTTTAGTTTTGCTTCCACCGCTGGAACTGCTGACTGGTTCCCAGTCGCAGTCAGGCTCGGACAGCACCTGGACAGTGCCTGGACAGCGATTAGTTTCAGTCACGGTCAGGACTGGATAGCGGCAGTATGGGAATTTCTCACTCTGTAGTAGTGGCGTTAAGGTCGGTCCTGAAGCAGTGTGGCCTAAAAATCGCCACTAAGAGTATAGAGGCATTTGTCAGGGAGGTAGACCGTGTGGCACCATGGTATGCTTGCTCAGGTTTGTTAACTGTCACTTCTTGGGATAAACTGAAAGGAGATCTAGTTAGGGAACAGCAGAACGGCAAACTTAAAGCAGGGATCATGCCGTTATGGAAATTGGTGAGATCGTGCTTAACAGATGAGGATTGTCAGCAGATGGTAGAAGCAGGGCAGAAGATTTTGGACGAAATTCAAGACAGTCTATCAGAGGCAGAGTGGGGAGAGAGATTGAAAGTTGGGACGAAACAAGGTGCACCGAAGAATTTAGGCCTTTCCACGGGCCTTGAGCCCGAGGAAAAGAGATATAAAGGAAAGAATGCCTTGGGAGAGATTAGAAAAAGAGATGGAAAGGGAGAGAAGAAGAGAGAAAGAACTGGAGAGGCACATAAGGAAAGGAGCCTCTACCCGCCATTAGATGAGTTTAAGGCACTAGCTGTCAGTAGCTCAGAATTGGATAAGGAACTTAGCTCCTCTGAGGAAACAGACTTAGAGGAAGAAAGATATCAGCCAGATGAAAGACAAACTAATCAGTCACAGAATAACATAAAGAAAGCAAAAGTAGCTAGAGACAAATGTCAAATCACTATGCGATCTTCAGATCCGCAACCTCTGGGTCCTAGTACACCTCCGCCCTATGTTCAGAGGTATCAATCAGACTCATTCATTTCAAAAGAGGAACAGAGAAAAGTGCAGCAAGCGTTCCCAGTCTTCGAAGGTGCAGAGGGTGGACGCGTTCATGCCCCAGTGGAGTATATACAGATTAAAGAACTAGCAGAGTCAGTTCGTAACTATGGAGTCAATGCCAACTTTACTGTAGCCCAAGTCGAAAGGCTTGCGACTCTGGCAATGACCCCTGGCGATTGGATGACCGTAGTAAAAGCCGCATCTCCTAACATGGGAATGTATTTAGAATGGAAAGCTTTGTGGCAAGACTCCTGCCAAGCACAGGCAAGGGCCAATGCCAATGTTGAAGGGGACCAAGGAACATGGACTTTTGAGTTGCTTACAGGTCAGGGACAACACGCTAATAACCAGACAAATTACCATTGGGGAGCTTATGCTCAGATCTCAGCTGCTGCAGTTAAGGCATGGAAGGCACTCTCTAAGAAGAATACACCTATTTTCGTAATTAAGAAAAAATCTGGCAAATGGCGCTTATTACATGATCTTAGAGCTATTAATGCACAAATGCGTCTATTTGGACCAGTTCAGCGAGGGCTACCATTGCTTTCTGCCTTACCCAAAAATTGGGAAATTATAATTATAGATATTAAAGATTGCTTTTTCTCTATACCTTTATGCCCTCAAGATAGGCAAAGATTTGCATTTACCATCCCAGCCATTAATCATTTAGAACCGGATCAAAGATACCAATGGAAGGTCCTACCTCAGGGGATGGCGAATAGTCCCACCATGTGTCAACTGTATGTGCAATTGGCACTTAAGTCAGTTAGAGAGCATTTTCCATCATTACAGGTGATAATTTATATGGATGACATTTTGATTTGCCATAAAAATTCACAGTTATTGCAAGATGCATACCCTATATTAACAAAAACGTTAGGGCAATGGGGATTGCAGGTGGCCACTGAAAAGGTGCAAGTTGCTCGAATGGGAGCCTTCCTAGGGTCACTCATTTATCCTGACAAAATTGTTCCTCAAAAACTAGAGATTCGCAAAGATCAACTACATACCTTGAATGATTTCCAAAAATTGCTAGGGGATATTAATTGGCTAAGACCATTTTTGAAAATTCCATCAGCAGAATTAAAGCCCTTATTTGATATATTAGAGGGAGATACCCACATCTCCTCCCACAGAGCACTTACCCCAGCTGCATGTCAAGCTTTACAAACGATAGAAAAGGCCTTACAAGATGCTCAATTACAACACATTGAGGAGTCAAAGTCATTTGAATTGTGCATATTAAAAACTACACAGTTACCAACAGCAGTCTTATGGCAAAAAGGACCCTTATTGTGGGTCCATCCTAATGCTTCCCCTGCAAAAATTATTGAGTGGTATCCTAATGCAATTGCTCAACTTGCACTTAGGGGGATAAAAGCAGCTATTACTTATTTTGGGAAAGAACCTCATATGCTAATCGTACCTTATACTTCTGCTCAAGTTCAAACCCTGGCAGCAATAACTAACGATTGGGCAGTTTTGGTTGCCTCTTATTCAGGACAAATTGATAATCATTATCCAAAACATCCAATTTTACAATTTGCCTTAAGCCAAGCCATAGTGTTTCCAGTAATAACAGCCAAACACCCACTTCCGGATGGGGTAGTAGTGTATACAGATGGATCCAAATCTGGCATAGGTGCATATGTAGTAAATGGCCAAGTAACATCTAAACAATATAATGAGACATCACCCCAGGTTGTAGAGTGTTTGGTAGTTCTAGAAGTCCTTGAAACTTTTCCGGGACCGCTCAATATTGTATCTGATTCCTCATATGTGGTCAATGCAGTTAATATGCTTGAAGTTGCTGGCTTAATTAGACCCTCTAGCAAGCTTGCTCACATTTTTCAGCAAATTCAGTCAGCCTTGTTACATAGAAGACATCTTGTGTATATTACTCATGTTAGGGCTCATTCTGGCCTTCCTGGCCCCATGTCTCATGGAAATGACTTGGCAGACAAAGCTACTAGAATCGTGGCTGCTGCTCTGTCCTTGCAGTCAGAGGCTGCAAGGGAGTTTCATAAACGCTTCCACGTGACGGCTGAAACATTACGCCGCCGTTTCACTTTAACTAGGAAAGAAGCTCGTGACATTGTCACCCAATGTCAAAACTGTTGTCAATTTCTGCCTACTCCTCATGTAGGGGTAAATCCCCGAGGCATCAGACCATTACAGGTCTGGCAAATGGATGTCACTCATATTTCCTCCTTTGGAAGAAATCAATATTTACATGTTTCCATTGACACCTGCTCTGGTGTTATGTTTGCTACACCTTTAACAGGTGAGAAAGCCTCTCATGTTATACAGCACTGTTTAGAAGCATGGAGTGCTTGGGGCAAGCCCACAATTCTTAAAATGGGCCAGCATATACCTCTACTAAATTTCAGCAATTTTGTCATCAAATGGATGTCACTCACTTGACTGGCCTTCCTTATAATCCCCAAGGACAAGGCATTGTGGAACGTGCTCACCGTACACTTAAGTCTTATCTTATAAAACAAAAAAGGGGAGTTGATGAGACTCTGCCCTCAGTGCCAAGAGTAGCTGTATCTATGGCACTCTTTACACTCAATTTTTTGAATCTTGACGAGCAAGGTCGCTCTGCAGCTGATCGACATAGCTCAGACCCTGATAGACCAAAAGAAATGGTCAAATGGAAGGATGTCTTAACTGGTCTGTGGAAAGGCCCGGATCCTATTTTGATAAGATCCAGGGGAGCTGTTTGTGTTTTTCCACAGAGTGAAGACAACCCATTTTGGCTGCCGGAACGACTCACCCGCAAGATATTCATCAAGGATGGTGCAGAAGATGCAGACCTCCCGAGGACTGCTCCTAATCCTGACAATGCTGAACTTGTCTCAGGTTCCTAGTATGAGGGGCGAACAGAGATGGGCCATTCTCTCGACTTTCCTTAAACCAATGCCAGTTCGCCATAATGCTATAGTTTTTCCAAAATTCTTTACTACTAATAAAACATTAGATTTGCCATATCTACCCTATGATCCCACCCGAGCACCATTAGGGGAAAATCGCTCTTTATTAGAACAGGGTTCTTTATGTTTTCAAATTAATGGACCAGGAAAATGTATCAACCTCACAGCTCGAGCTTTGGGGAAGTTTAATGAGCACCGAGGAGGTTGGGTAAGCACAACCCAAGATACTTCCAATGCAGATATAACCTTTACAAATCGGACCTTTTGGCAGGAGGCAATTTGGGTTAATGGTACATTTCTACCACCTAACTTTTCAGACAAAGAACGTCCCCACCAACCAAAAATAGCCCCTCATTGTAGCTTGGAAGATGAAGGGCTGATATTGCCTTGGTCTGATTGTCAATCCTCCATCACTCGTTGGGCAGATCAGAGTAAAACCTTTTCCTTTTCTCCCAACATGATAGATGATCCAGAGAAGGAATTTGTTATGAAAGAGGACTTTTCATACAGGACTTTAGAATGCATCCCTTTCACAAGTGGGTACTTTGTGGAGTCAATGGCAGTTGTACAGAACTCAATCCTTTGATCTTTATCCAGGGAGGAGCAGTTGGAAAGGCTTCTTTTAATGGCATCTCAAGATTTGCTCAGTATTGGGGAATACATGCTGCCTCCCAGGATTCTTATGGATATACTAATACCAGTGTAGAGATCACTGGGTTAAATAAAACTTTGGTAAACCAGATTAATTATCCATCTACCCCAGTCTGTGTTTACCCCCCTTTCTTGTTTATTCTTTCAAATGATTCATTTGAAGTCTGTTCCAATGATTCTTGTTGGATTTCTCAATGTTGGGACATAACAAAGAACACCCGTGCCATGGTAGCACGGATCCCACGTTGGATCCCGGTTCCGGTGGAAACACCCTCCACACCCTGTTTCGACAAAAAAGAGATTTTGGAATTACTGCTGCCGTGATCATAGCAATTTCAGCCAGTGCAGCTGCTGCTACAGCTGCAGGGTATGCTATGGTTAGTACGGTTCAATCAGGCACAAAATTAAATCAGCTTTCAGCAGATCTGGCTGATGCCATCACTGTCCAAACTCCTGCTAGTACCAAGTTAAAGGGAGGGCTGATGATATTGAATCAGCGCCTTGACCTGGCAGAAGAACAGATAGGAGTTCTATACCAGATGGCCCAGTTGGGTTGTGAAAGAAAACTGGAAGCTCTGTGTATTACCAGTGTCCAATATGAAAATTTTACTTATGCAGCTAATCTGTCTAGACAGCTTTCCTTGTATCTTGCAGGAAATTGGTCTGAGGGATTCGATGAGACTCTTGAGGCCCTGAGGGTGGCAGTTTTAAAGATCAACTCAACACGAGTGGACCTGTCATTGACAGAGGGCCTCTCCTCCTGGATTTCATCTGCATTTTCTTATTTTAAGGAATGGGTGGGGGTGGGTTTATTTGGTGTTGCCACCTGCTGTGGACTTGTGTTCATGCTCAGGTTGGTTTGCAAGCTCAGAACCCAACAAACACGTGACAAGGTTGTGATAGCTCAAGCACTTGCTGCCATTGAGCAAGGTGCCTCCCCCGAAATCTGGCTATCTATGCTCAAAAATTAGTTGACATTGGTGGCTGGCCTCTTTTGTAGAGTTCGCCCTAGGTCATTTAGTAGTTACTGTCACATAGCACTGCGGTATCCAGGGACGGGCAACTTTCCTCATGCACGGATCATCCTAAGACACGGGGCCCAGTGGTGATAGGGTTACCCTATGACAGGAAAAGCTGTGACATTGGAGGAACGACCTAAGACAGGAGCCACAGCGGATGGGCATAATTACACAGACCTAGTCCAGCCTCAATTTAATAAAATAAAAAGGGGGAGATGTGGAAAGCCGTGCAGCGTGCAGCGAGCAATCGCTGTGGAGAGCCGTGCGCGTGCTGCGAGCAATCACCATTATAAGATGGCGCTGGCCTCCGCTGTGACAAACTAGTAAACAAGCCTTGTGCGCAAGTGCGAGAGTGAACTCACTCCTAGTCACTGCCCATTCTCGGGGTGTAATAGTGGTGTGATGAGCGAGCAACAAATCAAGAGCTGTCACGCCACATCAGGTGTTGAAACGTCATGGCTGAGTGCTATATAAGGGACTCCATTTTCTGGGGTCGGGATCTTCCTGAGAAGTAAGCAATAAAGCTTTGCCGCAGAAGATTCCGGTTGTCCTGAGTGTGTTCTTGCCGGCGGGGACAAAAGCTCGGGATAGGAATTTGACGTTGGGCTAGGACAGGGAGGGAGGCTCAGATAAGAATGTTTACATTTGAGCTAATTCAAAGCTCAAAGTACTTGGAGGGACAAGGAATACCTCTTTTCTTTTATCTTGGACTTCCAAATAAGCCCCAAGAAACTGTGATCACAGGACTTTGTTTATTGCCTTGTTTGTTCCTTCGCTATTTATGTTTATTGTTTATTTATGTTTGTTCCTTAACCTAGAACAGACCTTATTATTTGCATGTAATTAAAATGGTATAAAAGCAGACTGGGAAAAAAATACACCTGCTTCAGCCGGGACATGGTGGCACATGGCTTTAATCCCAGCACTTGGGAAGCAGGGGCAGGCGGATCTCTAGAGTTCCAGGCCAGTCTGGTCTACAGAGTGAGTTCCAGGATAGCCAGGGCTATACAGAGAAACCCTGTCTCTAAAAAAACCAAAAATAATTTAAAAAAAACAAAATAAAAACCTGCTTCAGCCTCAAAACTGGCTGGTGTCATGCTACAGTGGTGTCTAATTGGTTTTGTTTGTTTGCTTGCTTGTTTGTTTTTTCTTTCTAATCCTTGCTCTCTCCCTGGAGAACCAGTTGACTAACTGAGCTGGCTTGGTCAAAAGACTTTCAAAGAAGCCTGAGAAATCAAAGCAAAAGGCTCTAGCAGGTCCCAGCAAGGCAATTATGGCTCTGGCAGGCCTTGTCCTTCCCCCTTCCTTCCACCTTGCTGAAAACCATTCCTAAATCTAGCCACCAAAGTCTATCTCCTTATTTAGCCACTTCCTCCTCCTGAAGGTGTCTAAGGTCCAAGTAATTAATTTTTGAAGTCCAGCAATAAAAAGCTCCCATTGGCTCACCTAATTAACATTGCCCAATTAAAATTAAACACCTTTTTTCCTCTTTTTTCTTTATAAACCTCCTTTTGCTTATGGGCCACATCTGTCTTCTCTCTATCCAGAGGCTGTCCTTTGTCCCTTGGGGCAAATCTCCCTTCCTCCCACCCCCTTGTTTCTTTTCCCTTCTCCCTCATCTTCTGTATCCAGTCTTTGTCTTTTGTTCCCTACCCTTTGTCCATATGGAGCAAATACATCTCCTTTGTGCTGAGAACTTGATCTCAGAGCGTGCTGGGCAGACTCAGGTCTTTTCAGAGTGCAGCAGTCTCTTTATTGGTAACAGAACTGGCTGAGCTGGAGGTGCATAGTCAAGCTACATGGCAAGAGTAGGGCTGCAACCTGGAGATGATCCAAAGGCAGGGTTGGGTCAAAATCAGTGAACAGGCGTACAGATGGATGCAGGCCTAGGCAGGCAGACAGGAGGACATGGACACAGCAATCCAAGAAGTTTGAATCAACAACCCTGAGCTGAAACCTCCTGCGGCAGTTGAGTGTTCTCTGTCTGTTGATTCTGGATGCACACACTAGGTGCTCTGATAACAGGTTTTGGGGGGACCTAGGTATCTACTTCTTTATAGGATTCAGGTGAGGGAGTTAGAGCCCTTGGTCTGATGTGTCCAGTAAGTTCTCAGATCTTGTTTTTCCTGACATGATTTTAAATATGGCCATGTGTCCTTACAGCCCCAAATGAACACCAGTAAATTTATAGTTTGTTATCCTTTTTACTCCTGGGAATAAACAGTTTGTCTGTGCTATAAGGGTAGGGGTAAGCAAATGGTACTATCCTCAAATAGAATCAAAATATGCGTGTAGAATGGAGTTTCTTAAGTCAAAGTAGTCTGAAAAACAAGCTATACTGTAATTTAGAACAGGAAACTGCCTGGTCTCAACACCTGATCTATATAGAAAACTCAAGGCTAGCCAGAGCAACATAGTGAGACCTTGCCTCCAAAGAAGCAAGGAAGGAAGGAAAGAAGAGGAAGAGAAGGAGAAAAAGAGGAGAAATTGGGGATAAGTTTGCAAACCAACCTTTGAGCCCTTTTGGGTTATAGACATACAGTTAAAGAAATGAGGGGAAGGAATAGGCTAATGGGGTTGAATCCTAGTGTGTGCTGTGGAATGTGTGATTTGTTCTTTCCAGGAATGTAGGTGCCACTTTTCTCCTTTTACAGTTCTTTCTAGTCATTGCACAACACTTGCAAATGCTAGTGGCACTTGAAGGTGTGAGATCAGGTTGTGCACTGTCCTAAGTTACTCCATGTTGTATATATGGTTTTTTCTCTCTCCTCGGTCTAATGTGTCTGATAAGTTCACAGGGCTGGTTTTCCTGATGTGGTCTTTCAGGGGAGAGGGCAGGTAAGAATTGCTTTTACTTTAGGCAATACTTTCATTGCCTAGTCTACTGTCCTCTTACAGTGGACTCAGTAAGTGTGTATGTGCGGGCACACTTGCCTGTGCATGAGCCTGTGGAGGTGAGAAGTTGACTTTGGAAATTAAGCCTGACATAAGAAGTTGTGATTGTCCCAGCACTCAAGAGGCAGAGGCAGGCAGATTTCTGAGTTTGAGGCCAGCCTGGTCCTACAAAAATGAGTTCCAGGACAGCCAGGACTATACAGAGAAACCCTGTCTCGGAAAAAAAAACAAACAAAAAGAAGAAGTTGTGAT
The DNA here is from genome assembly GCF_978045245.1 of Mus caroli. Lineage (NCBI taxonomy): Eukaryota > Metazoa > Chordata > Mammalia > Rodentia > Muridae > Mus > Mus caroli. The sequence continues at coordinate 17,258,268 of NW_028227272.1, forward strand.
TGTGCATCCAATTGGCAGGGTGTGTACTTATGATGCTATTCTTGGTTAACTTGTCTACATCTGGAACCAACTAAATCCAAACATCTGAGCACACCTTTGGGGATTTTCCTAATTGGATTATGGGAGGTCAGAAAACCCACCCTAAATCTGAATCAACTGTGCTCAGAAGACCCACCCTAAGTCTGTGTCACACTTTCAGGTGGCAGTCCACATAAAGGGACATGGAAGATTGAAGCTTTTTGCCTGCTTGGCCTCACTCATGATGACAAACTCATCCACACTGCTGCTGACACGTTCCTTCACTGATGTTAGAGCCTTCTTCAGGATTCTAACATAGACAGAAATCAAGTTGAGATATTCAGCCTCATGGATTGAACAACTATCAGATTCTTGGACTTTCTGTTGGGAGATAGCCATTGTAGAAAGAGCCAGACAACAGCTTATAAGCTATTTTAAATTATAAATTTAGATTTAGATAGATAGACTTATATATGTATGTAGGTATGATAGAGTATATACATATACACATATACATACAATCTGTTCCATTCCTCTAGAGAACCCTGACCAATACAGGAACTTTCTTATTTTTCTATCTCTGTCTTTGATTGTTCCCATCCTTCCACTTTTTCTTCAAGATCATTTATTCTGTCCTTTCCACAGAGATTTCTTTTCAACTTTTCATTTCAGCATCTCAGATTGATTTTTTTTTTCTTTTTCTTTTTTCTTGGTTTTTCGAGACAGGGTTTCTCTGTATAGCCCTGGCTGGAACTCACTTTGTAGACCAGGCTGGCCTTGAACTCAGAAATCTGCCTGCCTCTGCCTCCGGAGTGCTGGGATTAAAGGTGTGCGCCACCGCGCCCGGCTTGATTTTTTTCAATTTCCATCTTTGTTTACTGTTCTTTTATATCTTGCATAACCTTCTTTATTTTATGCAGCGGTTTCCATTCATGTTTTCCATCTTATTTTCTTCGTTGAGTTCTTTAAAGATACTTTTGAATCATCTTTAAATCATTCTTTTGAGCTTTTTGAAGTCTGGGACTTCATCCATTGGGTAATCACCAGATGCCCATTACTATAGTGTTGGGGTTTGTCTGTCTGATGCTGCTTTGTATTCAAATGCTAAATACTGGCCCCCAAGATCTAGGTGCCCCCAAGGAGGAGATCCTCACATACACCAGGTGATGTTATATAAACCTTGCTCCTTAAGTTAAAGTTAACTGGTTGATAAAAGGCTAGAGCATCAGGCAGTGGTGGTGCACGCCTTTGATCCCAGAACTTGGGATGCAGAGGGAGGTGGATTTCTGAGTTCAAGACCAGCCTGGTCTACAGAGTGAGTTCCAGGACAGCCAGGGCAAACCCTGAGACAGAGAAACCCTGTCTTGAAAATAAAAAAAAAAAAAAAAAAAAAAAGAGCCGGGCGTGGTGGTGCACGCCTTTAATCCCAGCACTCGGGAGGCAGAGGCAGGTGGATTTCTGAGTTCAAGGCCAGCCTGGTCTACAAAGTGAGTTCCAGGACAGCCAGGACTGTCTCAAAAAAAAAAAAAAAAAAAAAAAAAAAGCAACAACATTATGAACTAGCCAGTACCCCGGAGCTCTTGACTCTAGCTGCATATGTATCAAAAGATGGCCTAGTTGGCCATCACTGGAAAGAGAGGCCCATTGGACACGCAAACTTTATATGCCCCAGTACAGGGGAACGCCAGGGCCAAAAAATGGGAATGGGTGGGTAGGGATTTTCTATTTTCTCTTTCAAAAATAAAAAAAATTAAAAAGACTAGAGCCTATGATTGGGTAGTAGGGAGGGAAAGGTGGGACTTGAGGATCCAGTGAGGCGTCTGAGGAGAGACCAGTGGAGAAGGAGAAAGGAGATGAAGGAAGGGAGGAGGCTGCCATGAGAGAAGATGGACCATGAGCATATGGCCAGGAGAAGAGAAACAGCAAGTGACAAGGGACATACTGCTGGTGCCACACACACACTCCACTGAAATCCGCTTGACAGGCTGAGAAGCCTAAAAGCCACTCACGAGGCAAAGAGTTTCACAGAAACTCACCTCCTGGAGTTTTGGCATTATCATTTACCCATATACTCATACCCTATTCCCGAGTTAGTCTGGTGTATGGGAAAATTATGTTATAGTTAAGTCTCCCCATTATTCCAAGGTCCCAGAAGCCTGCGAGCTTAAAATCCTGTTAAAATGCAGTAAAGAAGTTAACCTATTCAGTAACTAATTTAGCATTACAAAAGACAGAGCCAGTAGCTCAGAGCTGGTCTAAGGACAGTAGCAAATCATACCCAATCAAGGGAATACCAAAATAGAGCCAGAGAATCCCACTGAGATAGAAATCTTCAGTACAGGCTACATTGCTTATTTAGAAGCAAGTTGGTGAATTCTCCTGAAAAATGAAGATTCTCCAGATACTTAAAAGTTACAGTCATATAAGAATTTAGCAAGGCCTAGGAATTAGGGGGGTTGTGATATTGCATTATTCATGAGGCCTACCAAGAGCAGAACCCCCTGGTGCTAGCCTTCACAAGGTTCAAAGGTATAACACTAGAGTATGAAATCCTTGCCTGTCACAAAGCTGACCCTAGGCAGGACTGCTTTATCTTTACTGTAAACATTTACCTGGTTCCTGTAAATCCTTTTGAAGTCATTCCTTTGTTTTGTACCTGGTAACTTCAATGTACCATGCCTGCTGTGACTTCCGACCCCTTAAATTTTCTGTACTATATATAAGACTGGGGTACACTTTGTGACAATACATTCAGATTCTGTCTGTCAACCGCCAATGCTTTGCCCACCTGCCCCAGAGATCTGTTCCACGCAGACAAAGGGACTCTGAGGCTCTGCAGCATGCTGGGATGTAAGTTAGAATAGCTCCAAAACCTGCCCTTCTGTGCTTACAGCTAGCAAATAAAATACCTGTAGTGTGTGTCTTTTATATGGGCTAGCAAGAATATTTAATTCCTTTTACACTATAGAATTAATAATTTTCAGAGTTACATTGGAAGAGTTATGTTGTCTCAGTTTTTTCATTTTTCTTATGTTACTATAGTAGGATTTACACTTCTGGCATTATTTTCTTTGCAACTGTATTTAAGTATTTTCAATGTTCACATGAGACCTAGATGTGGTAGAGTTGGATGTGAGGTTCAAAAAAATTAGGCAAGACCCATGAGAAATTCATTCTAGGAAGGATTCCTGCTACTAATATGCTTCTCCTATTATTATTAAATATAAAACTATCACTAAGTATTAACCCACCCCTTTGAGCATATCTTTACAGAACAATGAAGATATCTTGTAGTGATGCTATATAGACAAATAGATAATAAATCTATAGAATTCCTGATTTGATGCAAATAATTTTAGGAAGAAAGTTTTTTAGAGATGGACTTAGTTGCTAGAAAGATATAATAAAGTTTGAATCTAGAATAGAATGTACCCAGTCATCAGAATAGTAAGTACAGTCTGCATAATAAGAAATACAATGCCGGGTGGTGGTGGTGCACGCCTTTAATCCCAGCACTTAGGAGGCAGAGGCAGGTGGATTTCTGAGTTCGAGGCCAGCCTGGTCTACAAAGTGAGTTCCAGGACAGCCAGGGCTATACAGAGAAACCCTGTCTCGAAAAACAAAAAGAAAAAAGAAAAAAAAGAAATACAATGAACTTTCATAATCACACTAAAAAGAGAAATAGTCTTGAGACAATTTTGTGTTCAAGAAAAAAAAACTTTTAGACCTAATGATAATGTGTGCATTATGATAAGGCAAGGCCATGTAAAAACTGTTGCTTTAAACTTATAATGAGCATATTATATTGAAACATTGCTTTGAACTTAATATCAACATTCTTCCGTAACTCCCATTCTATGTAACATTTTATTGGTGCCATAAATATTAAAAAAACAACCCGGCACGTACTCACACTTGTGCCTCTGCCAGAGGCCTGGCTGGCCATACACTGGCAGGCAATGGCCAGCCTGTTTTTACCTCATGGAGACTCTCTGGCCCGGAGCTCCAGAAACGTCTCCACTCAACTTGCTAGGTACCCACTGACAGGTCACTACCACACCAGCCCCATACTTCAAATCCCCCATGGCCTTTGTGGTGCACCTTAGGCAAACCCATGCTTTGCCATCGTACCTTTCTCTCTTGAACCCAGACAAGCCACCACATGAAGGAAAACGCAACACAAACTTAGTTCAGAAACAATGGTAACTCAATCTCTGAGCGCAACAACTAAAACCTAATCTTGTAAATCTTATTAAAATCTGATTCCTCCAGTGGCAAATCCTTGTGGATCAGCCATGATTCTGGGAAACATCTTAGCCTCATGCTTTCCCCGTTCCAAAAAGGACTAACTTTCTCCTGCTTCCTCCAACTAACCCAGAAGTCTCTCCTACTCGCCCAGTGATTGGCTCCTTTATTCATTAGGGGATTGGTTCACAAGAAGCCACCTGAGGACATGTGACTCACTCCTTGTCTGAAACCCCTCCCAGGAGAGTGGAATTAGCATACAAACAGCACCAGGCCCACCCACAACATTTTATCTCTGAGTTAATTATCTAAAGAACTTTTTCTCTAACAAGGTATAAGAAGGGCTGGTGAGATGGCTCAGTGGGTAAGAGCACCTGATTGCTCTTCTGAAGGTCTTTAGTTCAAATCCCAGCAACTACATGGTGGTTCACAACCATCCGTAAAGAGATCTGACTACCTCTTCTGGAGTGTCTGAAGACAGCTACAGTGTACTTACATATAATAATATATATAATACTATATATTATAATTATGATATAATTATATATAGTTATTATATATATGGCACGCCTTTAATCCCTGCACTTGGAAGGCAGAGGCAGGTGGACTTCTTAGTTCCAGGACAGCAAGGGCTATACAGAAAAACAATGTCTTGAAAAAACAAACAAACAAAAAAAGGTATAAGAAGACCACTGAAAAGAAATAAAGTGGTTGGTGGTTGGTTGAATGGTTTGGCTTGGGGAGGTTTGCCGCATTCATTCATCCATTCAACTGTATATATTTGTTTGTGTTGGGAGCCATTAAGACAACACAATTGTCCTGATCTCTGAATTGGGCCTCTCCCCCCCAAGAAGAAAAGGGGGTCAAAAGCGGGCCACCTACGCACCGCTCAGAGAACAACCACAGATTGTTCCAGCCCTAAGTCAGCGCTGGATGTCCTGACCTCAAGATGTACCCTGATACCGCCAAGTTCCTGCTTCCCCGTGTAGTTGTCAAAAGAAAAATTTCCGCTGCCCCATCCCTCCTGCTGAGAAGTACTTCCTCTTTTGCTTGTGCATTTAAGCCTTGGGCCTTTCTCAATACAGTGGGGTCCTGATGCAATTCAGAACGTTTCCGTGTTGTTATTCGCACAAGACCCTCGTCTCTCTCTAACCCCCATTTGGTTCTTAGGAGAAGGTCCCCTTGAGACCCTCGAATAACTGGACCTGCTGGACGGGTCAAGTGGCGCCAGACGTGGGGCATGAGGTACGACCGCCCACCGGACAATGGATTAAAGAGGTACCGCACAGACAATGAGACAGAGAGACAGTTCCCTGCCACTTTGCTCGAGTGTCGTGGATGTAGGGAGGTAAGCCTAGGCATTCAGTTGTTGTCCCATTAACCATGGGGAATGTTCTGTCCAAAGAGACAGTTTTAGTCAAGAGATGAAGGGGTCTCTTAAGGAGAGAGGGATAAGAGTTTTAAAAAAGGGATTTAATAAAATATTTTGTTTTGTGGACGAGAGATGTCCATGGCTGATATTGAATGGTTCTGAAATACACCCTTGAAATTAGAATAAAGTAGGCAAAGATATTAATGCTTTGATAAAACAAGGAGAAGATGTCCCTGAGTCCTTTTTAGCAATTGGGAAATTATCAGAGATCTCCTTAAACAGGCAGAAGAGGGCGGAGAAGGTGCTCGCCTCCTAGCCCATACTAAAGATTTTTTAGAAAACTCCCGATCACTGTCTTGCAAAAGTGAAACTAAGCCGCAGGCGAATTGGCGGTCATCGATTATCGATGCCTGTTCACAGTATCAATATTAGAAGGTTTATCAGGAGAAGGCTACTTAATACCCAATGAATGGAATAAAGTTGTTCAGTCTGTCCTCACTAGAGGCCAATATTTAACTTGAAAGTCAGAGTTTGTGAAAGACAGCCTCCTGGACTGCTGATAAAATCTGTGGTAAAGGCAATATCGCTGCAGACATAAAACAATTAGGGCTCTCCCCTGGTATCCTCGCCCAGACAGCCCTGGGAGCTTGGCGCGCTGTCCCTGCTGCAGAGGCGCTAACTACGCCCCTAACCAAGATTATACAAGGGCCCCAAGAGTCCTATGCACAGTTTGTTGCCAGATTGCAGGAAGCAGCTGAGAGAATTTTGGGACCTGAGGAAAGTGAGGGTCTGTTAGTCTGACAAGTTGCTCTTGAAAACGCCAATTCGGCATGTAGGGCTGCCCTGAGAGGTATAACCAAGAGTTTAGATATAAATGGTATGATCAAGCTTTGTAATGAGGTAGATGTGTTTTCTCAACAAGTTTCTAAGTCTATTAACCTGGCCATTGGAGCTGCTCTAACTCCAGCTCCAAGATTGGTGCCGAGCCCCATTGGCCCGAGTTAGAAGTAGACATCTGTGTCCTCACATTGGGTGCAGATGCCACCTGGGGCACCCCTGATTATTATATGCCTCAATTAACAGCAGTTAACACAGGTGAATTTGGGCCCCCTCCCCAAAAGACTTTTTTCTCGTCATCGGCCGAGTGTCCAGACTTTTACAAGGCCTAATGGTGATTCCTACAGTGGTTGACACTGACTACCATGGGGAGATAAAAATCTTAGTCACCGCCATGCAGGGACCACTTACCCTTAGGGCTAGAGAGCGCATAGCCCAAGCCCTACCACTCCCACTATTCGGCCATTTCCCTTATATAAAAGAAGAGCGAGGACCATCCTCCCCGAGATCCTCAGAAGTCTACTGGGCACAGAAAATAACTGATTCATGGCCCATGCTGACTTTGTTTCTAGAGGGCAAACAGATTCAAGGGCTCCTGGATACCGGGGCAGATGCGACAGTAATTTCCTCAACACATTGGCCTGAAGCCTGGCCCTTACAGGCACTAAGGAATGGTGTAATCCACTGATCATAAAATTTACTGCTAAGGGGAGGAACTTAGAGGCTTAGGAAAGTTCTCGCCCTCATGCCTGGGGCCTAAGATTGTATCAAGATAACTATGACAATGGCCTGACCTTTAAGGTTCAGCTTCTTAAAACCATCCCTAACAATCATAAAGCCTCCATAGGACTTCCAGGTACCCGCTCCCCTGTTCCTGCCCCAGGGCGTGCTATGACCCTGTTTCAGCACACTCTCCCTTTATGGAGGTCCCCCTCTTCCACTGATTTACTGTGGTCTACATTGAATGCTTCTGCTTTAGCCTTATTTGGAAATTTTACCCTGCTTTCAGATGCTAGGCAGCTTCCCTTCAAGTCAGTTCAGCTTACCTTGACAGAACTCTCTGGGGTAAGAAGTTGTGTGTTGGGCCCAGACATGCTTCCACCGAGGCCCTTGCTAGAGATTTGCAATAACACGTTTAGAGTAAATAAAAATGGGTTTTAAAGAGACTTCATAAAGGTCAAAATATAGCTCAACTCCTACTGTTCCCTTATTTACAACTCCCCAATCCTACATGTGTCAAAAAATTCATAGATTAGGTTTTATTGGAAGTTAAGAAATCATTTCCTAAAACATATATAATTCATTTTGTCCATGCTGTTTTGGTTGGTTGCAGAAAATAGAGAGTGTTTTTGCAAATGGCTATAAAATATTTGACTAAGTGTGGACTGATAATGGCTTCAAAAAAGATTTAGCATGGTAAACTTTTAGGCTATTTGAGACATTTAGTGTATAGAGATTGTGTGTTTTCTCAAAAATTTGCCCTCACATTAACTAAATTAGAAGTTTTGGATGCTTGCCAGAAATTGTTAGAAAATTTTGAATTTTAATCTTGGTTTGACAAGCTGCCTCTTACAAGCAGGAGAAGAAAGGAAGAGATAGAGAAATGGATTTTAGAACTCTCCCAGGGACAGAGAGAAATCGGGGGACGCCCTGTTTTATTCTCTCTGGCCCCTACAGGAGAAGTTCTCTACCCTCTTTCTATTGTCTATGTTTGGTGCACCAATCACGTCAATTCACATATGTTTTCTGTTTCGTTGTCTGAATGATTGTTTCATTGTCTGAATGACTGACTGTTTTATGTTTCATGTTAAAAAGGAAAGAAAAAAAATGGTTAAAACTTTTCCTGCTGATTCACTCTCAGATTGCACAACGGAGGCTGAGAGAGGCCCTTCCCTTTAGCCAAAAATCAAGCACAGAAGGAGAGGTCCTGCTGAAAAACTGTTTTTAAAGAAAAGGAATCTATAACCTCTTAGTTCTAAGGCAAATAAGCTGATAGTTGTTTTTTCCTAAAAAATTCTCTGCAACTTTGTGATTGTTGTGTTTAGCAAATGACAAAGTGTGTTTTTAATCTTATAAGTATAGCTATAAAAAGTAAAATTCTTTGATTGATCTAAATTTATAAGATTCATGTAGCCACTTCATTTGGTTTTTGACTGGTCTTAAAGGTATAAATATGATCTGTATATCTTGGTCATAGAGAATTGGCTTATAAGTTATTAGGGTATGATTAAAAAGGTCTAACACTGGTTACAAAGTTAGCTTAAGTAGTAACTCAGGGCTAGAGTCATTTTCAAACAAAAGCACCTGGCATAAACCAGCCCAGAAAACTAGTCCTCTAAAGATACTTCTAAATTGAGATAAAATTTTATGTAATCCTTATCCTAGAAAGTAGACTTATAGAGATAAGATTTTAAAACAATGTCTCTTTAATAGAACATTAAAATTTGCACTCATGAATTGGCAGCCAAACTTCGTAATGTGATAGTGATGTTTCTAGTATTGATTTTAAGGAGAATAAATTGTTTAAAATTGGGTCCTGCTTCCCAAAAGTTATAGATATATTCTAATATTGCAACAGAAACTTTAAAATTATGGTTAAAATTGCCAGTGTTCCATTGACTGCAGCTTGCAGGTTGATTTCAAATTTAAGATCTTTAATTCACCTGTATATTGTAATTAAGATAATTTTAAGAGTAATCATCTTATGAGAGTGCTAATACAGCTCACTTCATACAAAAGTGGGACAGAATTATCTAGATATGTTTGCCTTTGTACATAGATTAGACCCTCAGACAATCAGTTTGGCTATAGTTGCTGCCTGGCAGGAAACTGCAATATGGGCAGTTTTTCACAGCACTAAAGTTGTGAAGAACGCTTTAACTTTAAGTCATCTTAAGAAAGAGTGTCAAAAATTAGAGGCATAGACCGTTAAATTGTTCCTCTAAAACCAGTCCTTATTGCAGGAGGGCCAAGATGCTCAGATTAAAAAATATTTTACGTTTAAGTTAATGCAGGGCTCAAGACAGCCCCAGAGAAGCTTGTGGCCTTCTTTTATTTTGCAAACAGTGCCTAAGAAAGTTTTTCCCTGTGTTCAAGAAAATTTCTTTTTAGCTTTGTTACAGATCTATTCAGATGATTAAAATAATGTTTAAAAACAAAGAGTTTTGCTTTCAGTGAACTGGTAATCACTAGATAATTTTGCCTGTAGGTATGGCTAACATAGCTTTACAATATGTAAGAAATTTTTATTGTCTGCTTCAATACAAGAAGCAAAAATTTTAAATCTTTCAGTATATATTGTTTCCTAAGTGAAGAGTATTTTATTAGCTAATGCCTCTAAAGGGAAGTTTAAAGTTCTGGGGAATAGTTGTTGCTCCATAAGATTCAGAGACAATATGTTTTTAATATTTAGGATTTTAGTTACAAAAAATCTAAGAAAGAGAAATTTATTTGATTCAAAATTTTTATTTTCAAAACCTCCAAGAGATGTTTTCTCAACAATTTAATGTTACACATGTTACTGAGATATTTTATAATTCTCAAAGACAAGGTATTGTAAAACTTTAAAAACTATACCTTCTTTAAAAACAAAGAAGGGGGGTGATTATATCCCCGTGCACATTATTTGGATCACATTTTTGTTTTTGGAAAAACTAGATATAATAGTGTCTGGGGCAGATAAAAAGGATCCACTTATTGGCACATGCCATGATCCTGTTCAGATACTTAATATGGGGAAAAGGGGGAATGTTTCTGTTTTTTCCACAGAATGCTACAAGAGCAAGCTAGCTTCTAATGTGACAGGCTGACCTGTGACCTGTGAGTGCCCTGACAGTGATGACCAGAAAGCTGTGTTGAGTGCACAAAAGAGGAGAAATCAGAGAGCAGCCACTTACAAACAGATGAAGAAACTTTGTATCTCCACCATGGGCTGCAGCAAGGAGTGCCAACCTGGTGCCAACTTAAAATAAAAACAACTAAAAAAGCTGACTCATGAGGCAAAAAGACTGGTACAAAGAATGTACAAGATGCTTTCGTCAGAGACACTGTTTTTGGCCATTCAGGCCAGCTCCTTATAACTATGAAAGTTTGTGTACCTTACCTATATGCTTATTGTTAGATAAGTTTAAGAGTTAAGATCGCCAATCTTGACAAGTCTTTTTCATATTCATTGTAATTCTTGTCAATTAACTAATTGTGTAGATCCTAATTTAGATAAGGAATCTCCTGTTATGTTTTTATAAGAGACCTGATTATGTTTTGATGCCTATTAGAGTTAGAAAATGATCCTTGGTTTAATAATCTGAGAATGCAAACTTTAAAAATGTATCTACCATGGCTTTAGATCAGCAGCTACATACTTCCCATTTTGTTAATGATATGCATAGGAATATTTCCATAGCTTTGTCAGAGCAACATATTATATAGATAAAAATTTGGAGGCAAAGGATGTCTTAGAAGTAGTAGTCTTAACATAAGACAGGATATAGCATCCTAGAAAGTCCTTGAGCTGACCATGGGCTTGGAATTCAGGAAGAACATTGCCTATTCAGTGACATTCAGAATTGCCTCTGGCATTACACTATCACTTTGAATAAAAGCTAGGTCACTGCCTTACACATGAATTTGCCAGGAACTAGGAAGGAAGTTTGAGACCTAAAGAGGAACCAGAGTAGATACTTAGAACTATAGATAGCTGAGTTACACCCATAAACAGGTATTTTCAATGGCATAGGGGGAAGGTAGACTACCAAAACTGGTTTTCAACCTGCCCCTGGCTTTCAACCTTGTTGCCCTCCCTTTTGGGGCCCCTATTGGTGTTGTGTCCGGCCAGCAGATAACAGCCTGGGTTCTAGCCTGGAAAGGCATTTTGGAGGAGGGGAGGCAGAGCCTTAGGTATTTTTGGTTTTTAGCTGGAATCAGATACCAACCTCTTTCAAATCAGGTGTGTCGCACAGGGAACTCAGAAACAGTCAAGCTGGACCTTCCCCCGCAGTAATCTTCTGCGCCAAGCGGTAGCCATACTGTATTCGTATGATCACGAATTAGTACGCGCAATTCTGAGCGCTGCGCGGTCTCTATATGAGACTTGTCAACCTCAGATTTAGCAAGGCCTAGACAAGAATTATGTCATTAGTAACACCACGAATTGTGGCTAAAATAGGAGCTGGAAGTCTTTCCTCCTTATCCCTGTTATTCCCTAGTCTGAGGAACTAAGGACACCTTGCAGTAACAGTAAGGGTGAAAAGCCAGAGGCCAGCTAAGGGACTAAGCCCGTCTATCAAAATAAGAACTAATCTCTGTAAATATTAGAAAATTCTACTTCCCTAGCTCTCTTGGTAAATCTAAATTCTATCTCAGACTGAAAGCCACGTGCTGGAATGTCCTTGGAAGGAAGATAACAGTCGTCACCTTCGTGCTCTTGCGGGAAGGGAAGGTACGCCTGCTGGTCCGGCTGGAGAATGTAGATTGACCTACTTGAAAAAAGAAAGAGATCTAGACAATGAGAAAGTAGCAATGCAGATTTTCTTTTTGGAGAAGTCTAGGTACTATATTCAGTTGCAAATAGTAAGGCTAAAGCTAGTCTCCGGCCTCTGGTGGGGGAGCTGGCTCAGAGAGTAGCAGGAAAACAGCTTTTTCAGGAGCTTCAGTTTCCAGCTGAATTTTAAGCAAACGAGGAATTTTAGTCCTCAAGGTGATACTTATAAGAAGATTTGGAATCTGTGTTCATCTGACTAATTAATCTCTCTGGCAGCCACCGTGCTCTATCTTTATCTCTTGAAAAAACACAAACCGAGCCCCTTCCCCAGATTAGAACCGGATCCTTTCATTCGTAGTTAGGGGGTCTTTCCAATTTATTAATCGATAAGAATTAGAAGTAACTGGATGCCAGTGGCGATCCGCTGCAGACTGACCTTTAATATCAGTTTGCAAAAAGTTTAGGACAAATAAGGCAAGATGAGCCTTTGGTGACCTTGGGGGATATGCTCTGAATTAACTTTGCTAGGTAATTTAGAATATAGGAATCTCTAATAATTGGACTGAATATTAGACCAGTCTAAGATTGAGTTAGAATGGCTGGTCACACTGAAGAAAAGTGAAAAATCATTATGACTCTATTAAATGACTAATTTTACTAAGTCTGAATATACAGTCTCTGATGTACTATTGCCATAAAGTTAAAAGGCTAGAAGTTAGTCTAAACTGGAAAAATGACAAGCAAGGATGGATCTAAAACATGAATTTAATCTTTTAGTCCTTTTAATTAGGACACTGAGTTCACTTACTTGTCAGCTTGGCACACGAATTACTAATATGCTTCTGCAGCGTTCTGTGGAGAGAACCTGCTTTTCCCTTTCCTAATAAGGTAGCTGTTTTAGGATCAATCTATAAGCCAATAAGTAGACCCTTTTAAGATACTAAAAAGCATTTATTAAATTTGACATTTCAATCTCAAAATTTGAAAATAAAGGTATGTTTTAAATAGTGTGCATGGAAATGCACTAAATAGTATATATGGGGATACAATTTCTCTCTTTTGTCTTTTAAGAGGTTAAAGTTTAAAATTTTACAATATCTAACCTTTTGAATTAATAACTTGTTGGACAAAACATTTTAAATACTTAGCTGTAAAGGGGCAGTGACTAACTGCACTTTCAATCATTTTTCTTAAGGAACGGTTGTAACTAGAAAGCTTGAAAAGTTATTAAGAGTCACACGTGTATAATTTATTTATTTATTAACTAGAAATATGGATAAGCAATTGTAAATTTGAGAATTAATAGTATCTGAGGGACGAACAATTTTAAGTAATTATGAGCTCAGAGATATAGCATTGACTATTAATATACAAATTAAGGTTTGATTGTTCAGCATTTTAAAACACCATCTACAGCACACAACTAGATTATTTGTGCTGGAATAGGGGCAACTGTGTGTCTTAAGACTTCGCCCCACAGCAGCTAGTTAGGCCCACGTGGGCCAACGATCTGCTGGGAGGATGAGAAAAATGACTTTTCAATAATGTTTTTTCTGGCCAAAGAATTGTCTTGGGCACAACTAATTTCTAATTACCAATTAACAACAATTATAAAAGCTTTCTTTATTTTTTGTAAAACCTTATGTAGTAAACTAAAACACTAAGTAATAAAAGGATACTGTCTCTGAATCTTTTGGGTGAGAGCAAGGATTTAAGGTAAACTTCCCTTGAGAAGCATTAGTTAATAAAATACTTTCCACTTAGGAAACAATATATACTGAAAGATTAAAACTTTTGGCTTCTTGTATAGAAGCAGAAACAATAAAAATTTTTCTTACATAATGTAAAGCTATATTAGCCATACCTAGAGGCAAAATTTTCTAGTGATTACCAGTTTACTAGAAGCAAAGATCTTTGAATTTAAGCATTATTTTAAACATCTGAATAGATCTGTAACACCGTTAAAAAGAAATTTTTTTGAACACAGGGAAAAACTTTTTCAGGCATTGTTTGCAAAACAAAAGAAAGGACACAAGCCGCTCTGGGGCTGCCCAGAGCCCTGTATTGACTCAAAGGTAAAATACTTTTTAATCTGAGCATCAATCTTAAATTTGCAATCAAATTGCAAGCTGCAGTCAATGGAACAATGGCAGTTTTAACCATAATTTTTAAGTATTTTGTGCAAGGTTAGGATAATACCTACAACTTTGGGAAAGCAAAACCTAAGTTTAAAACGATTTATCACCGTTAAAATCAATATTAGAAGCATTATTATCATATTACGAAGTTTGGATGTCAATTAATATCTATGAGTACCTATTAAAGCAAGCTTTAACGCTTTAATAAAGAGGCATTGCTTTAAATCTTATCTTAAATTTTACTATTTAGGATAGGAACCACATTAATCATTATCTAAACTAGAAATATCTTAGAGACCCAGCCTCTAGGGCTGCCTTATGCCACGTGTCGGAAGGACTCTAAACTTGAGTTATCAAATTTAACATTAACCATCTATAGCAATGTAACAATTATTAATCTTAACCAACAACTTATGAGCTGAATGTGAAAACATGCAGAGCACATTATCAATAAAAAAGAACCAAATGAAGCAGTTAATTTTAGACCAATCGCTCTTCCGGCCGGACCAGCACCGGGGTAGCTAGAGCAGCACCCGCCAGCTACCCACGACCCCCGCCACAGGATTTTGAGACTGCTGGTGAGTGGAACACAGCTTCTGCTCCAGTCCAATCACGCGGGACCTGAGACTGCTTTGGTTGGGGAGGCAGAAATCCGGCCTGAGTAGGGCCACAAGCCTCTTCCGGTCAGAAAAGCACCGGGGTAGCTAGGGCGCAGGGTCGGCTGACACTCGCCAGCTACCCACAACACCCGCCACAGGATCTTAAGACTTCTGGTGAGTGGAACACAGCTTCTGCTCCAATCCAATTGCGTGCGGGACCTGAGACTGCATTAATTAGGGAAACAGAAAACCGGCCTGAGTAGGGCCACAGGCCTCTTCCGGCCTGAACAGCACCGGGGTAGCTAGAGCGCAGGGTCGGCTGACACCCGCCAGCTACCCACGAACCCGCCACAGGATTTTGAGACTTCTGGTGAGTGGAACACAGCTTCTGCTCCAATCTTTAAACAGTGACAATGACAACAACTAACCCCAGAGATTACCAGATGGCGAAAGGTAAACGTAATAATCTTACTAACAGAAACCAAGACCACTCACCATCATCAGAACCCAGCACTCCCACTTCGCCCAGCCCAGGGCACCCCAACACACCGGAAAAGCTAGACACGGATCTAAAAGCATATCTCATGATGATGGTAGAGGACTTCAAGAAGGACTTTAATAACACACTTAAAGAAATAAAAAGGAACACTGGTAAACAGGTAGAAGACATTAAAGAGGAAGCACAAAAATCCCTTAAAGAATTGCAGAGGAACACTGCTAAAGAGTTACAAATCCTTAAAGAAAAACAGGATAACATAATCAAACAGGTAGAAGTCCTTACAGAAAAACAGGAAAACACATCCAAACAGATGATGGAAATGAACAAAACCATACTAGACCTAAAAAGGGAAGTAGACACAATAAAGAAAACCCAAAATGAGGCAACACTGGAGATAGAAACCCTAGGAAAGAAATCTGGAACCATAGATACGAGCATCAGCAACAGAATACAAGAGATGGAAGAGAGAATCTCAGGTGCAGAAGATTCCATAGAGAACATCGGCACAACAATCAAGGAAAATGTAAAATGCAAAAAGATCCTAACTCAAAACATCCAAGAAATACAGGACACAATGAGAAGACCAAACCTACGGATAATAGGAGTGGATGAGAATGAAGATTTTCAACTCAAAGGACCAGCAAACATCTTCAACAAAATTATAGAAGAAAACTTCCCAAATCTAAAGAAAGAGATGCCCATGAACATACAAGAAGCCTACAGAACTCCAAATAGACTGGGCCAGAAAAGAAATACCTCCCGACACATAATAATCAGAACAACAAATGCTCTAAATAAAGATAGAATACTAAAAGCAGTAAGAGAAAAAGGCCAAGTAACATATAAAGGCAAGCCTATCAGAATTACACCAGATTTTTCACCAGAGACTATGAAAGCCAGAAGATCCTGGACGGATGTTATACAGACACTAAAAAAAGACAAATTCCAGCCCAGGCTACTATACCCAGCCAAACTCTCAATTAACATAGATGGAGAAACCAAAGTATTCCACGACAAAACCAAATTCACACATTATCTCTCCACGAATCCAGCCCTTCAAAGGATAATAACAGAAAAAAACCAATACAAGGACAGGAACCACGCCCTAGAAACAACAAGAAGGTAATCCCTCAACAAACCTAAAAGAAGACAGCCACAAGAACAGAATGCCAATTTTTACAACAAAAATAACAGGAAACAACAATTACTTTTCCTTAATATCTCTTAATATCAATGGACTCAACTCCCCGATAAAAAGACATAGACTAACAAACTGGCTACACAAACAAGACCCAACATTTTGCTGCTTACAGGAAACTCATCTCAGAGAAAAAGATAGACACTACCTCAGAATGAAAGGCTGGAAGACAATTTTCCAAGCAAATGGTAGGAAGAAACAAGCTGGAGTAGCCATTCTAATATCTGATAAGATTGACTTCCAACCCAAAGTCATTAAAAAAGACAGGGAGGGACACTTCATACTCATCAAAGGTAAAATCCTCCAAGAGGAACTATCAATCCTGAATATCTATGCTCCAAATACAAAGGCAGCCACATTCATTAAAGAAACTTTAGTAAATCTCAAAGCACACATTGCACCTCATACAATAATAGTGGGAGACTTCAACACACCACTTTCACCAATGGACAGATCGTGGAAACAGAAACTAAACAGGGACACAGTGAAACTAACAGAAATTATGAATCAAATGGATCTGGCAGATATCTACAGAACATTCTATCCTAAAACAAAAGGATATACCTTGTTCTCAGCACCTCATGGTACCTTCTCCAAAATTGACCACATAATTGGTCACAAAACAGGCCTCAACAGATACAAAAATATTGAAATTGTCCCATGCATCCTATCAGATCACCATGGACTAAGGCTGATCTTCAATAACAAAATAAATAATAGAAAGCCAACCTTCAAGTGGAAACTGAACAACACTCTTCTCAATGATACCTTGGTCAAGGAAGGAATAAAGAAAGAAATTAAGGACTTTTTAGAGTCCAATGAAAATGAAGCCACAACATACCCAAACTTATGGGACGCAATGAAAGCATTTCTAAGAGGAAAACTCATAGCTCTGAGTGCCTCCAAAAGGAAACTAGAGAGAGCACACATTAGCAGCTTGACAACATACCTAAAAGCACTAGAACAAAAGGAAGCAAATTCACCCAAGAGGAGTAGACGGCAGGAAATAATCAAACTCAGGGGCGAAATCAACCAAGTGGAAACAAGAAGAACTATTCAAAGAATCAACCAATCAAGGAGCTGGTTCTTTGAGAAAACCAACAAGATAGATAAACCCTTAGCCAGTCTCACTAGAGGGCACAGGGAAAGCATCCTAATTAACAAAATCAGAAATGAAAAAGGAGACATAACAACAGATCCTGAAGACATCCAAAACACCATCAGATCCTTCTACCAAAGGCTATACTCAACAAAACTGGAGAACCTGGATGAAATGGAGAAGTTCCTAGACAGATACCAGGTACCAAAGTTGAATCAAGATCAGGTTAATGATCTAAACAGCCCTATATCCCCCAAAGAAATAGAAGCAGTCATTAATAGTCTCCCAACTAAAAAAAGCCCAGGACCAGATGGGTTTAGTGCAGAGTTCTATCAGACCTTCAAAGAAGATCTAATCCCAGTTCTTCACAAACTATTCCACAAAATAGAAACAGAAGGTACTCTACCCAACTCATTCTATGAAGCCACAATTACTCTGATACCTAAACCACAAAAAGACCCAACAAAGATAGAAAACTTCAGACCAATATCCCTTATGAATATTGATGCAAAAATCCTCAATAAAGTTCTTGCTAACCAAATCCAAGAACACATCAAAACAATCATCCATCCTGACCAAGTAGGTTTCATCCCAGGGATGCAGGGATGGTTCAATATACGGAAATCCATCAACATAATCCAGTATATAAACAAACTCATAGATAAAAACCACATGGACATCTCGTTAGATGCGGAAAAAGCATTTGACAAGATCCAACACCCATTCATGATAAAAGTCTTGGAAAGATCAGGAATTCAAGGCCCATACCTAAACATGATAAAAGCAATCTACAGCAAACCAGTAGCCAACATCAAAGTAAATGGTGAGAAGCTTGAAGCAATCCCTCTAAAATCAGGGACTAGACAAGGCTGTCCACTTTCTCCATACCTATTCAACATTGTACTTGAAGTCCTAGCCAGAGCAATTCGACAACAAAAGGAGATCAAAGGGATACAAATTGGAAAAGATGAAGTCAAAATATCACTTTTTGCAGATGATATGATAGTATATATAAGTGACCCTAAAAAATTCCACCAGAGAACTCCTAAACCTGATAAACAGCTTCGGTGAAGTAGCTGGATATAAAATTAACTCAAACAAATCAATGGCCTTTCTCTACACAAAGAATAAACAGGCTGAGAAAGAAATTAGGGAAACAACACCCTTCTCAATAGTCACAAATAATATAAAATATCTTGGCGTGACTCTAACTAAGGAAGTGAAAGATCTGTATAATAAAAACTTCAAGTCTCTGAAGAAAGAAATTATAGAAGATCTCAGAAGATGGAAAGATCTCCCATGCTCATGGATTGGCAGGATCAACATTGTAAAAATGGCTATCTTGCCAAAAGCAATCTACAGATTCAATACAATCCCCATCAAAATTCCAACTCAATTCTTCAATGAATTAGAAAGTGCAATCTGCAAATTCATCTGGAATAACAAAAAACCTAGGATAGCAAAAACTCTTCTCAAGGATAAAAGAACCTCTGGTGGAATCACCATGCCGGACCTAAATCTTTACTACAGAGCAATTGTGATAAAAACTGCGTGGTACTGGTATAGTGACAGACAAATAGACCAATGGAATAGAATTGAAGACCCAGAAATGAACCCACAAACCTATGGTCACTTGATCTTCGACAAGGGAGCTAAAAACATCCAGTGGAAGAAAGACAGCATTTTCAACAAATGGTGCTGGCACAACTGGTTGTTAACATGTAGAAGAATGCGAATCGATCCATTCCTATCTCCTTGTACTAAGGTCAAGTCTAAGTGGATCAAGGAACTTCACATAAAACCAGAGACACTGAAACTTATAGAGGAGAAAGTGGGGAAAAGCCTTGAAGATATGGGCACAGGGGAAAAATTCTTGAATAGAACAGCAATGGCTTTTGCTGTAAGATCGAGAATTGACAAGTGGGAACTCATGAAACTGCAAAGCTTCTGCAAGGCAAAAGACACCATCAATAAGACAAAAAAACCACCAACAGATTGGGAAAGGATCTTCACCTATCCTAAATCAGATAAGGGACTAATATCCAATATATATGAAGAACTCAAGAAGGTGGACTCCAGAAAGTCAAATAACCCCATTAAAAAATGGGGCTCAGAACTGAACAAAGAATTCTCACCTGAGGAATACCGAATGGCAGAGAAGCACCTGAAAAAATGTTCAACATCCTTAATCATCAGGGAAATGCAAATCAAAACAACCCTGAGATTCCACCTCACACCAGTCAGAATGGCTAAGATCAAAAATTCAGGTGACAGCAGATGCTGGCGAGGATGTGGAGAAAGAGGAACACTCCTCCATTTTTGGTGGGATTGCAAGCTTGTACAACCACTCTGGAAATCAGTCTGGCGGTTCCTCAGAAAATTGGACATAGTACTACCGGAGGATCCAGCAATACCTCTCCTGGGCATATATCCAGAAGATGTCCCAACCGGTAAAAAGGACACATGCTCCACTATGTTTATAGCAGCCCTATTTATAATAGCCAGAAGCTGGAAAGAACCCAGATGTCCCTCAACAGAGGAATGGATACAGAAATTATGGTACATTTACACAATGGAGTACTACTCAGCTATTAAAAAGAATGAATTTATGAAATTCCTAGCCAAATGGATGGACCTGGAGGGCATCATCTTGAGTGAGGTAACACAATCACAAAAGAACTCACACAATATGTATTCACTGATAAGTGGATATTATCCCAAAACTTAGGATACCCAAGATATAAGATACAATTTGCTAAACGCATGAAACTCAAGAAGAATGAAGACCAAAATGTGGACACTGTACCCCTTCTTAGAATTGGGAACAAAACACCCAGGGAAGGAGTTACAGAGACAAAGTTCGTAGCTGTGATGAAAGGATGGACCATTTAGAGACTGCCTATCCAGGGATCCATCCCATAATCAGCTTCTAAACGCTGACACCATTGCATACACTAGCAAGATTTTGCTGAAAGGACCCAAATATAGCTGTCTCTTGTGAGACGATGCCGGGGCCTAGCAAACACAGGAGTGGATGCTCACAGTCAGCTATTGGATGTATCACAGGGCTCCCAATGGAGAAGCTAGAGAAAGTACCCAAGGAGCTAAAGGGATCTGCAACCCTATTGTTGGAACAACATGATGAACTAACCAGTACCCCGGAGCTCTTGTCTCTAGCTGCATATGTATCGAAAGATGACCTAGTCGGCCATCACTGGAAAGAGAGGCCCATTGGACTTGCAAACTTTATATGCCCCAATATAGGGGAATGCCAGGGCCAAAAGAATGGGAATGGGTGGTTAGGGAAGTGGGGGGCACTATGGGGGACTTTTGGGATAGCATTAGAAATGTAATTGAGGAAAATATGTAATAAAAATATTAAAAATTTAAAAAAAATTTAGACCAATCAGAATATTAATTTTTGTAGCTACAATCATAGAATAAAAAAGCACTTTACCATTGTCAAAAACATTAATCATGAACCATTTATCAGATTTGAAACTAAGAGGCTGTGTACTCGCTGCTTTTTCTAAAAACGAACATTTTTTCCATCAGGGTCCCTCCTGCCATGTGTCTGGTTTTTGGCTGAAACACGTGGCAGCTCTTGGCTTTGCAGATAAAGTTTTTTTTTTTTATACCATCTTTATTATCCAACATAAAACATAGAACATTCATTCATACAGACTGGACACGAACATACATGAATTGAACACGAGAACAGATTGGTGCACCAGACATTAAACAAGACATAAAAAGGGGGCAGAGTACTCCTGCTATTTGGGACAATTTCCTCCCTCATGATGCAGTTTTTATAACTGTGGCAATCCGCCTGCTTATTAATTTCCTTTTAATAAACCCTTTCCTATCTCATACCTAACAATGTAGCTTTTGCGAGCCACGGCCTACCGCCTGTGCCTAGCTCCTCTTAAGCTTCACTGCTGAACCTAAGTGAACCAGCGCTCGGGCTTAACACTGTCTCAGCTTAGCCCATACCTTCTCCGGTATGAATTTCCTTTATCCTTTAATTATTCCATGGAGCTCCAAACCAGCAGTGTCTCTTCCAAAAATCCTTTGCCGTTTCTCAGTCCCGCGTTGGTTCGCCAAATGTTGTGTCCGGCCAGCAGATCACAGCCTGAGTTCTAGCCTGGAAAGGCATTTTGGAAACCTGGAAGAGAAGAGGGGCTAGGCGGCGAGAGAAAGGAATATAGCTAAGACAGTATTCTGATCAAAGCTCAATTTTACTATTTTCAGACACTCAGTTATAAAGGAAGGGGGAGGGAACCCGATTTCCCGCCAAGTAACTCAGGGTCCAGTAGCAGGACGAACACGTGTGTGCCTCCAAGCAGCAAAGCGACAGGGTTCAGCAGTAGGCGTGGCAGGACGAATGAGCAGGAAGCTCCACCTTTGAGCAAGCAGGTTCAAGCAGGTGGGGGAAGGGAGACCACATATTGGGACTCCTATTATTGATTTCCTTCGGTCCTTGGGCATTTCAGAAATTGACCCGGTTTGTTAAATCTCAAATTTTTTCATCTCTTTCAAGCGCATTTGTTTCAGTTCATTATCATCAGCTGGACGTTGGCGATAACAAGCAGGTTACTGGAGAAGAGGCAGATGTGGATGCCGCTTCATCACCCTCATCTCAGGGAGAGAGACTCAATTTCCATAAAATGCTTAAGTAAGATCATTCCCCTCCCCTTAAATTCGGCCATCAGTCTCATGCCACAAATCATTTATAGATTGCTGTAGTCTGTGCTTCCAACATGGTAATATACATTCTCGCCACATTGGAAACTAAACAGTCATCCCAGGCTAGACACATTGTAAAATTGGAACTTGAAGCCGTCGCCGTGAGAGTTGTAAGTACTGCACAGAGATTAGTCTGGAAGCTGTTAGACAGTCTCTGAGAGGCATGTCTGATTGCATGAAGGTTGAGTGCCCTAGGGTCCTTCCCTCAGGAAAAACGGCACGAGAGCAGGTCAGGGTTACTCTGGGTAAAAATCTGTGGGCCTGAGAGTCAATCCTGTACATGGTCCCTAACATTACACACTGGGGATCAGACCTCTACCTCTACCCACGGAGCTCGCTTCATTCCTAAATCCTTTGGCTAGCCCAGGTTAAACCCAACAGACTAGAACCGTTAATTCAAGCCTCATAGATGACTTGTCATTGTGTCCTTTGCAGTTTTAGAGAATCATCCGGTGAGCAAACAGACGTTTAGGCAGTTGTTAAAAACGTGGCTACAAATTTATTATACAATGTGCCTTTATAAAAATATTAAAACAGGGGAGATGTTGGGAGCCATTAAGACAACACAATTGTCCTGATCTCTGAATTGGGCCTCTCCCCCCGAGAAGAAAAGGGGGTCAAAAGCGGGCCACCTACACACTGCTCAGAGAACAACCACAGATTGTTCCAGCCCTAAGTCAGCGCCTGATGTCCTGACCTCAAGATGTACCCTGATACTGCCAAATTCCTGCTTCCCCGTGTAGTTGCCAAAAGAAAAATTTCTGCTGCCCCATCCCTCCTGCTGAGAAGTACTTCCTCTTTTTCCACTGCCCCATTCCTCCTGCTGAGAAGTACTTCCCCTTTTGCTTGTGCATTTAAGCCTTGGGCCTTTCTCAATACAGTGGGGTCCTGATGCAATTCAGAACGTTTCAGTGTCGTTATTCGCACAAGACCCTTGTCTCTCTCTAACCCCCATTTGGTTCTTAGGAGAAGGTCCCCTCGAGACCCTCGAATAACTGGACCTGCTGGACGGGTCATGTTTGTTTATATGTTTGTGTGTAACCATATGTGTATGTATGTAAGAATGTGTACGTAAGCATGCAGGCCCAGACACATATAGTGTTATATGTGTATGTAAGCATGCATGAATACTTGGGACAGACTGTCAGGCCCCCAGACAGTGTGGGTATATGAATATTTGAATGTATATGTGTCTATACATATTTGCCTGGTGTATTAGGGTTGTCTAGAGTCACAGAACTTATGGGTAGTCTCTATATAGTAAAGGAATTTGTTGATGACTTACAATCTGTAGTCCAACTCCCAACAACGGTCAGCAACAGCTGTGAAGTCCAAGGATCTAGCAGTTGCTCAGTCCCACACAGCAAGCAGCCAAAGGAGAAAGAGAGTCTTCCTTCTTCCAATGTCCTTATGTAGGTCTCCAGCAGAAGGTATAGCCCAGATTAAGGTGTGTGCCACCACACCTTTAATCCCAGATGACCTTGAACTCCTGTCTTAATCTTCTGGAATTCATAGCCACTATGCCTCAAGATCTCCATACCAAGATCCAGGTCAGAAACTTCTATCTCCCAGTCTCCAGATTAGGATCACTGGTGAGCCTTCCAATTCTGGATTGTAGTTCATTCCAGATATAGCCAAGTTGACAACTAGGAATAGCCACTACACCTGTCAAAGCATCTTAATTCTTTTCTTTTCCTTCCTCTCTGGTTCACAAAGAGTTAACCAGTTTATCCAGAGAGGTTTTGGCTGACTCACCAGAGAAAAAAGCACCAGCAATAAATCTTTTCACTTATCCCCTGCTGTTCTATGATGAGGTGCTAAACTGTTTCTTACCTCAGAGGAACTCAGAGAGACAAGTCAGCTACTGCAGCATAGGAATTTAGACTTAAGACAAGTAAACATTTTATTATTATACAGCAACCTAAATATCTCATAAGATCAAGTCTTTCCCATCTGCTCTGCTAACTCAAGAAGAACCAAACAAGAAAGAAGAAAGAACAAGTGCCCGGGCTGGCCCAACATTTGTTTGCTTTTTATTTTATTTTATTTTATTTTATTTTATTTATTTATTTATTTATTTATTGTGCCTGTTTGTATTCTAAAGAGAGACAGAAAGAAAGGGTGTGAATTTGGGTGAGTGATGAGTTGGGGATAGGAAAACAAACGTACTCAGAATATATTGTATGAAAAAAAAATCTATTTTCAATTTAAAACAAAATCCCTTCTGATAAACCATGTGGAGAAACATACAAAGTCCTGAAACCTAATCAAGTGATGTATTGACAAGAGCAAAACCATCATGAGACATACATGCCAGAGCGGAAATCAAGTCATAAAAAATAAGAGAGAAAACTGATGAATTGCACACATCATTCGTCAGTTTCCCTCATTGATTCAGTGCTGAGCTACTCAGAAGCCTCCAGGGTAGCTTCCTGCAAGCTGTGATTCCCCCAGTGAAAACGATGAGACTCCTTGGCACCTGAGAGCCTTGGTTTCTGGCTCCTGGTTTGCTTGCCAAAGCTACTGTCAGACCCGAAGGTCCTACTACCCACAAATTTCCTCCAAACAAGGAGTCTGAGATTAAAATAAGAGAATTTTTTAAAGTCCATGCTTGAAGAAAATGGAGCAGACAACTGTCTCAAAAAGATCTTCCATGCCATCAAGATGGTGCATGCCTTTTAATCCCACTCCAGAGAAAGAGGCAGGAGGAGGGTCTCTGCGTTTAAGTCTGCCCAGTCTACATTTGAGTATCAAGTCAGCCAGGAATATACAGTGAGACAGGTGTGTGTGTGTGTGTGTGTGTGTGTGTGTGTGTGTGTGTGTTTGTGTGGTTGGGTGGGTGGGTGTGGGCGTGGTGTGTGTGTGTGTGTGTGTGTGTTTGTGTGTGTTTGTGTGTGTTTGTGTGGTTGGGTGGGTGGGTGTGGGCGTGGGGTGTGTGTGTGTGTGTGTGTGTTTGTGTATGTTTGTGTGTGTTTGTGTGGTTGGGTGGGTGGGTGTGGGCGTGGTGTGTGTGTGTGTGTGTGTGTGTGTGTGTGTTTGTGTGTGTTTGTGTGTGTTTGTGTGTGTTTGTGTGGTTGGGTGGGTGGATGTGGGCGTGGGGTGTGTGTGTGTGTGTGTGTGTGTGTGTTCTTTGGTTTGGTTGGTTTGTTTGGGGGTTTTGGGTTTTACTGGGGGAGGGAGGTTATAGTCAGGGTTTCTCTGTGTAGCCCTGGCTGTCCTGAAACTCTCTCTGTAGACCAGACTGGCCTCAAACTCACAGAGATCCTCCTGCCTCTGCCTCCTGAGTACTGGAGACCTGTCTTAAAAACAAAAACAAAAACCGCACCCAGAGCAGTAATATAATATAGCTTTGGGCCTGGTCAATCCAAACCATCACAGAATTCATGCTTGGTGATTCACACCTGTAACCCCAGAGCTCAGGAAGCAGACGGATCAGAAATTCAAGTTCCTCTACAGTTCTTTAAGTGTCTCAACAACATTGAACCAGAAACCCTGTCCTGGGGGTTGCGGGGAGAAAATCCCACATTTTTAAAGATTTCCTTTATAAAGGACTACCAATACCTGTTGCATGCATATGGCCATTTCTTTTTTTTTTTTTTTTTTTTTTTTTTTTTTGGTTTTTCGAGACAGGGTTTCTCTGTATAGCTCTGGCTGTCCTGGAACTCATTTTGTAGACCAGGCTGGCCTCGAACTCAGAAATCTGCCTGCCTCTGCCTCCCGAGTACTGGGATTAAAGGCGTGCGCCACCACGCCCGGCTCTTATATGGCCATTTCTTTATCCACTATCTTTTGATGGACAGTGATTTTGTTCCCATAGGCTATCGTGATTAATACTACAGTGAATATGTGGATCTCCTAGACTTTTGACTTCTTTTCCAGAGTGTCTGCCTAGAAGAGGAACTGCTGAGTCATCCAACTGTATTTTTAAGTTTTGTGAGATGGCTCAGTGGGTAAGAGCACCCGACTGCTCTTCCGAAGGTCCAGAGTTCAAATCCCAGCAACCACATGGTGGCTCACAACCATCCGTAACGAGATCTGGCACCCTCTTCTGGAGTGTCTGAAGACAGCTACAGTGTACTTACATATAATAAATAAATAAATCTTTAAAAAAAAAAAAGAATTGCTGTACTGTTTTCCTGAGTCACTGTTGTTTTCTCCATAGACTGTGAATGGATGCTTCACATCTTCACAAACACTTGTCTTTCTGGTTCTGGTTTCTGTTTTTCCTTCTTTCTCATGATAAGCGTCCAGTGTGTCTAGGGTGATATACCATGTGGCTTTCATGTATGTTTCCTAATGATTAGTTGTTGGGAGCAGAAAGCGGCTATCATCTCTGCAGCCATCTCAGGCTATTTACTTACAGGTGGCACTTTTCCACCCTGATGAGAGACTTACTTTTCCTAGCATGATGTTCTTGCAAGAAGCCCACCACAGCTGAACACACTCTAATAACATCTTGTTTTTCTCCTATACATCCTGGACTTGTGGTTAAATGTCTCCAGCTGCACCTCCCAGCTTGTGCTTATATACCCATAGTTGCCTTTCAATAAACGAGACTTGATCCTTGATAGTCTGTGTTGTCTCCATTCTTCGTGTCTCTTGCCCCTCAGTTCCCACTCTCTCTCTCTTGCAGACCCCATTGACTGACCTGTGGACCGGGTCAACTGACACCCAACGTGGGGCAGAGAGAACGAGAGACATTACTGGAAGAAGGATTAACCAAGCAGGAACCTACCTCATCAAGACCAATGAATCATAGTAACAAAAATGGGCCAAGAAATAAGTGATGAGGGAAATTTTAGTTTCTCCAATGCTTGGACATACCTGGTTATATTAAACAGTTTGTCATAATTGTTTGCCATGTAGTACTGCCAGCTGATGTTTTACAAAGTCCTAAAGGAAAAGCGTAGCCCTGTACAACCTGTTAGCAAGTTTCTCTGTGTGAAACTTGTGGTTTTCGTTTCCTTTTGGCAAGCAGTACTTATTGCTTTGTTGGTTATTTCAGAAAAGTGTACCTGGGAATGGCAAAGTGCAGAAGCTGTGGCCATAGGCCTGCAGGGTTTCATACTCTGCATTGAAATGTTCTTCATGGCAATTGCCCATCACTATACATTCTCTGAGTCAGACAGGGATAACCTGAAGGAAGAGGTGATCAAATATCATGATCCTGAATGGCCCTTTCAGAGATCTCCTCCATCTGCACCCCCCACCTGATGGTGTCCTAAGGATGGCTGTCTTGGACCCTAGAAAGGAATTACAGGATAAAATCTCAGCCCCAAAACAACAAATAGATTTACAGGAAGAGTATCAGAACTTAACTAATCAGCTACAAGGATTAAAGACTAGGAAGACATCTCCGGAGGGCAAAGCTACCCAAGAAAATCCCCCAGGTCTTCTCATTCCTCAATGAAGAGTCCAAAGACAGCCCCTGCCCACTAGCATTAGTTCAGCCGCAGATCACCAAGAGGAGGGTGAGGCTGAGGCTTGCCCTGTATCAGAGACCACAAACGCACAAGGGGTTGCTTGGAGACATCACACAGGGTTCAATTTTCAAGTCATTAAAGAATTAAAAAATGTGGGGGCTGGTGAGATGTCTCAGTGGGTAAGAGCACTGACTGCTCTTCTGAAGGTCCTGAGTTCAAATCCCAGCAACCACATGTGGCTCACAACCATCTGTAACAATACTCTTCAGAGTCAGCTACAGCGTACTTATGTATAATGATAAATAAATCTAAAAAAAAGAAAAGAAGAAAAACTGCAGTGTCACAGTATGGCACCACTGCTCCTTTTACTCTTGCAATCCTGGAAACTGCCACAGAGGAGTGGCTGACTCCTGGGGATTGGAATACCCTAGTGATAGCAGTTCTTAGCAGTGGTAACCATCTTATTTGCAAATCAGAGTATCATGAGAATTGTAAAGAGATGGCTAGGAGGAATGCTCAGGCAGGCAATGCCTGGTGTCCTTTGATGCCTTAGTGTGGGAGAAGGACAATTCACGTCAAGTGATGACCAGATGCAATATGACCCAGGTTTATTCGTTCACATTCACAACGCAGCTATGAAGGCCTGCTATAAAGGAGACTCTGGTACATCTTTGACAGCAGTCAGACAAGGGCCTCATGAAAGATTTTCTGATTTTGTTCATCGACTGATGACAACAGCAGAGAGGATTTTTGGTAATGCAGAGGCAGTTGTAGACTATGTGAAACAGCTTGCGTTTGAAAATGCCTATCCTGCCTGTCAGGCAACTATTAGACTCTACAGGAAGAAGACAGCCCTTACTGGGTACATCACTCTGTTCTGACATAGGGCCCTCCTACCAACAGGGCTGAGCTATGGCAGCTGCCATGCAAGGACAGTCAGTAAGAGACTTTTTGGCAAGTAGAGACAAAAAGGCCTGTTTTAAGTGTAGCAAGCCTGGGCAAAAGATTGCAGGGTAGTCAATTCAGAGACCACCCGGGAAACAGCCTGGGCTATGCCCACATTACAAACTCAGAAAACACTGGGCTAAGAACTGTAGATCCAAAACAGATATACAGGGGAATACCCTTTTCCCTAATTGGGGAAACGGGAGCAGGGGCCAGCCCCAGGCCCCAAACCAACACAAGCCAAAACAAGCTTATTTGGGTGGTCAGCTTCATGCCAGCAAGCAACAACAATCCCTTCCAGAACTTAGTAGAGCAACCCCAGGAAGCACAGGACTGGACCTCAGTTCTGCCACCCACACAGTACTAACCCCAGAAATGGGACCTCAGGCCCTACCCACAGGAGTGTTCGGACCACTCTATCCAAATGTGTTTGGTCTGATAGTGGGAAGAAGCAGTGCTACCATGCAGGGACTGCAAATTTTCCTGGTGTTATAGACAATGATTACTAAGGAGAGATCAAGGTAATGGCCAAGGCAATAGATAATATAGTCACCATCCCTACAGAAAGTGTAGCTCAGCTACTGTTACTTCCATTGCTCCCTACTAATCACAAGTATAAGAGTCCTAAGAGAGGGGATCAAGGCTTTGGTTCCTCTGATGCATACTGGGTGCAACCTATAGTTAAACAAAAACCCATGATGACCATATAGCTTGATGGAAAGGCATTCCAAGGCTTGGTTGATACAGGGGCCAATGTGACTATTATAAAACAAAGTGACTGGCCAGCCACCTGGCCTCTGACCCCAACCTTGACAAATCTAAGTTATATTGGCCAAAGTAAAAATTCACAACAAAACTCTAAGGTACTGAAGTGGAAAGATAAAGATGAAAATACAGGAAATATACAACCATATGTCATCCCGAGTCTTTCCAATAAATCTCTGAGATCTGTTATCGCAGCTGGGATTATGTGCAGCCCCAGTGAAGTAATCATGGCTTGGATAATAAATAAACTCTGGGTTTTAATCTGCTGCAGATAGATTTTGGCATTCTGATACCAAAAAGAATTTTGCAACAGTCCTCTGGAAAGACCCATTAACCAGAACCTGGAGTGGGCCAGACCCAGTGCTTATCTAGGGAAGAGGTTCTGTCTGCATATATTCCCAAACAGATGTTGCACAATGGCTGCCAGAAAGATTGATTAAACAAATAGACAATAACAGATCCAGAGAGCAGAAACCTCCGAGAACACTGTTTCTTCTTTGCAGAAAAAAAAAAAAAAAAAATGAAGATTCTCTTCAAACTAGAAAAGATCAACCAGCACAGACCATATAACCTGACTTGGGAAGTCCTCACTGCTGAAGGAGATAGCATCACCAGCGCCTCCCAGGTGTCTTCACTGGACTCTTGGTTCCCCGACTTATGACTTAGTGGGGTACATCTCTTTGACTGTATAGAGAAAATGTGGAGGCCCTGGCCAACCATACTGTGCTGGCTGACACTGTATATCCATAGGCCACATTTGGTGGTCCCCACCTATACCCACAGACAAAATTAGAATCAGTTTGGAAAACTCTGTGGCCATTCAGGGATATTACTCCTGTAATGGGGGACAACCAAGATACCCAGACTACTTATTCTCTTTTCTCTCGGGCCCATATTGTTCAATAAACTAATGGCTTTTGTATGACAGTAGATAGATGATATTCAAATGAAACCCATACAGGTCCATTATCATAGGCTGGAAATAGGGGACTCTAATAAAACCTCTGTCATCGAGACTGCCTCTAACTTACACACTAAACCGGATAGCCAATGATGGGTAAGAGAACACCTTAAGACCCCTGCCCCTAATTGGGAGGCCCTCAGCAATCTAACATAGGAGCTCAACAACAACAACAACAAAAAAGGCTGTTGAGTGTCCAGAGACGGGAAAAGGGAAGCTAGGGTCTGTTCCAACCTAAGACAGGCATGGTTTCCATAAGTTTTACCAGCCTTCCCTTTTGAAAAAATTAAAAAGGGGGACCTGTTGGAAGCTGACTCCTAGCAGAAAGTGGCTATCATCTCTGCAGCCATCTCAGGCTATTTACTTACAGGTGGGACTTTTCCACCCTGATGAGAGACTTGCTTTTCCTAGCATGATGTTCTTGCAAGAAGCCCACCACAGCTGAACACACTCTGATAACATCTTGTTTTTCTCCTATACATCCTGGACTTGTGGTTAAGTGTCTCCAGCTGCACTTCCCTGTAACCTCCCCTCCCTAGCCTGAAACCTGTTTGCTCAGGTTTCAGTGTTAGAGAGCATCCGGGCAGAGCTTGCCGCCCTATCGTCCTGCCACCCCCACTGCCTGCCTCCTAGCTGTTCCGGAGCCATCACATGTTCACCTGCAACCTTACTCCAAGATGATTTGGCGGGAATAGAGCCCCTCTCCCCAGCTTCATAACCTGCACGAATTAGTAAAATTGAGCTTTGATCAGAATTTTGTCTTAGCTTCATCTTTCTCTCGAGCCGCCTAGTCCCCCCACCCACCCACCTTCTCTTCCAGGTTTCCAAGATGCCTTTCCAGACTAGAACCCAGACATGTGAACCGCTGGCCGGACACACAACATCTGGTGCCCACGCGGGACTGAGAAACGGCAGAGGACATTTGGAAGAAACACTGCTGGTTTGGAGCTCCATAGAAGAAGAAAATAATTAAAGGAAATTCATACCGGAGAAGGTCGGTATGGGCTAAGTTGAAACAGCGTTTAACCTGAGCGCTAATTCTCTTAGGTTCAGCAGTAAAGTTTATCAGGGAGTAGGAACTTAACAAGCGGTTAGCCATAGCTCCCAGAAGTTACAATTTTAGGCGTGAGAAAAGAAAGGGTTTTATTAAAAGGAAATTAATAATCAGGCAGATGGCCGCAGTTAAAAAAAACTGGATCATGCGGGAGGAAAATGTCCCAAAAAGCAGAGAGAAATTTCAGGAGTGCCATGCTTTGTTCTCTCTGGGCTTTACAGCAGAAGTACTCTGCCCCTTTTGTGTCTTGTCTAATGTCTGGTACAACAATCTGTTCACATGTTCAATTCATGTATGTTCGTGTCCAGTCTGTATGAATGAATGTTCTGTTTTATGTTGGATAATAAAGATGGCTAAAAAACTTTATCTGCAAAGCCGAGAGCTGCCACGTGCTTCAACCAGGAAACAGACACATGGCAGGAGGGCCCCTGCTAGAAAAACACTGTTCGTTATAAGAAAAAAGGAGAGTCTACAGCCTCTTAGTTTCAGGGTAAAAAAGCTGATAAATGTTTTGTTTTTTTTTTTTTTTTTTCCTGAAGGGTTCTCTACAATTGTGATTAATGTGTTTGGCAAATGATAAAGTGCTTTTTTTTTTTTTTTGGTTTTTCGAGACAGGGTTTCTCTGTATAGCCCTGGCTGTCCTGGAACTCACTTTGTAGACCAGGCTGGCCTCGAACTCAGAAATCCGCCTGCCTCTGCCTCTTGAGTGCTGATATTAAAGGCGTGCGCCACCACGCCCGGTGATAAAGTGCTTTTTATTCTATGATTGTAGCTAGAAAAATTAATATTCTCTGATTGGTCTAAATGTAACTGCTTCATTTGGTTCTTTTTTTATTGGTAATGTCCTCTGTGTGTTTTCACAATCAGCTCACAAGTTGTTGGTTAAGATTAATAATTGCTACATTGGTACCAGATGGTTAGTCTTAAAATTGATAACTTAAGTTTAGAATCCTTCCCACACGTGGCATAAGGCTGGCCACGAGGCTGGGTCTCTAAAGATATTTGTAGTTAAGATAATAATTCATGTGGTTCCTATCCTAGAAAGCAAAATTAAAGATAAGATTTAAAGCAATGTCTCTTTATTAAAGCATTAAAGCTTATATGTATTCATAGGTATTAATTAGCAGCCAAACTTTGTAATATGATAATAATGCTTCTAATATTAATTCTATAAGTAATAAATTATTTTAAAATTGGATTTTACCTTCCCAAAATTAATGTTACAAAAGAAACTTAATAATTCTTTACAGATCTAGCCAGATGCTGTTTTAATAAAGTTCAAATTCATAGTTTATAAAGAGTCAATCAGACCGTAAAATTTATCAAGACATTACAATCTGGTTTGCCTACCTTTTATATAGTTATTTTAAATCCGAAGGTTTGCTTCTTTTTCTCTCTCCTTTGCATCTTAATGATTGTAAAGGTTTTGCTTCTAGTGAGTTTGTAATAACTAAAATATTTTGCCTCTAATATGGCTACATATTGATCTACATTATGTAAAAGTTTTTATCATTTCTGCTTCTATACAAGAAGCCAAGAGTTTTAATCTTTCAATGTATATTTTTTACTAAGTGAAAAATGTTTTATTAACTAATACTTCTCAAGGGAAGTTTACTTTAAATCCTTGCTCTCACCCAAAAGATCCAGAGACAATATCTTTTTATTACTTAGGGTTTTAGTTTACTACAAAAGGTTTTACAAAAAATAAGAAAGCTTTTATAATTGTTATTAATTATATTCACTGGCAATTAAATATTAGCTGTGCCCAAAACAATTCTTTGGCCAGAAAAAACATTATTGTAAAGTCATTTTTCTCATCCTCCCAGCTGATCGTTGGCCCACGTGGGCCCAACTAGCTGCTGGCTACAGTGGGTCAGGGCCTTAGGACACAGAGATTCCCAGAGCTATAGTACTGCGAGAGGCCGTCATAGATGGGCAGCCCTACAAGAACTCAGAGAGGGCCGCGTTCACATTTGCCCCGAGCCTCCACGTGTCCCAACCAGAGTAACCATATTTTCAGAGTAGTCATATTTTTCCCACTAAGGCCCGGGGTGCTCCGCCACCCTTGTTTGAGTTTTCTAGCCTGAAAAAAGGCCAAGGTGGCGTCGATGATAACAAAAGAGACTGTGGCAGCAGGCCTAGAATTCACACATGCCTACATCCCAATTATTGTGTTTAATAACAACCCCAATATGAGACGTAAGTAAATGTAAATTAGATCCCATGCTTAGTCTTTTAAGTTTCCCCCGTTTCAGCACAAATAATCTAGTTGTGTGCTGTAAATGGTGTTTTAAAATGCTGAACAATCAAACCTTAATTTGTATATTAATAGTCAATGCTATATCTCAGAGCCCACAATTGCTTAAGATTGTTCGTCCCTCAGATGCTATTAATTCTCAAATTTGCAATTGCTTATACATATACAACTCGTAGAAAAAATGCTGTCCTTTTAAGAAGGCAGTTTTTAGACATTTATTAAATTGTTCTAAATTGCCTGGACATTTTAAAACAATGCCAGGCTAAATTTATATCTCAGACAGTCTATAGGTCATACATATAAGGTAGATTAGATATATAATCTCATTCTTTGAGATTGTATTCTTAAAAATTGTGCATGTATAATTCTTTCCTTTTAGTGTCCTCAGTTACTACTTGTTTCCACATAATAGTGTTAATTCTTGAGGACTTCTACTTAATAATTTGCTACAAATGAATGCTCTTGTTTCTAGTTAATAAATAAATAAATTATGCACATGTGACTCTTAATAACTTTTCAAGCTTTCTGGTTACAACCACTCATTAAGAGAAATGATTAAAATTGCAATTAGTCACTGCCCCTTTACAGCCAAGTATTTAAAATGTTTTGTCAACAAGTTATTAATTCAAAGGATTAGATATTGTGAAACTTTAAAACTTTAACTTCTTAAAAGACAAAGAAGGGAGAAATTGTATCCCCATACATACTATTTAGTGCATTCCCATGCACACTATTTAAATCATACCTTTATTTTCAAATTTTAAAATTTAAATGTCAAAGAATTTAATAAATGCTTTATAGTATCTTAAAAGGATCTACTTATTGGCTTATAGATTGATCCTAAACAGCTACATTATTAGGGAAGGGAAAAACAGGTTCTCTCCACAGAACGCTGCAGAAGCATGATGGTTAATTCGTGTGACGAGCTGGCAGGTAAGTTGACTCAGTGCCCTGATTGAAATGAATAAGAAACTAAATTAGATTCATGTTTTAGATCCATCCTTGCTTACCATTTTTCCAGTTTAGACTAGCTTCAAGCCTTTTAACTTTATGGCAATAATACATCAGAGACTGTATATTCTGACTTAGTAAGATTAGTCATTTAATAGAGTCATAATGATTTTTCTCTTTTCTTCATTGTTACCAGTCATTCTAACTCAATCTTAGACTGGTCTAATATTCAGTCCAATATTAGAGATTCCTATTGTAAATAACTATCTTCTTAATTACCTAGCAAAGTTAATTCTGAGCACATCCCCCACTTCCAGAGAGTCTCTGGTCTTTTTACTAATTCTAAAACCAGCTCCCCCACAGGAGGCCAGAGACTGAGCTTTAGCTTTACAATTTGCA
Organism: Mus caroli; assembly: GCF_978045245.1. Classification (NCBI taxonomy): domain Eukaryota; kingdom Metazoa; phylum Chordata; class Mammalia; order Rodentia; family Muridae; genus Mus; species Mus caroli. Next base: position 17,293,253 of record NW_028227272.1, read on the forward strand.
ACTGAATAAAGTACCTGGACTTCCACAAAATAAGATTCGCATTGCTACTTTCTCATTGTCTAGATCTCATTTTCTCAAGCAGGTCAATCAACATCCTCCAGCTGGACTGCAGCAGGCGTGCATCCCCACCCCCAAGAGCATACAGGTGGTGACTGCTATTTTCATTCCAAGGACATTCCAGCACATACTGTGGCTTTCGGTCTGAGTTGAGATTTAGGTTTACTATGAGGGCTAGAAAGGCAGATATTTCAAATATTAGAAGAAATTGGTTTTTATTTCTGATAGACGGGCTTAGTCCCTTAGCTAGTCTCTGGTTTTCCACCCTTGCTGTTATTGCAAGGTCCCCTTAGTTCCTCAGGCTGTGGAAATAACAGATGAGGAGGGTGACCTCCAGCTCCTATTATAGCCTAAGAGCCACAAATTGTGGTGTTACTAGTGACATATTCTTGTCGAGGCCTTGCTAATTCTGAAGTTGACAATTCTCCTTTAGGAGCTGCACAGTACTCAGAACTGTGAATACTGATTCGTGATCATACAAATACAGTACGGGTACCGCTTGGGGGCAGAAATTTACTGCAGGGGAAGGTCCAGCTTGACCATTTCTGAGTTCCCTGTGAGATACACCTGGTTTAGATGGAGGTTGGTATCTAGTTCCAGTTACAACCAAAAAGATCTTGCTAAGGCTCTGCCTCCCCTCCCCAAAAGATACCAAGAGCCACAAGTGTGAGTCGTGACAGCACCCACGGGAAGAATCAGGTCAATTTCCCCCCAAGCCAAGGTTAAAGCCCAGTCATCTACGGATGAGAAAATCATTTGATCACCTCAGTTAAGCATGGCCTTATTAAACTTAATTAATGGGGGGGGAGAAAGGTTGGAGACCGTACTGTCAGAAGGGCAAGCCCTTCACAGCCTCCCACCCTAAAAAGCCAATTGGCCTTGTACTATGGAGCTGGTCGTCATCCCCTCCTCCCTATTCCCCGCCTGTCATCCAGAATGTGGAGGAATATCCACATACTCTCCTTCAGTGTTTTCAGAATAAAGTGCATTTCAAATTCGTACAGTCAGTCTTCACCAGGGTTCGAATGCCCTCGAAAGACCTTATAGCTGACTACTCGGTATTCAGTAAAAAATTTCAACTAGGAAGTTACCTATTCAGTACTAATTAACATTATAAAGTCAGAGCCTACAGCTCAGGGCTAATCTGCTAGTTGCTTACTAGGACAAAAAGGACAGTCTTATCCAGATACGGTTTACCATAAGAAAAGTTAGAAAATCCCACTGAGACGAGTTTCCTCTTAGGCCCTAAGAATTCAGGCAAAACTATAGGGCATAAATAAATTTTATGCCTCGGCTCAGCCTTTTCTTTTTTATATTAACAACAGGGAGGAGATGTAACCTCCCCTCCCTAGCCTGAAACCTGTTTGCTCAGGTTTCAGTGTTAGAGAGCATCCGGGCAGAGCTTGCCGCCCTATCGTCCTGCCACTCCCACTGCCTGCCTCCTAGCTGTTCCGGAGCCATCACGTGTTCACCTGCAACCTTACTCCAAGATGATTTGGTGGGAATTGAGCCCCTCTCCCTGCTTCATAACTGAGTGTCATAATAGTAAAATTGAACCTTGAGCAGAGCCTTGTCTTGGGTCCATCTTTCTCTCGTGCTACCTAGTCCCCCCCCCCCCACTTCTCTTCCAGGTTTCCAAGATGCCTTTCCAGACTAGAACCCAGACATGTGAGCCACTGGCCGGACAAAACACTTCCCAGCTTATGCTTATATACCCATATCTACCTTCCAATAAATAAGACTTGAGACTTGATCCTTGATAGCCTGTGTTGTCTCCTCTTGCCCCTCAGTCCCCACTCTCTCTCTTGCAGACCCTGTTGACTGACCTGCAAACCAGGTCAATTAGTGAGGTTGCACATTTCTCAGATGCCTGTTCATCATTTGTATATCATATTTGTAACTTGTTTCACAAATTGGATTACTTGGGACTTTTTGCTATTGAATTAAAAGAACTCCTCAGATAGTTTTGATCCTCATCCCTTATGAGATTCATGGCCAGACATATTTTCTCCCACTCCATGGACCTGTGCGTTCTGCTGTGTCCTCTGAAAACTAAAGATCCTGATCCCTCATAAGCGTTATATTTCTACAACTCAAGTTATTATAAATACTACCATGTTTATCACTGTGTTTCAAATAGTCTCTAATTCGTCATCTCAGATGTTTTTCTTGCCAAGATGTGTGGGACATTGGGCTATACACAGACAGGCTGGTCTCCAGTTGACCTGAGGTCTGAACCCCGAAGTCATAATTCACCTAAATTTCACGGTAGGTGTTCCCTCATGCTGCTGGAAATCTGGCTGCTTCCTAAGTTACCGCCCCCCACACATGTTGGGAGCTATTAAGACAACTCTTGATCTCTAAATTGGGCCTCTCCCTCTGAGAAGAAAAAGGGGTCAAGCGGGCCACCAACACATGGATTCTGAGAACAAACACGGGATGTTCCAGCCCTAAGTCATCGCCTATATCCTGACCACACCCTGATACCACCAAGTTCCTGCTTCCCGGTGTAGCTGCCAAAAGAAAGAATTTCTATTGCCCCCCCCCTCCCATAAGTACTTCTCCTTTTGCTTGTATTGTCCTACCCCTCCACTGATAAGTATCTGTACTTCCCCTTTTGCTTGTGCATTTAAACCTCGGGCCTGACTAATACATTTGGGGCCTTGATGCATTCCAGAACGGTTTCCATGTCGTTATTCACACAAGGGGATCAAAAGCGTGTGCCACCACGCCCAGCTTCCAAGTTTATTCTTATCCCATGCAGATCATTTCCTTGCTGACCTTGGTACTTGTAGATCTCCACAAGAATAAGGAAGAATGAAGTAGTCTGATTTAAGGTATCTGAAAAATGAAAAATGTTTCAGATTTCTTTCCTTCATCTGTGCTATTACTATACTAAGGTTTCAAAAGTTCAAAATTTTAACCATTTGATCAATGGAATTCTGATCAACAAATGAAGCATTGGCTGCTTACAATTCAGTCACAAGCTCAAGGTTTTAAATACTATTTGGTTGTGTTCTAAAGGTAGACTATTTTCACCATGAAAAAGCAAAAAACAAAAAAAAAATCAACTCTGTTCAATCTGTGTATCTCGCATTCTGGAGTAAAAGAAAAATGTTCTATGTCTTTTAACTCAAAACTATAGCTTTTACTAGGTCTCAAAGACATGAGTCTATTCCATTGTCTTACAGATACCCACTGTCTTAGTTAGGGTGTTACTGCTGTGAACAGACACCATGACCAAGGCAAGTCTTATAAAAAACAACATTTAATTGGGGCTGGCTTACAGGTTCAGAGGTTCATCCATTATCATCAAGGTGGGAGCATGGCAGTATCCAGGCAGGCATGGCACAGGAGGAGCTGAGAGTTCTGTCTTCATCCAAAGGCTGCTAGTGGAAGACTGACTTCCAGGCAACTAGGGTGAGGATCTTATACCCACACCCACAGTGACACACCCATTCCAACCAGGTCACACCTATTCCAACAAGGCCACACCTTCAGATGGCGCCACTCCCTGATCCAAGGATATACAAACCATCACACCCACTAACTGCTTTTTCTAAAATACAAATGTCAATGCATTGATAAATACTAATGTATATCCTCTTGTAACTAAAAATCACATAAGCTTCAGGGAATCAAGAAGCCATAAGATTTGGATCTACTTACCACAGACCAAATGGACATCAGATGAGTGTGCTTGCCTGATGTTGAAAATGTGATTTTTTCCCCCCTTGGTCTTGGGGTTCTCTTACCTTCCCTAATTACTAAGACAAAATTTAACTTTTGGTTCTAGTTTATATTTGTCCCAGCAGATTTTTCACCTGGCTGACATCCAGGGACCACCCGAGGACTGCAAATTGCTGACTTCTGACTTGTTGAAAATCTATGATTAACCAGTCCAATTGATGTGATGGTTCTCCGTCTTTCAGCTGGATCACCTAACCAGATGCTTCTAACAAATGCCCACTGTCCAGCCTTTGACTACCATTTCAGCCTTCTTGAGCTCCCAAAAGACAACATCCTAACCTCAGCAGGAAGCAGTTATCATAGAAGAAGAAAAATATGATGTCCATTATACCCCACTTTACAGGCTGAGATGCTAAACCAAAAGGCCCCTATTTCTGGCAATAATTCATGATTCTTAGGTCCCAGTTGATCCCTTGGCTAATGATTCTGATCTTGGGGAAAAGAACTGATGAATCAATTCTTTGACTCAGTTACAAATGAGAGGGCAGAGTCAGCAAGTCACTGATCTCATGGCAGGCTGTACTGACAGTTTGGGAGTCTAGGACTAAGTTTCTGTTTCCTAGTACTGAAGAGTACAAAACAAGTCAATTCCAGGGAGGGGGGAAAGCACTTGTCTTAGTTAGGGTTTTACTTCTGTTAACAGACACCATGACCAAGGCAACTCTTATAGGGACAACAGTTAACTGGGGCTGGCTCACAGGGTCAAAGGTTCAGTGTTCCCTGTTCATGGAACCATGGCAGCATCCAGGCAGGCATGGTGCAGGAGGAGCTAAGAGTTCTACATCTTCACCTGAAGGCTGCTCTGACTTCTCGGCAGCTAGGATGAGGGTGTTAAAGCCCATGCTCACAGTGACACACCTTCCCCAACAAGGCCACTCCCTGGGCCAAGCATCTAAAAACCATCAATCACCCCTCACAGGCAGCCAATCAGGAGCTGTAGAACCTGCCCCACCACCTGGCTTGTGTCAAATATAATTAATGAGCAAATGTCCCCAAAATGCCCCAGAGCCTTAACCAATCACAAAGACATCCATATTGCTGGAGATAGAGTGTCTTAGTCAGAGTTTCTATTCCTGCACAAAACATCAGTACCAAGAAGCAAGTTGGGGAGGAAAGGGTTTATTCGGCTTACACTTCCATACTGCTGTTCATCACCAAGGAAATCAGAACTGGAACTCAAGCAGGTCAAGAAGCAGAAGCTGATGCAGAGGCCAGGGAGGGATGTTACTTACTGGCTTGCTTCCCCTAGCTTGCTCAGCTTGCTTTCTTATAGAACCCAAGATTACCAGCGCACAATGGACCCTCCCATCCTTGATCTCTAATTAGAAAATGCCTTACAGCTGGATCTCATAGAGGCATTTCCACAAGGGAAGCTCCTTTCTCTGTGATAACTCCAGTTTGTGTCAAGATGGCACACAAAACCAGCCAGTACATAGAGCCAACCAATCAAGGGAAGGAAAGGTAAAAGTCTCCCACTCCTGTCCTAAGAGTCTTTAAATTGATTCTGCAAGTCCACACCTCTGTCTTCTATCCCAATGTATGGTAGACCCCTGCATGCGGAATAAAAAGCTCTTTGCTGTTGCATACTATTTGAGTCTGGAGTATCATTCTTTGCAAATCAAAGACCCTTACAGAGACAGCTTTCTCTGGTTGATACAGTTCTCTCTGCTAGTAAAAATTCTAAAAGCTCTCTGGATAACTCAGAAAAGCTACTATAAAAAAATTCTCGAATTTTTTTTTAACCAAGACGGAAATCCCATTACAAAAATTCTACAAGTAATTCTTGGGTTTTCTGATCAAAATCAGAAAATCAGAAAGCCTTCTCTGTGTAGCTGTTAGAAAACATTCTAGCCAGGCGTGGAGGCACAAGCCTTTAATCCCAGCACCTGGGAGGCAGAGGCAGGTGGATTTCTGAGTTCGAGGCCAGCCTGGTCTACAAAGTGAGTTCCAGGACAGCCAGAGCTATACAGAGAAACCCTGTCTCCAAAAACCAAAAACCAAAAACCAAAAACCAAAAACCAAAAACCAAAAACCAAAAAAAAAAAAAAAAAAAAGGCTGGCAAGATGGCTCAGCGGTTAAGAGCACTGGCTGCTCTTCCAAAGGTCTTGAGTTCAAATCCCAGCAACCACATGGTGGCTCACAATCTTCTGTAATGAGATCTGATGCCCTCTTCTGGTGTGTCTAGAGAGAGCAACACTGTAGTCATATTCATTAAGTAAATAAATAAATAAATAAATAAATAAATCTTTAAAAAAAAAGAAAGAAAGAAAAGGCCAGGTGTGGTGGCGCTCGCCTTTAATCCCAGCACTTGGGAGGCAGAGGCAGGTGGATTTCTGAGTTTGAGGCCAGCCTGAGTGAGCTCAGAGTGAGTTCCAGGACAGCCAAGGATACACAGAGAAACCCTGTCTCAAAAAAACAAAAAAAAAGAACTGCTATCACTCTGTGCTAACTCATCTCAAGCAGACCACAACCCAGATTTTTATTTACATATCAATTGAGCAATTGAGTTATTTATTCCATGAATGTCCATCCCAAGAATCAGCATTCCATGACCTTAGCCCCTTGACTCTGGGGAAGAAACAGCAAGCACCACAGTAAGATAGCAGGGTGGGAGCTCACACTGGAATTACCATTCTAACTACTCCTGAACCTAAATCGGCTCTCTTCCTAGCTGATCTTGAACTCAGGAAACTGTCTGCATTTGTAACTTTCTGACAAGCTGGCTCGTAGTATACTTGCCTCTGTGCCTTTAGATTTGTGATGCCCCCCATATAATTCATATTGCATTCTCATATTTTGCATAGCTAAAAAAAAAAAGAAATTTTATCTTTTCGAGCTCATGTTTTTAGAGTTCTTTTCCACTGCCTTAAGGGCTGTCCTGAAGGTCCCCACATTTACCATTTTGCTGAGACATTAGCCACACATTGGCCTCCCAGACTCATGCTGTCTCTGATCATTACAGAGTCATTAATGTTAACAGGGAGGTCATTTCTTGAAGGAGGACCATAAGAATATGTACATTATTATACAAACAAACCTTACACCAACCACAGCCATCAACACTCATGGAGGGAGGCCCATGCCCAGTTGGCCCTGTTCCAGGGACAGGAACCATTTCATTCCACACCTAAGCAAGGCCAAGGCAGTCTCTCTTTCTCTTGATCTTTTATCTATTCAATGACAGTCACAGATTAGAAAAACTGGCACCAGCTCACAAACAGCTGAGGCAGAAGAATATAAAATTGATAGCAAGATTGGGATACATAGCAAAACTCCATCTCAATAACTAAATAAATAAGCACATGGATAAATAAATAAAAATACCCACATGCCTTCAAGTGTTACTAAATCGCAGAGAGCAGAGAACCCATCTGCAATAAAAGAAACAGATTGTGACTCCCATGAGGGATTATCTGCCTCCCTGAGAGATCAGACTAACTCCATCTTGATTTTTTAAGACCCCTGATGCTGGGCCTCTGCTCAAGTCCCAGGATCAGCTGGCCAACACCCCAACGTCCCAAGAGATAACCACACCTGATGCAAACTGCAAGAGGTTTTATTATCAGCTAGCTGAGGACGAACCCCTCGCGCCTCACAGGGCAGGGGAGTTCAACCCCGAGCAGTGACAGTAGGGGGCTTTTAACAGCTAGCTGAGGAATTGGGAGGAGTTGGGAAGAGTTCTTCTCTTCTGGGTGTCCTTGGTGAAATTTACAAGGCAGGAGTGGGGAGTGAGTTCTTTCTGAATTTTTATCTCCGTGTCCTTGGCACAGGAAGGCAGGCATTTCTGGTTGTACAGTATAGAAACAAAAAGGCTTTTTTGCTGGCTATAGAGAACAAAGAGCTTCTTTCTAGCTGTATTTTTAGAGATCAGGGAAAACAAGCTTGGGGAAATGTTTTAGGGGCTCTACCTTCCAGGGAGAAATGCTTTAAGCCGGGGTCTCACAGTTTCAGGCTCCATCTTAGAGAACCCGACCTAAGATTGAACGAGTTAACCAACAAGCCTGCAGCTGGCACTAGTTTCCAAGTCTCTCCCTAACAACTACCAATCAGGAAGAGAGCAAAAGTTAAGTTTATGGTTTACCTCCCAGCACCAGCCAATCTTTTTCAAGGGCAGCAAATTCCATAGTAGCCCCCCAATCAGATGTGCGCCAAGCTTCCCTGTTTGCTTGTCTCAAAAAAAGCTTGCTTGTCGCCCTCCCTCCTGTTCTGCTTCAGTAATGGTGATCCCAAGCTCCAACTTGATTAAAGACACTAGTGTGATTGCATCAGAACTGGCTCCTGCAGGGCGTGGTGGCCCACGCCTTTAATCCCAGAACTTGGGAGGCAGAGGCAGTCGGATTTCTGAGTTCGAGGCCAGCCTGGTCTACAAAGTGAGTTCCAGGACAGCCAGAGAAACCCTGTCTTGAGGAGAAAAAAAAAAAAAAACACAAACAAAACAGAACTGGCTCCTTGGTTGTCCTTTGGGGTTCGAGAATGCTTCCTAAACGGGCACAACACCCCATTTGCTAACAAACCTTAAGCATTGTGGAAGAGATGGGTGAAGAATGGACCAGAGAGAGAGACTACAGAGAAATGGCATCAGGGCAAAGACCCTGTTCAAGCAATAAGTAGAAGGCTTTCTTTCAGTCCTTACTTTGTGTTGGTTACACACTCAGGCTCTCACCTGTGTTTGGTTTCAGACCCCAGGACAAAGACTTGAGGTGCATATTTCACAGACCAAAGCAGACATGGCCTGTAGGTTCTCCCAGCATCCCTTAGGCCCTACCTGGCATACCCTGCCCCCAACCCTGAACTTTCCAGCCTAGGGGCTGAACTGCCCTTCCCCCAGAGGCGCTTCCCTATATACTATATAATCCATCTATATAATCCAGACATTTTTGTCTCTTCTTCTTCCTCCTCTTCCTCCTCCCCCTCATCCTCTTTTCCTTCTCTCTGTGGGAGCTCTTTCTCTCCCCACTCTCTTCTTCTCCCTCCTCATGACAATAAACCTGGCTTTCTTTATATATTTTAATCTGGCTTGAGTTGGCTCATTTCACTGGTGGAGAAATAACTTACCACATCTGTCCTATATGTACAAAATCACTTTGGTTCAGGGTGGGTTTTGTAGAAATTAATCTTCCTGCAGGGTAGGAAGGCATGGGGAGGGGATTGCTGCCATTTCTTTTTCAGGAAACATTTGCCTCATAGCCTATTCTCTCTACAATACCCCAGAAGGATATTGAGGCTAATGGGAAATACAGTGCAGGATCTATCTAGAACTAACTGCTCGATAAGTTAGTAAATTCTAGTGACTGTGTAAGGGTGTGCTGAGTCTTTTAACACTAAATATCCTGAAGGGATTTTTTTTTCTCAGTATGAGTAATTAAGTCTGGGACCTTGAGTATAAGGGTGCAAAATCGATGAAAGAAGGCCCCAGACTCAGAATGTAAAAAGAAAGTACGTTTATTCTGCAGAAACAATCAATATGTGGGAGTCAATCACTTTTTGAAATGGGGACCCCAGACAAAGGCACGTAGGCCTTCTTATAGGGAACCAGGGGAACTCTCTAGAAGGATTAGGTAATCTAAAACTTCACTGGTGGATTCTAGAGGGTCATAGGTGGTCAGTGGCCTGCATTCCTATGTCATGAATGTTTAACCATAGGATGAGATAAGGCTGCCCAGCACAGATGGCCCATTCTGAGATAAGATCGTTACCCATTTTGTGATTATCCCCAGGCTGTTATTTGGGAGGGGGCTTTATGATTTTGTTCTGAATTTTATGGTCTATCTCTGGAGCTGGTGTCTTATGGCCTAGTTTCTGGGACTTATGGTCTGTTCCTGGAGCTGGTGCCTTACGGCCATTTTTTTCTAAATCAGGCCTGGTCCTTAAATGGAGACAAATGGGGCTCTTGTTGTCCTTTGATGAGGCTTTTGTTGTCCTTTCTGAGCATGTAAGTAAACACTCCAGCCCTGAGCTCTGGTTTGTTCAGCCCAGACAGGATCTGAGCTGCCACCTTCCAGTCTTTGCCTTCCAAGTACCTGACATTATTTGCTTGCCTTCCAGGCCTGTTCAGGAATCTCTTTATCAGAGTGTAGAGGTTTAGCTCCTGACATCAGGTCTGGGAATGGATCCAGGGCAGATCCAACTCTCCCCCTTTCAATTTGTTCATAACTTTAAACTTGAACACTTAGATGAGACTTAAGTGCTGTTCAGACCAAATTCCTACCCAAAGGGTAACTCTTTCTGGGAAAAAGAGAAACCCTCTAGAGATGGAGGCCACAGACCTCCTGGGGAAGCTTAACAAGGTGGAAATGGCAACACCCCCCCACACACACACACACACTAGGCAGACAGCTCTCTCTCTCTCTCTCTCTCTCACACACACACACACACACACTAGGCAAACAGCCCCTCCCCACTAGGCAGACAACCACACACACAAACACAGAGACAGACATACACACACACTAGACAGACAGACAGACAGACAGACAGACACACACACACACACACAAACACACACAGGGCAGACAACCAGTGTGGGGCATTCTTGGACCTCCAAGGTCTTATTTAAGATTTGCCTGGGATGTCACCTACTGTGACTTCAGTGGGGACAAATAAAGAGGGTAAAATAGGCCTAGGACCCCAGGGGCAAAAATGGGGATGTCTGGTCAGAAAATAAAGAAGGCACTGTGCTTGGTGATCTGATCGCTACTTTTCATGTTGCTGTAATTAAATACCCAACAAAAGTAACATAAGAGGGGGGTTGTTCCCACCCTGAGGGCACATCCATCACAGAGCAGAAGGCCTGGCAGCGCCAACAGCAGCAACGGCAGCTGTGTATCAGCGCCCTTTCTCCTTTTTATTCATTCTAAAACTCTAGCCCATGGAATCCAGGCAGAGGAAAAAAAGAAGGAAAAAGAAGAAGAAAAGAAGAAGAAGAAGAAGAAGAAGAAGAAGAAGAAGAAGAAGAAGAAGAAGAAGAAGAAGAAGAAGAGACGACCCTGCACAGAGCCTTTACCCTGGCACGCGGCTCACTTTCCGTTGGTAGGTAGTCAGAAGCAGGAAACTTCTAGCACTGTGGATGGACAACAGTGATGGCTTCCCAGTCTGTGCTTATTTAGCGCCAGAATTGTATGGGACCTTTAGTTTTAACGCTTCACTCAGATTCCTAAAGTAATTATCTGTGTCTACCTAGGCTCAGGATGACTTGTGACCTAGAGTTTAAACACTTCTCTCTGACCCATGAGTTTCTAGAACACAATCAAACCTTTCCATCCTGAGTAAAGTACACCCTCACAGTAATGTAAAAAACGGAGGGAAGAGGTTTAAAAATATTTTAATACTTCCCTGAAATTTTTATACGGTGTATTTGATCATATTTATACCTTTCAACTTTTCTTGCCTCTGCCTTTACCTTCCTCCCTACCCAACTTGTGCTCTTGCTTTTTTAGTTCAAGTTACATTATTCAAATGGTTGGTTGTGGGGCCAGTCCTGGAAATTGGCCAACCTACCAGGAGTTACACCCTTAAAGAAAACTGATCCTCCCAGATCCAGCTGTTATCAAAAACAAATAGCCCCTCTGCTGGGGTTGGACTTCCGGCCAAGGTCCACCAGGAGATTCCTAACATTCCTTAGAGTTAAAATTTGGTTTCCCCACTCTGGTGCAGAATCTGGTGTTGCCTGTGGCCTTGGTCCTGCTGAGATGCTTCGAAACTTTATTTAAAAAGTCTGGGTCCCCATGAAACCCTACAATACCCAGGTTTACCAGGAAATTTGGCAGGAGTGGAGTTATTGACCCCCGTCGTTTTTAAAATCAGGAGTGCTGATAAAAGATTAAAGCTTTAAAGGTTCCAGTCCTCCCTGTACCTGCCTATGGCCGCCACTAGCTGCTCCCTGAGTCCACTCAGGGTGAATATGCTGGCTACACTTAAGCAAGCTTTGTTAAATGGGAACATGGAATGTCACTGTGCATGCTTTTTGTAAAATTACCTAAGAGTTGAGTCTCGGCAGCTAAGAGTTGTAGTAAATATTTAATCTCAAAGGGGGGGGTTCTACTCCAGCTTTGATCACGCTGTTCCCAGATAAAAATCACCCAACCTTTATATGTATAATAAGCCTTTAAAGCACTAGAGCTGGGCAGATATCCACCCTCTAAGATATTAGTGTCTACTTCCCTACAACTTATAACTAACCATGTTCCATCTGGGCTGCTTCTTTTTTTGTTGTTGTTGTTGTTAATTCATTTTCTTTTCTTTTTTTTTTTTTTTAAGATTTATTTTAGGGCTGGAGAGATGGCTCAGTGGTTAAGAGCACTGACTGCTCTTCCAGAGGTCCTGAGTTCAATTCCCAGCAACCACATGGTGGCTCACAACCATCTGTACAGCTTTAGTGTACTCATATACATAAAATAAATAAGTAGATCTTTAAAAAAAAAAAAAAGATTAATACACTGTAGCTGTCTTCAGACACAGCAGAAGAGGGCATCAGATTCCATTACAAATGGTTGCAAACCACCATGTGGTTGCTGGGAATTGAACTCAGAGCCTTTGGAAGAGCAGTCAGTGCTCTTAACCACTGAGCCATCTCCCCAGCCCCTGGGCTGCTCTTAAATTCAATTGGCCAGCCCTCATTGCTTGTTTTCATGGCATACCTACTCCATGGTGTCTTCTCTCCCCTCCCCCGACCCCCTTCTCTCTTCTGCATCTTTATTCAACCAATAGTTTTAAATTAAGAAGCAAGGTTACAATAGCATCACTTGGCTGTGTGAGAATTCTTTCATGCCTGAGGCAACCAGAGCCAGCCAGTATTTGGCATCACAATATATAGCAAAAGACCAAACCTCAACCTTTGAAGTTTTCAAACAGGATCAGCGTGCACTAGCTGTAACGCCAGATCCATGGAATCTGGTGCCCTCTTCTGGCCTGTAGAGACACTACAGTTATGTGCTGAACAGCGTACACATACTCAGGCAAAACACCTACACACATAAATAAATCCTTCTTTAAAACACCTATGGGCTGGTGAGATGGCTCAGTGGGTAAGAGCACCCGACTGCTCTTCCGAAGGTCCAGAGTTCAAATCCCAGCAACCACATGGTGGCTCACAACCATCCGCAACGAGATCTGGCGCCCTCTTCTGGAATGTCTGAAGACAGCTACAGTGTACTTACATATAATAAATAAATAAATCTTTTAAAAAAAATAAAAAAAATAAATAAAACACCTAAAAACCTAAAAGTGAGTCAGCTCTGGGAAACCATGTCCGTGCTTGGGGATGTCTTGTCTTGGCTGGGCAGCTTGTTTTTTTCTTTTTCTTTTTTTAAAGATTTATTGATTTATTATATGTAAGTACACTGCAGCTGTCTTCAGACACTCCAGAAGAGGGAGTCAGATCTCGGATGGTTGTGAGCCACCATATGGTTGCTGGGATTTGAACTCCGGACCTTCAGAAGAGCAGTCGGGTGCTCTTACCCATTGAGCCATCTCACCAGCCCTTGTTTTTTTCTAATATTCATACTTATACTGGATGCCATTAATAAACTTTGACTTTGCTTTACACAGGCTCTGATGACATTCTTTTCTATGGAAAGACCCAAAAGCCCCTAAGGTTACTTCCAGTGACAATATATGCAATGCCTCCATTTCTTCCCTTTTGATAGCATAGTACCTATACTTTGGGCTGCTCTTCTTACCTAACCCAAACCAGAAATGCCACTGTTGGTCACTGTTCTACTGTTGTGAAGAGACACCACGACCATGGCAACTCTTATCAAAGAAAGCACTTTATTTAATGGGGATTCCTTACCGTTTCAAAGGTTTAGTCCATTCTCATCACGGTGCAGAACCTAGTGGCACACAGGCAGGCACAGTGCTGGAGAAGTAGCCAAGAGCTCTGCATCTGCATCCAAGAGCAGTAGAAGAAGAGAGAGTGACACTGGGCCTGGCTTGGGCTTTTGAAACCTCAGAGCCAATCCCCAGTGACACACTTCCTCCAACAAAGCCACAACTGCTCCAGAAAGGCCACACTGACTAATCCTTCCCTAATGATTTAAATATATGAGCCTACAAGGGACATTCATCTTCAAAACACCACACCTAGGGGATTCTAAATTCTGTCAAGTTGCTAATTGATGTTTTTAGCAACCACAAGTCCATTCCTTATCAACCTGATGTCCAGACATACCACGATAGATAGATAAGATAGATAGATAGATAGATAGATAGATAGATAGATAGATAGATAGATAGATAGATAGAGATAGAGATAATGTATGTGAGTACCCTGTTGCTGTCTTCAGACACACAAAAAAGGCCATCCGATCCATTACAGATGGTTGTGAGCCACCATGTGGTTGCTGGGAATTGAACTCAGAACCCCTGGAAGAGCAGCCAGTGCTCTTAGCCACTGAGCCATCTCTCTAGCCCCAAACATACCACTTTTTAAGTCATAACCATTCAACCCTTGTCCTGTGGCTATCTTGTAATGAAAAATGCATCAAACCAAATTTTTAACCCCCCCATAGTCTTTTACTGTTCTAAAGTCAATGCAGAGATGCTTCTGTGGCTCAGAGCATCTTTTAACTTGGATACACTGTAATATCATGACCTGCAACACCTCTGTGTTAGTTCCTGATTTTTACCACCCTAACAAACTTGGATACCTTGTACCATCACGAAACAAGTTACTACATCCAACACACAATGGTACAGAGTAAACAGTCAAGGTCCAAAAGGAAAAAAAAAAAAAAAAAAAAAAGATGACCACACAAAAAAAGAGTGATTGGACCAAAGCAGGACTGAAACCTAGTCCAAAAGAACCAAATATGCAACTGCATGCCAGGCATCTGGGACTCATGATGGCATCATCTGTACTTCAAAGGACTTGGGTAGCCCCATTCCTCCAACTCTGTCACCTGCTGCACAAATCACATTTCTTGGTCTGGCTCAATTCCGTGCCTACAGCTTTCCTCAGCGAATGTAACAGGCTTCAGAAATCCCCAACATCCTGGGCCTTCCTTCCACTTTGATTCAGGAGTCACCTTCTCAACTTTATAAAATGGTCACTCATGGTCTTCTTGTGGGAAGACCATGCCACACCTTGCCTGGCCTTAGCCACTCTCTGGAACTATGGAACAAAAGTCCATGACACGAGTCCCAAAACCCTGGGTTATCTTTTGTTTGTTGGTTTGTTTGTTTGTTTGTGCTTGCAAAACATACCATATGGATGATGGTTTCAAGTTCTTTGACGCCTCAGAATGGAGTCTTCCCTCTTGGACCATAGTTGTAATAACCTCTATATACTTAAATCTGCAAACATCAATCTCCCAGGCTGTTGTTTTCAAGCAGGAAATGCTTTCTGAGATATTCTGAGTTCAAACTCTCTCCTTTCAAATAAATTTGGCCGGGCGTGGTGGCGCATGCCTTTAATCCCAGCACTCGGGAGGCAGAGGCAGGTGGATTTCTGAGTTCGAGGCCAGCCTGGTCCACAAAGTGAGTTCCAGGACAGCCAGGGCTATACAGAGAAACCCTGTCTCGAAAAACCAAAAAAAAAAAAAAAAAAAAAAAAAATTTGGGGCTGGTGAGATGGCTCAGTGGGTAAGAGCACCTGACTGCTCTTCCGAAGGTCCGAGGTTCAAATCCCAGCAACCACATGGTGGCTCACAACCATCTGTGACGAGATCTGGCGCCCTCTTCTGGAGTGTCTGAAGACAGCTGCAGTGTACTTACATATAATAAAAATAAATAAATCTTTAAAAAAAAAATTTTGAATTTTCACAAATTGGAGTGGATGGGTGGAGCCTCATCTCAAAAGTGCCCTGTCCCAGTGCAGACCCAAAGGTGTTGCTTTAGTAAGATTAATTACTTAACAATTACAGCTGCTTTTGCCAGGCATGGTGGTGAACACCTCTAATCCTAGCACTTGAGAGGCTGAGATGAGTGGGACTCTGTGAGTTTGAGGCTAGTCTATATGACAAGCTGGAGGCTAGCCAAGGCTACATAGTAAGATCTTGTCTCAAAAACAAAACAAACAAAATTATGTCTACATCCTCAGAAACTGCCTTCCCTACAACATTAAGTTTGATCAAATTCTTTTCCTCATCAAACTGAAAAAACAAATTGGTCTATTTATGCCCTCATTGTTGCTCTTTTTCACTGTAGACATGTATAAAAATGGCAACTAGTTGTTTGAGTGAGAATCTCTCCCCATTGGCTCATGTATTTGAGGTAGTGGAATTCTTTATAAGAGGATTAGAAGGATTAAGAAGTGTGGCTTTACTGTAGGGAAGGGTATCACTGGTGGTGGACTTGGAGCTTTCAAAAGCCTATGACAGGTCCAGCCCCACCCCCCCCCACCCCATCCCCTGCAAATCTCTCTCTGTCTCTGTCTCTCTGTCTCTGTCTCTCTCTCTCTCTCCCCTTCTCTGTCTCTGTCTCTGTCTCTGTCTCTGTCTCTCTGTCTCTGTCTCTGTCTCTCTGTCTCTGTCTCTGTCTCTCTGTCTCTGTCTCTGTCTCTGTCTCTGTCTCTCTGTCTCTGTCTCTGTCTCTGTCTCTCTGTCTCTGTCTCTGTCTCTGTCTCTCTGTCTCTGTCTCTCTGTCTCTGTCTCTGTCTCTGTCTCTGTCTCTCTCTCTCTCCCCTTCTCTGTCCTGCCTATGCATCAGGATGTAGAACCCTCAGCTACTCTTTCCAATGAAATGTTTTCTTTCCTAAAAGTTGCCTTGGTCATGGTGCCTCTTTGTAGCAATAGAACAGTGGCTAAGATGGAAACCAATGACCTTGCCACAGCCAGGATGTTCTCCTATCTTGAAATTTCCTTCACCAAACAAATTAGTCTTTTACTTTTTAATTCAGCCTCACTCATATTCTTGCAGCCAGGTTCTTTGCCTGAATCAGCAGGAATTATCTCTAGCACAATTCCCAACACAGTCCTAATCTCTCCTGAAACCTCATGGCCTAGGCCTTGCCGGCTGTCTCAGTTAGGGTTTTTATTATTGTAAATAGACACCATGACCATAGAAACTCTTATAAAGGAAGGCGTTTAACTGGGGCTGGTTGACAGTTTTAGAGGTTGAATCCATTATCATCGTGATGGGAAGCATGGTGGCCTGCAGGCAGACATGGTGCTGGAGAAGGAACTGAGGGTTCTACATCTGCTTCTGAAGGCAGCAGGAAGAGAGAGAGGTACTGGGCCTGATTTGAGCATCTGAGACCTCAGAGGCCACTTTAGTGGTATACCTACCTTACCTCCTCTAACCAAACCACACCCACTCCAACGAGGCCACACCTCCTCATAGTGCCACTCCCCGTGAGCCTATGGAAGCCGGTTTTATTCAAGTCACCACATTGTCCATGTTTCTCTCAGCATTCTGGTTTTCTGAACTCCCACCAGAATGAGCCATTAACCTCTGCTGACAATAGCCCAGCTTTCACAGCTAAAGATTCCTCACATCTGGCAAAGGCATGATAAAAGACATGAAGCTCAGGACAGGTAAACTAAGTATGCCATTAAGACCTGCAAAAATCGAGCCAGCTTTTTGCCATCCAAAGATCGAGCAAGATGCATACCACATCAAGAAATTCAAAACCACCCTCTCAAGTCCTTGAGGGCTCTACAGTAGACCCAGAGGACTGTTCATCAGACGGTCTGAGGGGCTGCATGCTTGCACGTGTCTGAGCCTGCCCACAAATTCCAGACTGGCAACCTTATGTGGGTAAAAAGGATCCTGACGCAGAGGCTGGAGCTAATATGGAAAGGTCCATATCCTGTGGTCCTTCCCACACAGCCGTGAAGGTTGCCAAGGTGATCTATGGATCACTACACCCAGTTAAAGAAGCCTACAGAAGATTATGACAGATGCACTGTCACCAGGTCCTCCAGCCCCCTAAAGACAAAACTGACATGGGCTCTATAACTGTGGTGCCCTCTTTTGTCTCCCCATGGAAAAGTCCCCAACCTCCTATAAGCCAGGACCTGGGGTATAGGAATTAAGAAATATTGGGGGCTGGTGAGATGGCTCAGTGGGTAAGAGCACCCGACTGCTCTTCCGAAGGTCCGGAGTTCAAATCCCAGCAACCACATGGTGGCTCACAACCATCTGTAACAAGATCTGACGCCCTCTTCTGGAGTGTCTGAAGACAGCTACAGTGTACTTACATATAATAAATAAATAAATCTTTTAAAAAAAGAAAAGAAATATTGGAACCTGCAATCTCATAGTCAATATATCCAACCCACCTTACAGGTAGATTTCTGTAAAATATTGCATCCAGAGGCTACTGGGACAGTGGTTAACTAGCTCCTGGTAAGCAGAATGTCCCTGGGGCTGTGAGTCCACTAGAGCTCTACCTGTGACCATGAGATCCCTAAAATAGAAAGCCCTAAAACGCCGGGCATGGTGGCGCACGCCTTTAATCCCAGCACTTGGGAGGCAGAGGCAGGCAGATTTCTGAGTTCGAGGCCAGCCTGGTCTACAAAGTGAGCTCCAGGACAGCCAGAGCTATAAAGAGAAACCCTGTCTCAAAAAACCAAAAAAAAAAAAAAAAAAAAAAAGAAAGAAAGAAAGAAAGCCCTAAAACTTCAATTTCCCCAGGAATTTCTCAGATAACCTTAAAGGTAAAGGTCCAGGAGGCAGCAGAAGCCACCCACTCTGTGTTCTGGATGCTAGAGTCTTAACTATGGGAAGCCTGGACCCCAGGCCCGATATTATGTTGTGATTAGAACTAAGAAAACAATAAACTCTACTTCCAACCCTAACAGCTGTAACAGCTGTAAATAGGATCCACAGAAGTTCACCCTGGGGGACCTCCAAGGGAAGAGTTCCTGTTTAAAGTCACTAAGAAACTCCCTAGGTGGTTCTCTTATGCAGATTCCTGTAGCCATACACAGCAGGTAGCAGGTTAATTCCAGGAATGGAGGTCAAGTGTATTTCCAGGCCCCAGAGACTACCTGGCTTGCTTTCACTACAGCTTAACCAAGAATATTAGTTAAGGTTTCCATTGCTGTAAAGAAATACTATGACCAAGGCAATTCTCATAAAAAAACAGCACTTAATTGGGTTACAGGTTCTGAGGTTTAATCCATTATCATCATGGCAGGAAGCATGGCACTGTCCAAGCAGGGATGGCACTGGAGGAGTTGAGAGTTTTATATCTTGCTCTGAAGGCAACCAGAAGAAGACTGTCTTCCAGAAGCTAAGAGGAGAGTCTCAAAGCCCACCCCTACAGTGACACACTTCCTCCAACAAGGCTATATCTCCTAATAGTGCCACTCCTTGGGCCAAGCATATTCAAACCACCACACCCAGCGTGCATCTTCTGAATTGTTTGCACTGGAGGAGAACCCACCTCTTTGTGTCCTCATGCATGTTATACCACATGTGCTTGTCTATAATGGAGAAGAGGGCAGGGCTCCTCTAAATCTAGACTCTAGGCTTCCCTGTACAGCAAGCCATTCCATTCTCACTCCCCTGCTGCAGGCATTGAAGACTGTGCTGAAGTTGGACTTGAGCCCTAATCATGAGGGATAAAAACTTTAAGGAAATCAACGCTGTTCACATCTGGAAACCCAGTTGGACTCCTCAGCCAAGGTTGTTCTCCAGAATCGAAGAGGATGGGACCTCCTCTTTAGGAGACAAGAAGGACTCTGTATGACACTGGGAGAAACTCATTGATTCTCTCTGTCAATCAGTCAGGATAATTAGAGCAGGTTTAGCCATGGTCATAATAACATTCAGGACAGAGAAAAGAGGTGTCAAGAGCCTAACAAGTGGTACCAATCTGTTCTCTTGGTCTCCCTGGATAATTATTCACAGCCATGGCTGAACCATTAATCCTTTGGCTCCTAGCCCTCACTATAGGACCCTGCTTTGCTCAACTCCTACTTAGCTATGTAAAACAGAGAATAGATTCTGTTAAACTACTACTGCCAAGGAGACAATATAACGCCCTGCCCCCAGATGATTTGAGTCATGCCCATGGAACTAATGGGGAATGTAAAAGCTCCCAGACCTTAGCACAACTGACACCATGATGGAAGCACCAATCAGGTCTTGGAACCCAGCACATAGGTTGACACCTGCCAAAATGAGAACAAGACCTGTTCCATCAGAGGCCATAGTTCTGGAAAAGTTCCTTTTTTTTTTTTTGGTTTTTCGAGACAGGGTTTCTCTGTATAGCCCTGGCTGTCCTGGAACTCACTTTGTAAACCAGGCTGACCTCGAACTCAGAAATCCGCCTGCCTCTGCCTCCCAAGTGCTGGGATTAAAGGCATGCGCCACCACACCCGGCTGAAAAGTTCCTTTTGAAAAAATTCTTTTAAAGATTTATATATTATTATATCTTAAGTACATTGCAGCTGTCTTCAGACACACCAGAAGAGGGCATCAAATCTCATTACCGGTGCTTGTGAGCCACTATGTGGCTGCTGGGATTTGAACTCAGGACCATCAGAAGAGCTGTCAGTGCTCTTAACCTCTGAGCCATCTCTCCAGCCCCTCTGGGAAAGTTCCTAATATACTAAGACTAATTGATTGATTGATTCCTTTCTTTCTTTTTTTTTTTTTTTTTTTTTTTTGCTTCTGTAGTTCTGTTTCTGGTTAACTGTTCTTACTAATTATTGAGGTGTGTCAATCATGAACACAGTTTCTGTACTTAAAAGTTCACCCCTAGAAAGATTAAAGACAGCACTTGGGTGCTAAACCCAATGTAGTAGCCCACTGGCTAATCAAGACTTTCCATTGGCTGGAACCTGTGCCCAAGTGATCTTCTCTGATGGATACCCCACAACAGGCTAAGCGATGCACACTAAGTCAGCTCAACACGTAGCACCTCTTCCTGCTTCCCCTTTGACAGAACTGTGTCTTCACCTTCAGGTGTGTGCTGTACTCGGGTGAAGGTGGCACATCTTTTGCTATCTAAGGTTCTGAAGAAGGGTTTCACAAGATGGCTCAGAGGATAAAAGCAACTACTGCCAAGCCTGATGACATAGGTTCAATCCCTGGTACCCAAATGATAGAAGAGAAACAGTTCCTACAAGTTGTACTCTGATCTCCATATGCACCCTTGCCCTCCCCCATTTACACACAAAATAGATTTTCTTCTTAATAATTTTGAAGATGTGTAGCTATCTCAAAAGGTGTGGATATTAGGAGGATTTTAGATCAGTTTGTCAACTTTGCCTATTAAAGTTTTTCAAAAATACCAAGCCAGGTGGTGGTGGTGCACGCCTTTAATCCCAGAATTTGGGAGGCAGAGGCAGGCGGATTTCTGAGTTCGAGGCCAGCCTGGTCTACAAAGTGAGTTCCAGGACAGCCAGGGCTATACAGAGAAACCCTGTCTCGAAAAAAAAAAAATACCAATACCTGTACTGATGTGTTAGAATAGCGGCTCGCAACTGAAGACAGCACACTAGGCCAAAACAGTTCCACGTGTAAGAGGTTTATTTGGACAGAGAGGGACAAGGAAGGTGGCAACAGAAAGAGAAGGGGGGAAAAGAGAGAGGGAGGGGCATTCCCCTTATATGTATGAATAATGACGTAACACTGGTAAAGGTGGGAGGTGAGCCAAGTGGATTCTGGAAATATGGTGGCTGTTGTCTTGGCAACAGATCTGTAGGTCCCACCTATGTGATGTCACAGGTTTCGAAGGTCCTGATGCCAACCTGCACACCTCCTCAGAGATTCCAACTGAGTTGTTCTAACTGGCATTCCAGCACTGGTTCATTCGTTTTTCCCAGTGATGTGAATGGGTAACAAGGTTAAGACGCACTGTTTGGAAGTAGGTGGTGGTGGCAAGTACACCTTTAATCTCAGTGCTCAGGAAGCAGAAGCAGATGAATCTCTGTGAGTTCAAGGACAGCCTGATCTACATAGTGAGTTCTGGGACAGCTAGTGCTATGTAGAGAGGCCCTGTCTCCAAAAGAGGAAAAGAAAAAAACCAAAAAGAAGTGCTGCTTGAAGTCATTGTCCTCTGCATCAAAGGAAGCCATCTGGCCCTGATTTGCTACACAACTATAATTTTCAGCCCAAATCTTTTGATTTTAAGTGCTAGCACATGGAAACCAGCAAATTATGTCATATGGCAGATATGATGCAAATGAATCATCATAGCAGGAATGCACATAATTATCAACATTTTGAGTTGTTCAAGTTTTATTCCATTAAAGCAAAATTCTACAACTGTAGGATTGAGTAGAAAAATAGAAACGAAGTCACAAGTTCTTGATTTGTATTAGAGTCATATTTAATATTTCCATAATGGCTTTGACTTTGACTCGTTCTTTTGTTTTCAACAACAAAAATCAATGTTAAGCCCACACAGCATGCATATATATATAAACTAGTCATGTTGCCTACTCCTGAGCAAAGCATATACCTTGCTTCAAAGGCAATAGGACAAAGCTGTGTTAAGGAAGCTCGTTAGATAAGGAATCACATTTTGTGGACAGGAAGTTGGAGGACACTTTTAGTCTGATTTGACTCATCTCTCCTACAGTGGGTAGCATGCAACTAGATGTGGGCAAGGACAAGATATAGGGATCACAAACCTGTCTCAAAATAACAGACCCAAGAAGAGTGGAGCTTCTAAGAATCATTGTCACCCATGACAGCAACTTGAATGACCTAATCATGCCCAGTACAACCTCCGATCCCAGATGATTGCGACTTAAGGCTCTTCAGGAAGTAAGCAGAAGCCGGGAGTGGTGGCGCACGCCTTCAATCCCAGCACTCGGGAGGCAGAGGCAGCCAGATTTCTGAGTTCGAGGTCAGCCTGGTCTACCGAGTGTGTTCCAAGACAGCCAGGGCTACACAGAGAAACCCTGTCTCGAAATAAATAAATAAATAAATAAATAAATAAATAAATAAATAAATAAAAAGGAAGTAAGCAGAGTCTGAGAGGGTGAAACACCTTCTCACACTCCACTTACTGGACTGAGTGGGGACGTGGGGCGCCTCCACGCTCACTCTGGTTCACAATGGGGAGGCTCTCATGAGAACTGCTGCTTGGAATAAAGCAACCAACCACTCCATGGCCCTAAGAACACTATTTGCTTCTAACATCCTACAGCTATATTCTGTTTGCACCTTGAAAGTAAAGAAAGCGAAGATGACAAGTTAGAGGTCCTCATGTGGAAGAGTGTATTTAATACGTGTGGGTTGATGACAGAGAGTGATCCCACACAGGGTCTAACATCTAAAATGAACACTGAAGCATCAACTTGGTGCTGATGCATTCTCTGTTCTCTTTGCTGGTCTCCATCAGATGCAGGCCTAGCCTCTCTTTCATAGACCTCCTGGCACTGAGTGACTTACTGGTAGTCACTGAATTCCTGTTTCTACCTCCCAGATGAATATGCCAACTGTGCCCCATTTAGGCTGACCCTTCTAGGTAAGATTGTTCAGCGGGTAAACATACTTGCTGACAACCTGAGATTGATCCTAGGAACCTGACAGGGGAAAGAAAGAACCAACTCTGCAAGTTGTTCACTGAAATACAAACATGTAAAAACTCTCTCTCTCTCTCTCTCTCTCTCTCTCTCTCTCTCTCTCTTAAATTTCTCTCCTTTTTTTAAAGATTTATTTATTTTATTTATATGAGTACACTGTAGCTGTCTTCAGACACACCAGAAGAGGGCATCAGATCTCATTACAGATGGTTGTGAGCCACCATGTGGTTGCTGGGATTGAACTCAGGACCTCTGGAAGAGCAGTCAATGCTCTTAACCACTGAGCCATATCTCCAGCCCCTCTCTTAAATTTCTTAAACAATTACCCTCCTACTAAACTGCGATGTCTTCTTCTTCTTCTTCTTCTTCTTCTTCTTCTTCTTCTTCTTCTTCTTCTCCTCCTCCTCCTCCCCCTTCTTCTTCTTCTTCTTCTTCTTCTTCTTCTTCTTCTTCTTCTTCTTCTTCTTCTTCTTCTTCTTTTTTAATTTTTTGAGACAGGGTTTCTCTGTGTTCCCCTGGCTCTCCTGGAACTCACTTTGTAGACCAGGCTGGCCTTGAACTCAGAAATTCACCTGCCTCTGCCTCCCAAGTGCTGGGATTAAAGGCGAGCGCAACCACGCCTGGCTGTGATGTCTTCTTGTTCAAGATAGCGATTTACTCCATCAATGACACCCCATCCCATATGTATGGCTACTCCTACTTTCTGGAGAAGCAAAGGCAGCAGGTGAAAGGGGGGTGGGACAGCGATACCATGGCAGGAGACCACTTCCAGTGAAGTGAAGAAGTGAAATCCTAGAGGTGGGAAAGAGTCTCAAGGAAGGTTTGAAGATGCATCTGCCCTACTTCATTCATTATTTGCTCTGTCCACGGGTGTCTGCTTTGCCCTGTGTCTGTCTCTGATGATCATCAGCCTGCACCTGACCACCACCCAGCCCCAACCTCACTCCTTCCTACTCACGTACTGTCCCGGCCCAAGGAAATGCTGCCCCCTTGTGTCCCCTTGTGGGAATACATGGACCGGTCTTAACCCCAACTCTCCCGCCCAAGGGAGAGACGCTACTTCACTCATCTCTCCTTTTTTCTGACAGCTACCTTCTTCCCTCTGTTCTCCCTGGGTGACTTTCTTAACTTACTTCTACACTCCTCACAGGCCTGAAGAAACCAGTAGAGTTGATGGAGAATGGGCCAGCCAGGTCCTAGAGAGGCAAAGCCACGTGAGTGCCCTGAGTCAGCACTGACAAGAGGGAGTGGAGCTCCAGGCCCAGGAGGCCCTTGGGGGAGCACCTGATGGACACCCTGCTCTTCCTGGCCTCTTGTTCACCACCATCATAATCCTCTGGAGTACCTACACAGAGTCCCCTCCTATAACTTCTACCCCATAGCTGTTGTGGGTCTCCACCAGGTGTTTGCCATTTCTGGATCATTAATTGTCACATCCTCAAATATTATTAAGCCTCCATGGCATTCTGTAAATGTGTGTTTTATTCATCTGATGTAATTGTTGTCTCCGAGGCTTACTGCCTCCATCTGCTAACCTAGGCCTAGTCCTGGCAGCTTCTAGCCTCTGTCTGTGCGATCTTATCTAGGCCTAGAATGTTTTCAGCCTTTTGAGAATTACTGGAGAATAAGATCACCCTTTCTAGTTCTTCCTGAACTCTGGCTGGCTAATTTAACTCAGCTGTTCTGGCTCAAACTCTTCTCCAAGCAACTGTTTCAATCTGGTTTTCCCCAGTTCCTGGCTGACTTGTGCTTGGCCTCATACTAACTCTGGCAGTCTGTTCTTATCTTCTGGCTCCTTATTCTCTAGCTTGTCTGTCTTCACCTGTGTCCAGCTTGTTCTCTCTCTCTGCAACCTGTCTCTCTACAACTGACTCTGCCACACCACCACCACCACTCTCTACCCACTATCTCCCTAAAGGAGCTTCCCTCTCCTCTCTCCTCTGGAGAGTTGGGCAGATCCTAGTCTGTCAAATCTTATTCTGATTTGTCACTTTATCTGCCACTCAAAGATACCACTGCCTAAACTGCCACATGGCTCTTGGTCCCATTATGTCTTCTGCATAACAAGTTCTGGCTCTTTTTTTTTTTTTTTTGGTTTTTCGAGACAGGGTTTCTCTGTATAGCCCTGGCTGTCCTGGAACTCACTTTGTAGACCAGGCTGGCCTCGAACTCAGAAATCCACCTGCCTCTGCCTCCAGAGTGTGCCACCACGCCCGGCTCTTTTTTTTTTTTTTTAAAGGCATGCGCCACCACACCCGTCTCTCTCTCTCTCTCTCTCTCTCTCTCTTTTTTAAAGAATTATTTATTTGGGGCTGGTGAGATGGCTCAGCGGGTAAGAGCACTGACTGCAACTTCCGAAGATCCTGAGTTCAATTCCCAGCAACCACATGGTGGCTCACAACCATCCATAATGAGCTCTGACACCCTCTGCTGGTGTGTCTGAAGACAGCTACAGTGTACTTACATATAATAAATAAATAAATCTTTTTTAAAAAAAAGAATTATTTATTTAATGTACATGAGTACACTGTAGCTATCCTCAGACACACCAGAAGAGGGCATCGGATCCCATTACAGTTTGTTGTGGTTGCTGGGAATTGAACTCAAAACCTCTGGAAGATCATCCAGTGCTCTTAACCACTGAGCCATCTCTCCAGTTCCAGGTTCTGGCTCCTTAATGCTAACTTGATGCTATAAATCATCTTGCAAATATTTCTGGCTTTGTCCTGCAGGGTAGAACCTTCATGCAGAACTAGCAGTCTCGAAGCAACACTGCACATTCTTCCTTCTGTGTAAAGCTGAGGTGTTTCTAAGGAGTGACATCATCTTAAGTCCAATGTTGTATCTGTTGTGCTGGAGTCTCCCTTCCCCGAGATTCTCAAAGGATGTTTCCTTATGATGAGGTACAAAAGGTAGCTCTCATTTCAGAGGATCCAAATGTGAGTAACCTTGGCCCAGGAACAATTTCTGTTCCCCTCACCATCTTCCACTGAGGTTAACAATTTCACAAAGTAGCAGAACAAAGAAAGACATATATCAAAATACTTTTCAAATACATTGTTGTTGCTTACATTGGCTAAGTGGGTATTAGAAAAGTGGGAATCGTGTGCTCTAGGCCTCAGATGCTGCCGGACAACAGTCTAGCCTTTTGGGTTGGTGGAGATTAGGAGTTTGTGCACCTGTCCCAAAGGATTTACCTAATACTCACAAGATGTGAGGTCGCCCAGGTAGGCAATACATTGCTGTCAAGGGGCCAGAGACACATCACAACCTGTCTACCATTATAGAAGTTCTAACCAGTCCATCAGACTTTATAAATCCAGTGTGACACTTCCTCTAACAAGACTATACCTCCTATTCCTTCCCAAACAGTACTCCCGACTGGGAACCAAGCATTCAAACAGCGACCCTGTGGGGTCATTCTCATTCACACCATAGCTAATTCCTATACTTTTATTGGTTCGTTTGTTTGGTTGTTTATTCGATACAGGGTTTCTCTGTATAGCTCTGGCTGTCCTGGAGCTCACCTTGTTGACCAGGCTGGCCTCGAACTCAGAAATCTGCCTGCCTCTGCCTCCCGAGTGCTGGGATTGAAGACGTGCGGCACCACGCCCAGCCTTTTATTGGTTTTTATGGTTTGTTTTATTATTGTTTGTGCTTTGCTTTCTCATCGGTATGAGGGATTTAATGGTTACTGTTTGGAAACAATGGATTCCTCCCTTGTTCTTCAGCCATTCCTCTTATCACATTTATGCTTTCCTGTGCTCTCTAATCCTTGAGACTGCCTTTCTTAGTCCTATTGACTGTCGTGCTCTTTAAATGTCTTCTATAAAGCCTTAGTCTGTACTTGTTTTGAAATATTCTTATCTCTCTGTAAAATTTGGAAGGTCGCTTTGATATACCACTCTTGGTTGGCATTTAGCTGCTTTGGGGGCTGGAAATAAAGTATTCCATGCTGTCCATGCTTTGAGGGTTCTAACAAATGACTTTACTCTGATACTTCTGCTTTTGTGAGTTGGCATCTTCCCTTGTTTTTTTTTTTTTTTTTTTTGTTTTTGTTTTTTCGAAACAGGGTTTCTCTGTGTAGCCCTGGCCTGGCCTGGAACTCACTTTGTAGACCAGGCTGGCCTCGAACTCAGAAATCCACCTGCCTCTGTCTCCCAAGTGCTGGGATTAAAGGCGTGTGCCACCACTGCCCAAACCCTTGTATTGTTTCTTAGCTTTGTGTTCCTGACTTGAGTATGGTGTGCTGTGTCCTCTGGTTGGGGTTCTATAGCAGAATTTTCCCCCAATTAATTTAAATACTAATACAACAAGGAGCCTATGATTGGACAGGGGAAAAGGAGGTGGAGCTAAGAGTTAAGAGGATGAGGAGGAGAAGGGAAGGAGGAAGAGAAAGACGATCCAGATTCTGTGTGGCTTTAAATAGGCACAGGTAGCTATGAGTATCTTATAAGGGATGGATAATTACAGGACAATTTGTCCCATCTAGGTGGGCAATTTATATCAAGATCAATTGGCTCAGAGTTTGTTGTGTGGGCATTTTATGGGGTGAGAATTTACTGATATAAATCTGACTTATAAATTACAAGCCTCTAGAGTTTTGATTTTACCGGGTTATTGAGATTTGGGACCACTGACCACAGGGTGTGGATGACTGGGAATGTGAGTGGAATCTGCATCAAGAGAACCTCAAGATGGGCGGTCTCTGCTTGGTGCTAGTCATGGAAGCAGTGGGTCACCGGGGCCGAGAGTAGCCAGTGATAACGTGGAAAAATGCCGTTTTTTAAATATTTCCCACAAGAGGGTTCTAATGGCTCTTGTGTTTAAATGCCTAGGTATTTCTCTACACTTGGGAACTTTTCTGCTACATTTTCATGGAATCGGTTTTCTACACAATGGTGGTTACCTCAGCTCCTTTCTCCAACCTATGTAACTCCTTTCTCCAACCTACGTAACTCTGACTGGCCTGGAACTCACTATGCAAACCTCATGGCCATGTTTTCATGATTCACCTATGTTTGCTTTTAGACCCTGGGGCAAGGGCCTAAGGTGCATATTTTACATATCATGCAGACCTGGCCTCCAGGTCCTCCCAGCATCCCTCAGTCCCCTTCTGGCCTGCCCTGCTCCCAACCCTGAACTTTCCAGCCCAGACTCTGGGCTGCCCTTCTCCCAGAAACTTTTTCCTATATAATTCAGACGTTTAGTCTCCTGCTCTCTCTTCTTTTCTTTTTCTTCGAGTACACCCTTTCTATCTTCTCCCCCACACACCCCCCCATGGCAATTCCCCAGGCCTCAATCCTAGGGGCCAGTGAACTCACCCAAGAGCAGCTTCCCAATAAACCTGCCTTTAATATAATCTAATCTGGCTTGAATTGGCTCATTTCACTGGCAGAGAAATAACCTATCAACCATCCCATGGTATCTTCTCTCTCCACCTTCCTCTGCTTCTCCCTCATGGTCCTGCTTCAGACTCCAAGCCCTGCACCAAAACTCTGCCTACCCCTCTTCTGCCCAGCTGTAGGCATCATTATTCACTTCTCTCCTTCCTCCATCTTGGTCCAGGGATTAATCTCAGGTCATTAGATCTTGTTGGCACTTTTACCAGCAAGAATGGACTCAAACAGAAGCTCAAGGACAATTTAATTAGAGTTTAAAAGAAAAACCCCAGGGCAGGCAGGCTGTAAACCCCATCAGCTGCTTTTGCTGGCGGGAGGTGGGGGTGAGGAGAAAAACCATTAGAGCCTGCATGCAAGTCAGAGCCATGGTGAACAGACAGCCAAGTGGGTGGGTGTGAGGGAGGCAGAAACAGCAGCAGCCCAGAGTACCAAAGAAAGTATGTCTCCTTAGTTGTTGTTGGCCAGTATCTGAAAAAGACAGAAAATAAAAGGACCTTCCTGAGTCCTAACTCAGACCCAGTGAACTTCATGGCTGTTTACTTGTATGGACTGAACTGGGGCTAAGAATTGGGGGAAGGAAAAACACAGCATCTCATCAAGGGGAAATTATTTTACTCTTTAGTGCGGCTTAAAGAGAGCCCAAACTTCCTAGGGGTGGTTCCTTGCCAAGTTACTGACCTGGAATGTGAGGTCTCCACCCAGGAGAGAGATTCTGTCCTCTTGACCTGAGGGAGCTTTAACTTCCTAGATCTGTGTTGTCAGTGTACCCTTTTTTTTTTTTAATATTTTTATGAGGTATTTTCCTCATTTACATTTCCAATGCTATCCCAAAAGTCCCCCATACCCTCCCCCCCCTCCCCCCCGTCAGTGTACCCTTATTGTTACCTGCTGGCTTCCACGGTGGCTTTAGTTAGGACACTCTAAGTTTTGTTCCCTTTAGGTAACATACTTTCTCTCTGGCTATATTAAGGGTCTTTTTTTTTTTTCTTCTGTCACCAACATTTCCCAGTAAGCACCACTGTGTTGCTTTCCTGTGACCTACATATTGTGCAGTTATTGGGAAGGGCTGGTCATTTCTACTAATTATGTGTGTAGGAAGGAGTTCCCAGTCCAAATTACCGATGCCTAGTGGACACCTATATGGAGACCAAAACACTTCAGTGTACAAGGGACTCAGGATTTCCTCAGTCCAGGACTCAGGATGTTCAAAGATAAAACTGGGACAGTACTGAACAAGCAAGGGCAGTCTACATCCTTTCCTTTCCTTCGAAGAACACACATTCCTTGGGGCAGTTGGGTAATCAGCTAGCCAGGAACAACTTCACACTATACCAGTAACGTCTGACTGCTGTGGGCTGGAGACCTTGGGCTGGCTCACTGGATCATCATTTCTTTCTCTGGGCAATGCTGTCCCAGAAACCTTGACTCTGTGTTCTAATCTCTTCAAGAAACTCAACTTGTCTTTGAGTCTGAATCTCAGAATAGGAAAAAAGACTCCTTTACCACAGGGCCTCTGACCTCCATATACATTATAGATGTTTCCTACCCCACAGTCCAGAAAACCTCCACGTAAAAAAATGACTTCATAGGCTGGACATGATGGTCCACGTCTTTCGTCCCAGCACTAGAGAGACAGAGTCGGGTGAGTCTCCACAAGTTCGAGGCCAGCCTGGTATATACAGTGAGCAGTACCAGGGCAGGCAGGGATATGTAGTGAGACCTTATTGCAAAAAGAAAAGAAGACTTCATTTGTCATAAAGTCTATGACATAGACTCTGGGAATTGGTGAAGGCGCATTACATCACACTGATCTGTAGGGGGCAGTGTTACCCAATTTCACAAGCCACTGAACTCCACTTTCAGCATTTCCGGGATCCGTGTTTGAGCAAGAGTCTGTGTGCATGAGAAGTTCCCACACAAGTGCACATTTTTCTTCTTCATGTAGATCTATAGCGCAACCAAACAGTCCCTCAGAAGGTACATTTATACTTAATTTTATTTTGGTCGTGTTTGCCTACTTGTTTGATCAGTTGTCACGAGGCATTCCTACAGATCTCACTTGAGATCCCCCTGTCTCAATCGGTTTTGGAAGCACACGCTCTTAGGTGACCTGTCCTACTTTGATTTAATTGAAAATTTTTACTAAGCTTTTCCCTCTCTGTACTAATGTTTTCAGAAGCAAAAGTTGTCCTCATAGCACCCTCATTAACTGGGCGAAGGAAGAAATGACAGGTTCTGGGTTCCACAAAGAATCTAAAGAGTAGCACTAGAAACATAGGCTAACCACTCCACCGGAGAACATCTGCGGGGAGGTGGGTGGAAGCAACAGAAGGAGTTGCCGAAACTTGCGGGCTGTGGGATTAGCGGAGGTTCTGTTGCTGAATGGGCAGATTACTTACTGGAATTTTTGGCTTGACAGAATTACGCCCAGCCTGCGTGCCATTGCTTCCTCCGCCTTAAGCTTGATTTATAAACTGCGGCCAAGGCTTCTTTTACCAAAACCTGCTGCTCCGCTTCAGTCCAGCCTGAAAAGCTTGCTACTACGCCCCAGTCCTACCCAGTTTACTCCTGCTCTTAGATCCAGCCTCATTTGGGATAACGCTTGTGGAACTATGGAGTCAGATGAGCTCCAGCACCAGTTTTTCCACTCACTAGTTGGGCCTGCTCCCTTGGTCGGATTTGAGGGTTTAAGAAATGCCTGTTGCAGCCAGGCGTGGTGACACACGCCTTTAATCCCAGCACTCGGGAGGCAGAGGCAGGCGGATTTCTGAGTTCGAGGCCAGCCTGGTCTACAGAGTGAGTGCCAGGACAGCCAGGGCTACAGAGAAACCCTGTCTCGAAAAAAAAAACAAAACAGAAAGAAAGAAAGAAAGAAAGAAAGAAAGAAAGAAAGAAAGAAAGAAATGCCTGTTGCTTTAGGTCGTATTTCCGGC
This sequence comes from Mus caroli, assembly GCF_978045245.1. Lineage (NCBI taxonomy): Eukaryota > Metazoa > Chordata > Mammalia > Rodentia > Muridae > Mus > Mus caroli. The sequence continues at coordinate 17,324,823 of NW_028227272.1, forward strand.
AAGGGGGGGGGGGGGACACTCATAATCGGTGCGTGTTCAGTAGAAATCTACCGATTGCCTCCACGTTCAGTATTTGTGCAGATCGTGGTTTCCCTCCCAAAGATGCCAGATCCCCTTAGATTACTAGACTGCAAGCGGGGAGCTTCATTTTATTTTTAGATTTATGTGGATAAGTGTTTTCCACAGGCATCCAGTACCCGGTCGAAAGTGTGTCGGACACCCTGAAATTACAATTGTGAATAGTTGCTTGCTACCACGTGAGCGCTGGGCGCAGAACGTGGATCCTCTGCAAGAGCAGTAAGTGCTCTTAACTGTTGAGCGATCTCTCCAGTCCCTGAGAACTACAAATTTTACTATGCTCTGGGCAGAGGAGCTGCAGGTTCCTGCCCGGCAATCAGAAGCCTATCCAGCTCGCTGCCATCTTAGCTTGTCCAACCCAACAGCACTCACTGACTAAGTAGACAACGGTGGGATCTCACCCCTCAGGGGTGCATGCAACTCCCAGTAACACCAATTCCTACTGAGCGGTCAGCCACGCCCTGGTCTTGCACGGGGGTGGGTGGGGCCTGCTGGTACACACATGCGCACTCTTTCCTCTTTCTCTCTGCAACTACACCTTCGCGTTTTGACTGTGAGTCCTTTTTGTCCCCTACTGCGTGCCGTGTGGCTTCCCGGCGGACGTGCTGGCTGCGAAGCAAGATGGCAGCCACTGCGGCGGTGCCTGGCGCTGCGGCCGGCCGAGCGAGCAAACGCGGCGGCGGCCCGGGCGGCGGGGGAACCCAAGGTGCGGAGGAGGAGCCGCCGCCGCCCCTCCAGGCAGTTCTAGTGGCCGATAGCTTCAACCGCCGCTTCTTCCCCATCTCCAAGGACCAGCCTCGGGTGAGCACCCGGCACGCGAGCAGTCTGCCGGCCTGGAGGGTAGCGGGGCTGCAGGTTGCCACTGCAGCTGGTTAGTGAAGCGTGCTCTGGAAGTTACCCTAAAGTTGAGCTTATCTGGTTAGGAAAAGGTGGAGAGGCCGACTGAAACCTCGGTGGCTGTCCGACCAGATGAGTAACTAGCAAACATGGATTCTCGCAGGGCTGTACACCCAGCCTTGGGAAGGATGGAGAGGGCTGTGTGTAGAATCAATGCTTGAAATAAGGCTTCCCTGGGGGATTTAGTAGCACAAGAGGGGCCTCCACTGTCTTTAACCTTGCAGGACATGGGCAATTTAAAGAAATTGCTTTAGAAAAGGCAATGGTAATATATTCCTAAAGGAAAAAAGGCTAGCTCTTAGCAGGCTGTTTTCCTCCCATCTGCTGAAAGGGGACCCCAGTGGGTTGCCATCAGCCTCGGAATTACCTAGACATAGGAAATAGGCATTGCGCTTGCAGACTACTGGGTCGCTCAGCAATCCATAGTTCACTCAAATAGGGATTTGCCTTTGACTTAAGAATTCTTAAGGCTAACGACTGTTCATTTTTGACAAGTGTTTGGATTTCTGTGACTCTTCGTGGCAATAGAAGGAAATTTTATGAAGAAGACCTTAGTGCTTAGAGTTCTAGAGATATGACTCAGGGCCAACATTTGTCCTTAATGCCAGCACTGGGCTCCTAGAACATCTTTGTGTCTGATACCATGCCTACTAGGCTCAAATCCCAGAGCCTTAGACTGCCCCTTAGAGCCTGTTTGCTTTAGAATAAAAGGATAAAGCCGACTATAGTGTCTGCAAACACTGATGAAAGAAACATTGTTGCATTGGGGTACCAAAGTACAATCGTGACTTGAAGATCTCAGACTTTTTCCATTCCTGCCTTATAGGTCCTCTTGCCCCTGGCCAATGTTGCGCTAATTGACTACACTCTGGAGTTTCTGACTGCCACGGGTGTACAGGAAACATTTGTCTTTTGCTGCTGGAAAGCTGCTCAGATCAAAGAACATTTACAGTAAGGCTTCATAATTTTTCCTTTCCGTGATTCACCGTCTTTTTCCAGTTCTTCCAGGATAGAGTTGATGTGAGGAGGAGAACACTGAATCTGTTCTGTTAGTGTTCTCTTCACATGTCCTGAGGTAAACTACTGGAGCTTCCTTTGCCTTGAGGTTCCAGGGACCAAAATTAAAGGCTTGCCTGTGATTTTCTGAGTCTTTCAAAGTTTGTTCCTGTGAGTTTTGCTTTTTGTTTGATGGTTCTAGAGTGTATGTTATTGGAAGGGCATCTTTATTTTTTCCACCAAGTTTCCAAATACTGTCTGTTCCTACCGATAAGAACAAGCTCCTTCCCTCTGTGTCCTCCGCCCACCTTAGTTTCAAGCCTACAGTAAGTTCTTAAGAGATGCTTGTTAAAATTTGGAAGAGTTAGTCTGGGAATTTATGAGTTTGGGAAATAAAGACTAATATACCCAACATGTTTTCCATGTTATGGTGTTTAAAGTTGATATAGACTGAGAACAAGAAAGATGACATAAAAAAAAATATGTTCCCAGAATACTTTTATACCCTAGATCTCATAAGCTCTTGAATTCAAACTCACATTTGAAGACAGGAATCAAGTTATAGAAAGGAAATGGCTGTATTTCTCAAACACATAAAACTAATGACACTGGACGCTGAAACCATTCATTATGGTTCATATGACTCTTTGAAACCAGGGACGCTGGCAGGAGCCCAGGAAAGCCACAGAGGAGTATAAACACTGGATGGAGGTTGGAGTTCAGGTCTGTGATCATCTGTTTAATTTACTGTTTCTCTCATCACTTTCCTACAGGAAATCCAAGTGGTGCCATCCTACGTCCCCCAACGTTGTTCGGATAATCACATCAGAGCTATACCGATCACTAGGAGACGTCCTCCGCGACGTCGATGCCAAGGCCTTGGTGCGCTCTGACTTTCTCCTGATATATGGAGATGTCATCTCAAATATCAATATTTGCAGAGCCCTGGAGGAACACAGGTCAGGCAGGGGAAGACTGCAGGGCAAGACTTAGGGATCAGCAGAGTCCTAAGACTAACTGTGCCTCTGGTTCTTAATAGGTTAAGAAGGAAGCTAGAAAAAAATGTCTCTGTGATGACAATGGTCTTCAAAGAGTCGTCACCCAGCCACCCTACTCGCTGCCATGAGGACAACGTGGTGATGGCTGTGGACAGCGCCACAAACAGGGTTCTTCACTTCCAGAAGACCCAAGGCCTCCGGCGCTTTTCCTTTCCATTGGTAACTGGGTGTCCGGGGAAGGAACTCGGGTAGGAGAAGGAGGAGCTGCGAGAAGAGAGGTGAGTTCAAGCCTCTGCCTGCGACTTCTCCCCTCAGAGCCTGTTCCAGGGCAGTGGAGACGGAGTGGAGATTCGATATGATTTGTTGGACTGTCACATCAGCATCTGCTCTCCTCAGGTGAACTCTCCAGAACAGGGCTGTGTAGCTAAAGAGTAGAACTCTCGGGGGTCTGTAATTACTCCCTTTCAGGGCCAGGGTATGCATCTTTTCCCTCTTTTCCTTACTTGCTGTATAGTAGAGAGGTACCATTACCTCATTCCCAGGATACTGGGAACCAGATCTAGGGTTTTGTCCCACAGCCAGTTATGGTTTAATAGCTCTCTGGGCTTGTTGCTGGTAACATACTTAACCTTAGTGTGCTCTGTTTTCCTCACAGGTAGCTCAGCTCTTCACAGACAATTTTGACTACCAAACTCGAGATGACTTTGTACGAGGCATATTAATGAACGAGGAGGTGAGAAGAGCTTCCAAAACCTCTAGTAGAAAGGAAGGGCTTATCTCACTCTGGTAACCTTTGCCTCCCTTCTGTGTTTCATTAGCCTGAGAAAGAAAGCTCAGGTCGTTTGACTGTCAGTGAGAGGCAGAGAGGCGCTGAAAAGGCTTAGAAAGGTGACGTGCTTGGGGTTCGTCTTCCTGCCTTGCTTGATTGGGTATCCACCCCTTCTCATTTAGGTCCTAGGAAACCAGATTCACTTGCATGTGACAACTAGGGAATATGGTGCCCGGGTCTCCAACCTACACATGTACTCAGCTGTTTGTGCTGACGTCATCCGCCGATGGGTCTACCCTCTCACTCCAGAAGCAAACTTCACTGACAGCACCACCCAGAGCTACACTCATTCCCGACACAACATCTACCGAGGGCCTGAAGTCAGCCTGGGCCATGGCAGCGTCCTGGAGGAAAATGTGCTTTTGGGAGCTGGCACTGTCATTGGCAGCAACTGCTCCATCACCAACAGTGTCATTGGCCCTAACTGCCATATTGGTGAGCACAGGTGGGGAACCCAGCAGTGGTCCTATAGTTACGGGGCTGCATTGTGTCTCCAGAAGCTAGGGAGGATGCCAAGGGATAATCCTTATGAACAGGAAACTAGAGTGGCTATCATAAGGAAGGAGCAGAGGGATGGAGAGGTGGTTCAGTGTGTATTCCTCTTGCAGAGGACTCAGATTCTGTTCCCAGTATTCATATGGTAGCTCACAACTCAAGTGCAGGAGGAGCCAGTGACCTCTTCTGACCTCCTCAGGCACCAAACATGTGCATTGTGTACATACATAATTGAGGCAAAACACTCACACACATAACATTAAATTGACTAAATATTGGGCCAAAGGAACAAGAAAAAGAAAGGAGAGTCCTCGTGCTTGCTGGTGCACACAGACCAAGTGCTGGGATTAAAGGTATAAGCCACCACACCCAGTGTTGCCCACACTTACAGTCCCAGCACCCGGGAGATGGAGGTAGGAGGATTACAAGGTTGAGACCATCCTAGAACTGTATATCGAAATTTGTCTTAAACAAAACAGGCAGGAGGGCAGGACAAGGAAGTCAGTTGGCTACAGTTGTATATGATCCCATCTACTCTGGAGCATACATTGAGTCAGGGCTTTATGGCCAGCTTGGTTTTTTTGAGACAGGGTTTCTATACATAGTCCTGGCCATCTTGAAACTCTAGACCAGGCTGGCCTTGAACTAACAGAGCCGCCTGAGTGCTGGGATTAAAAGTGAGCACCACCACAGCTCTGCCTAGTCTGTGTGTGACTCTTATTCTGAAATGTCCTGTGTTCACATTTGGAGGCAAGTGGAGAGTTAGTGTGTACTAATGAGCTTTGTTCAGTCGTCAGCTTACAGAAGGCTTCTGCATGCGGTAGTTCTCTTGTCCCAGTGACGTCCGATGTAAGGCAATGATGGGGCCTAAATGCTAGTTGTGGGCTCCTTTGTTTTCTTTTGTTTTTAGAGATTTATTTATTGTACGTATGTGAGCACACTGTTGCTCTCTTCAGACACACCAGAAGAGGGCATCGGATCCCATTACAGATGGCTGTGAGCCACCATGTGGTGGCTGGGAATTGAACTCAGGACCTCTGGAAGAACAGCCAGTGCTCTTAACCACTGAGCCATCTCCCCAGCCCTCTTTATTTTTTTCTTAATTAGTGTATTTATTATTGTTTTATGTGCATTGGGGTTCTGCCTGCATGTCTGTGTGGGGCTGTTAGATCCCCTGGAACTGAACCTACAGACTGCAGTGAGCCGCCATGTGGGTTGCTGGGGATTGAACCCCTGTCCTTTGGAAGGGCAGCCAGTGTTCTTAACCGCTGAGCCATCTTTCCAGCTCTCTCCATGTTCTTTTTGCTCTCCTATAATCGTGGTATTCCTTTTGACATCTCACTTTGGTTGAAGAATATGAGGCTAATAATAGTAGTAGACCTTAAAAGGACAACAGTAGGATTCATATTCCGTAATACACAGAGAGGTGGAGTCATTGGGTTCTCCTTGTAGGTGTGAACATGATTATAATAAGGTTTATGGTTCATTCTGAGAAATCCTGAGGGTTCTCAGATTAAGCCATACATATAGTGTAAAATTATTGTAAATTTAGTAGAGGATGGCCACTTTGCTCTTGGGACTAACCTTGGAAGGGACTGAATGTTTCTAATGTCGGCAGGTAGAATATCAGCTAGATGGGAGCTGGGCTGGGGCTGGTGTCAATCAGCCTTGTCCTCTGTGAAGGACTCTGTTTCGGATGTGGAACCCTGAGTGACCGGAAGTCCTCCTCATTCTGAGCCAGGTGATAATGTGGTACTGGACCAGGCCTACCTGTGGCAGGGAGTTCGAGTGGCTGCTGGAGCACAAATATACCAGTCTCTGCTCTGTGACAGAGCTGAGGTCAAGGAGCGAGTCAAACTGAAGCCATACTGTGTCCTCACTTCCCAGGTAAGGCTTGTCCAGACTGTCACAACCCCTGAATTGAACAGTGATTGTGCCAAGTCAAAAGGGACCATATTTCCCCCTGTAAACAAGACTGCAGTGAGAGCCCAAGTTTCTTTAATCTTCTGCTTAGCTTAGTATAAAACCAGAGCAAAACAAAAAGCATTGTTCTGATTGTCAAGACACAGTTCTCAGCTGGGCAGTGGTGGCACACACCTTTAATACCAGCACCCAGGAGGCAGAGACAGGTGGATTTCTGAGTTCGAGGCTAGCCTGGTCTACAAAGTGAGTTCCAGGACAGCCAGGGCTATACAGAGAAACCCTGTCTCAAAAAACCAAAAAAAAAAAAAAAAGACACAGTTCTCCTCAGTGCACGATGAAGTCTGGGCTACTTGATTCCTTTTTTCCTCTAAGGTGGTAGTGGGCCCAGACATCACGCTGCCGGAGGGCTCGGTGATCTCTTTGCACCCTCCAGATGCAGAGGAAGATGAAGATGATGGTCAGTTTAGTGATGATTCTGGAGCTGACCAAGAAAAGGAAAAAGTGAAGCTGAAAGGTGTGAGGCTCAACAGGTGTGGGGCATCTGTGTGTCTGTCTGTCCCATAGACAAGGTGTGGGGCATCTGCATCTGTCTGTCTGTCCCATAGACAAGCGTGTTCCCTTCTAGAGAGAGATGCTGCTGCTGGGCCTTCTCAAAGTCAGTGCCTTTTCCAGGTTACAATCCAGCAGAAGTTGGCCTTGAAGGCCAGGGATACCTCTGGAAAGCTGAGGGTGTGAACTCGAAAGAAGATGAGGAGCTACGGCAGAGTCTCTGGGGTGAGCCTGCCTTCTACTTACTCTGAGTAGTCTTAAGAACTTTGAATGCCATGGAATCCAATTATTATTGGACCTTCAGTTCATACTGACAGGACACACTGCTAGCTGTTGGTATCTTTTTGTTAAAACTCTGTGTGTGTGTGTGTGTGTGTGTGTGTGTGTGTCTATGTATTCAGGAAGTAGAGGTAAGAGGGTAACTTGCTGGAGTGGGTGCTCTCCTTCCACCATGTGGGTCCCAAAGATTGGCAGCAAGTGCCTTACAGCTGAGCCTCGGTGTCAACCCCTCCTGTCCCACACCCCCTTCAACGACAGATAGGCTCTCATGGAGCCCACCCTAGCCTTGAGTTTGCCTCGTAGCTGAGAAGGACTTCAAGCTTCCTGATCGTCTTGCGTCCATTTCCTTGGTGCACGGCACACCTGATTTTGTGTGGTGGTGAAGATCAAAGCCAGTCCCGTGTACATGCCAGTCACGCATTCTACCCACTGAGCGGGATCACTGGCTCCTCCTTTCTGTGTTCTTAGGACTCATGATCAAGACGGAGGAGGAAAGCGAGACTGAAAGTGAGGGAAGTGTGGACCCTGAGGAGCTGGACAGCCGAGCAGGCTCCCCTCAGCTGGATGACATCAGAGGTGTGAACACCATGGGGTCGTCTGTTCTCTGCTTCTAGCAGCTAGCCCCCGGCTCAGTTCCTCCCAGAAAGGCTTTGGGGTAAAGTCAGAGCTAGAGCCTTAGAGCAGCGCATTCTGGAAAGCTATGTTTGCTTTTTCCTTTCAGTTTTCCAGAACGAGGTCCTGGGAACGCTGCAGCGGGGCAGAGAGGAGAACATCTCCTGTGAAAATCTAGTCCTGGAGATCAACTCTCTCAAGTAAGACCAACCCTTCCTGCTTCCTCCTGCTCGCTCCCCTGCATTGCTGCAGGAGCAGACCTTCCCTCCCAAGCATTGCTTCCCTAGAAGGAGCCTGGGTAGAAGGCCAGGAGTGTTTCAGCAAGGAGAACATTAGCACCCAGCCTCAGCGTGGATTTCTGTCACGGTCTTTCTGGTCTTAGGGCAGTGAACCCCTGGAGCAGTGCTGGATCCTCTACATCTGCTGTAGCAAAATGGCCAAATCAGCAACTTAAGGAAGGAGTGGTTGATGTTGCCTCCCAGTGTGAGGCTACAGTTCATGGTGGCAGGAGTTGGATGCAGCTGTCACATGGCATCTGCAGTGAATCCTGGTGCTCAACCCCTCCTGGGTGTTTTGGGTTGTTGTTTTTTCAGCCTGAGACCTTAGTCCAGAGAACAGTGACACCCACACCTAGAATGAGTTTTCCCACCTCAACCCAATTTGGAAACTTGACACATGTGTCCAGAGATTTGTCTACTCGGGTGATTTTTAGATCCTGTCAAATGGACCATCAATATTAACCATAATTCACCCTCATCTCCCCACAGGCATGCCTACAACATTAGCCTAAAGGAAGTGATGCAGGTCCTGAGCCATGTGGTCCTGGAGTTCCCCCTGCAACAAGTCGATGGCCTGCTTGACCCAAACCGCTACTGTGCCCTGCTGCTTCCTGTAAGCAAAGACTGAGGCTGCTCGTGAAGGATTGAGTGGAGACAGCTAAACATCTTTGTACTGCTTGTCTCAAAAGGAGATAGGAGTAGGAAGGCTTGCTCTTGGGTATATGTAGCTTCTGGGTCTTTTCCCCTTGTCTTTGAAAGGTGGTTGATTTCTAGAGGAGCATTAAGTTGTCCAGAGTCCAGTAATTTTTTTTTTTTTTTTTTTTTGGTTTTTTCGAGACAGGGTTTCTCTGTATAGCCCTGGCTGTCCTGGAACTCACTCTGTACACTAGGCTGGCCCCAAACTCAGAAATCCATCTGCCTCTGCCTCCCAAATGCTGGGATTAAAGTCGTGCACTACCACATGTGGCTTCCAGTAATATTTAACACTGAATGTTCTTTGAGAATCCTGACTTAAGAGCAATCCAGGCACCCCAAAAGGACATTCAGAAATAGTGCTAGAGTCAGCTGTTAGGGAACATAATCTGTAGTCCAACTCTTCCAGGAAGTTGAGGCAGAAGAGTTCCTGGAACCCAGGACTTAGAGACCAGCCAGGATGACATAGCAAAATTCTGTCTCAAAGACCAAATAGTCTAAAACAACATGAAGAGCAGACCTGGTGTTACAAAGCCCACAGTGATTAGACCCAGAGCAAGATTAACCTCTAGGTTGGGGATAGGAGTTTTGACTGTCAAGTCAACAGCATTTATCTGACCCCCTTTTCCCTTTCCTGAGAAATGTCATCTTTTTCCCATCCTTGTGTGGGAACAGTTCCCACATGATCCATGTCGCCTGTGTCATCTCCTGCTTGTCCGTCCATGCTGTCATTGTTGATTGCCTTTGTTGTTCAGCTGTGGGGCATGCTAAGGAGTATGATACGTTGCCACCATCACCACCCCCCTTTTTATCCATAGCTGCTCAAAGCCTGGAGCCCTGTTTTAAGGAACTACATAAAGCGTGCAGCTGACCACTTGGAAGCATTGGCAGCCATTGAGGACTTCTTCTTGGAAAACGAAACTCTCGTTACTTGCATGGCCAAGGTGAATTCCTTCTCAAGCCTTGTATGCTGTGCTTGCCCTGAAACAGGCCTCCATGACCCCACAGACACAAAACGGAGGTTAACTTGAGCCTAGCATAGTGTGTGTCACTGCACCATCTGTCCTTAGGGTTTTCCTTACTGCTGCAGTAATGCAGTACAGAGCAGGCTGATGCTAGTGAGGCAGCCATGGGGCAGGAGGCGGCCTGAGGATGCACTAACCAGACACTCAGCAGGAGGTCTGTGAGCCATGCGTTCCTGGTACCGCAGAGAGTGGTCCACTCCTTTCTTTGTTTTGGGGGGCAGTGATGATATAGCTTTTGGTATATATTTGGTTTTTGGTTTTTCCCAAATTGGCCTTAAACTTGTTAAGTAGTTCAGTTCGGATTCCTGACCCTCCTGCCTCCACCTCCCAAGTGCTGGAATTACAAGCATGTACCACTATGCCCTCTCTCTTGTCTGTTTTGAAGAGGCTTCTTCATATGTGGTAGGAAGATGATAAGGTCTTCTCTTACATTATCCATTATACTAGTATATCCTTGCTTAGATAGAGGGATCCTGAGACTCCCCTTTGCTGACTCTGTAGGTCCTGATGGCTTTCTACCAGCTGGAGATCTTGGCTGAGGAAACAATCTTGAGCTGGTTCAGCCAAAGAGACACAACTGACGAAGGCCAGCAGTTACGGAAGAATCAACAGGTACGCTGCCCTCTGCTCCCTGGATCCCTAGTCCTCCACTCAAAACTCTAGGACTCTGTGGCCAGAACTGTTGATCTGCTATCGGGAACGGTGGGAATGCATGGTTCTCTCCAAGCAGCTGTCCCCTCTGCTTCCTTGCAGCTGCAGAGGTTCATCCAGTGGCTGAAAGAGGCAGAAGAAGAGTCATCCGACGATGACTGACGCATTGGAACTGCCACATCCGTGCATCTCATTGGCTGTCCTCCTAACAAGAGAGCTGACAGAAAGCTAGCTACAGAAGCATGAGTGGCCACGGCAGACTGAGAATTATTGGAACGGAAGTTGCAACTACAGTATTCCTACTGCTGGCAGCCATGTGCTGCTCTTCCTGACTGAAGTTAGGATGAGGGAAGTTAGACTGAGTTAGGGGAACTCTAGACAGACCCTGCAGTTGGGGGTGGGCCAGAGGAAATACTTTGTGTTCCAGCTTTCCCTCGGGGAACAGTAAAGAGCAGCTGGTCCTCTCTGTTGTTTGTACTTGTTAATATTACAAAGAGGAGTGTATTGGGCTTCTCTGACTCCTCATGGTCAGCCAGGTAAGAAAGTACACACACTCACTTAGCTGCTTTTAGCCAGCCCCTGGAGGAGAGGGAGAGGGTTGAGGTGGCCACAAGGTGGTGCCATGCTACCTAATTGATTCCATTCCCCTGGCTCATGGGACATGAATGGCTGAGCTGCCTTCCCACGCTCCATAGGCCAGCCTGTGACCTGTGACCCTGCGGTGGTAGGCCAGAGCCTATTTCTGTAGCTTTTCCTGGCCTGAGCATTCTTCTACCGGAGGGCGATGGTGCCAGGCATATTTGAAGCCATCTGCTACTCCCCTTGCCTTTTCCAGTTGACCCACTTCTGGTTCTGTTAGACACTGGGCCACATTCATCTTAAAGGATAAGGAGATCCACCCACTGTGGTGGTACACACCTTTAATCTCAGTACCCTGGAGGCAGAAGTAGGCAGATCTCTGTGAGCTCAAGGCCAGCCCAGTTTATAAGAGAGCTATACAGAGAAACCCTCTGTGTGTGTGTGGGAGACAGAGGAGAGGTGGATAAAGAAGTGTCCCTGAGGTGTTACTAAGAACTTTACAGAGCTCTGTGTGCTTCACTCCTGCTGCTCAGGGAAGGGGCACTGCCCAGGAGCAAATGCCAGGAACGGAAATGCTGGAAACACAGAAGGCCCTGGGCAGTGTGCGCTCACCTTGGCTCCCAACCCTGACAGGTACATTTTCTGATGAGAGACACACAGTTCAGAGTCAGTCATAGAGGCAGAATTTGCTACTGAGCTGACAACTAGAGTTTGTAGCTGTGCTAGACAGCTCCCATAACTCAACTCTCTCCTTTTGTCGAATCTTTGTTGCCCTCACATAGAGTGAGTAAGTTTTTCTTTGACACTTAAACTATAGTACATGTCAAGGGAGTTACAAAGGCCATCACACACATGGCACTGTAGACAAGGTAAGGGCCTTTGTTTCAGTTGAGTGCAAAGGAATGGGGGGGGGGCACTGAACTCGAGGTACTGGTGAATTTTTGAAAAAGAAGAATAAAAATCTTGGGATATACTTAGAAAGCAGAAGTAAGAAGTTTAAGAAGTCCAGACCGGCTGAGGCTATGGGAGACCCTGATCAGACACAGGATCTAATACCTGAAGAGCATACAGTGATGACTGCCTGGACCTAATGGGACAATTAAAAAGCTAGGAGCCATCTCTGATCCATTCCAGATAGTGACACTGATCAGAAATGACAAAACTTTTTGTTTTTGTTTTTTTCAAGATAGGGTCTCTCTGTGTAGCCCTGGCTGTCCTGGAACTCACTTTGTAGACCAGGCTGGCCTCGAACTCAGAAATCTACCTGCCTCTGCCTCCCAAGTGCTGGGATTAAAGGTATGCGCCACCACCGCCCAGCCATGACAGAACTTTTTTTTTTTAGATTTATTTATTTATTATATGTAAGTACACTGTAGCTGTCTTCAGACACTCCAGAAGAGGGAGTCAGATCTCGTTGCGGATGGTTGTGAGCCACCATGTGGTTGCTGGGATTTGAACTCCGGACCTTTGGAAGAGCCGTCAGGTGCTCTTACCCACTAAGCCATCTCAGCCCCTATGACAGAACTTTTTTTTTTTTTTTGGTTTTTCGAGACAGGGTTTCTCTGTGTAGCCCTGGCTGTCCTGGAACTCACTTTGTAGACCAGGCTGGCCTTGAACTCAGAAATCCACCTGCCTCTGCCTCCTGAGTGCTGGGACTAAAGGAGTGTGCCACCATGCCCAGCATGCCAGAACTTTTTTTTTTTTTTTTTTTTGGTTTTTCGAGACAGGGTTTCTCTGTGTAGCCCTGGCTGTCCTGGCACTCACTTTGTAGACCAGGCTGGCCTCGAACTCAGAAATCCGCCTGCCTCTGCCTCCCGAGTGCTGGGATTAAAGGCGTGCGCCACCAAGCCCGGCATGACAGAACTTTTTAAGGACCCTTCTAGTAAGGGTAACAGAGAAGGCTTCACTGAATTGTGAAGCTAAATTGGCTTAAAGAGGAAGAGAGGTTATGAGAGCACATTAAAACAGAGATGGCCAAGTCTACATGGAGAAGTGCCTATGAAGGAAGCATAGAAAAGTGTGTCTGTGAGAACAACAGGAGGTAAGTGTCGATATTTTGAAAAATTAAAAAAGGAATAGTAAGGGCTAAAAAGCGGCTCAGCAGTTAACAGCGCTTGTTCCTACAGAGGACCTAGGTTCAACTCCTAGCACTCGCTGAGCATAACTCCAGTTCCAGAAAGCACATGATACACAAACATGCATGTGAGCAAAACATTCATTCACATGAAATCTGCTGGTATAGAGTGTTATTAATAAGACTAGCCAGTGTAAGGTCTGGGGCCTCAGAAGTAAAGGACTGGAGATACAGAGAGGAGACCACACAGAAATCCACTTAAGAACAAGTTCCTGCATACACATGCCATTGCCCCTGGAGAAGCCAGCCCGGTGATTAGCCTCCTCTCTGCAAGAAACAGGCAGTTGAGTCTTTGATTAATAGTAGGGAGGAAATCACCAAAGAACATGTTCAATAAGGTCATGAGAAACCAAGCATGGAGCATGTCTGTAATCTAGAGATCTGTGTATAATGTCCACTAATGTCACCTCGGTAACAAAGCACTTAAACTGAAGCCAGGTCAGCAGCTCATGGATGTCCTCAGATATACAGCCAGTTTAAGGTCAGTCCAGACTATGTGACAAGTCCAGGCTTGTCTCAGAAAAAGTCACAAGTTTCCAAACTGACAGAGCCTGTGGGTTCCTGGCATGATGAGAGTCCCAGGAGATTTCAATGTGTCAAAGCCGGTGGAGTCATCAGATATGTGAGGATGGGATATTAACTTGAATGTAAAGAATTAAGGAGCTGGGCCTGGTGGTGCACGCCTTTAATCCCAGCACTCAGGAGGCAGAGGCAGGTGGATTTCTGAATTGGAGGCCAGCCTGGTCTACAAGTGAGTTCCAGGAGAGCCAGGGCTATACAGAGAAACCCTGTCTCAGAAAAAAAAAAAAAAAGAATTAAGGAAAATGCTTGTTTTAGAACACCATAGCTACACAGTTGCTTGGCCCCCTAGTCCAAAACAACTCGAGGGGAAAAAAAAAAAAAAGATGTCCTTTGAATATTGACATTTTTCCTTTTCTTAAGCCTCCCACAGGAAGACTTTGCCCCTTTTATCACCCTACAGTGAAACTTACTTATTAGTAACTCTTGTACATAAACTTCCAACCTGCATTTTAGTGCCTTAAATGCAGCAGAAGCACAGATCCAAACATTAGAAGAATCCTCCAATATAAAAAAAAGCCAAGAGCAAAATACACAAAATCAAGGAATCTCTGGTAAAGTAGGATAGAATTATGCAAACTCAAAAGAGAAAACACTGTCTATAAAGAAAATGTCATAGAGGGGAAGAGTTGGAGGCTAAGGAGTTCCCCAGCCTGGTATACTTGTTTTTAGTCTCTCTGAGCATGCATAAATAACATGTTGGGTAAGTAAAATCTGGTATACTGGATAAGTAAGTAGCTAGAAAGGTTGTAATAATAGGAAATCAAGGGACAAAGTAACCCTTTGTCATGGGGAACACCCTGGGATGGACTGGGGGTGGGGCTCCCATAGGTCCCAATATCAAATTTGATTGAGTCATTCCCTGTCAGCTTCAGAGAAACTCATCCACAGAGCAATTAAAAGATTTAATGAGAGCCGGGCATGGTGGCACACACCTTTAATCCCAGCACTCGGGAGGCAGAGGCAGTCAGATTTCTGAGTTCAAGGCCAGCCTAAACTACAAAATAGCCATGAATTTATAGGAATGTGATTTGTCACAGCATGGAAAACACAGATTAACATCCCCCCCCCCATCTCAGAAACAAGCCATAAAATTAATAATGCTTCTAAAAGTATATTCAATGGTATTATCAAGAACAGTCACAGACCATTTGGGTTGTCCATAAGCAGGACACAATAACTGTTGGTCTTTCAAAGGGACCAACCGCCCTATCTTTAAAATGATAACTGACAGCAGGGCGTGGTGGTGCACACCTTTAATCCCAGCACTCGGGAGGCAGAGACAGGCAGTTTTCTGAGTTCAAAGCCACCCTGGTCTACAAAGTGAGTTCAGGACAGCCAGGGCTACACAGAGAAACCCTGTCTCGAAAAGGAAAAAAAAAAAAATATTAACTGACAAACCTGTGTGGGTGGAACAATGGCCTCTGATGTCAGAAAAAGTGGGAGAGTGGAGTAAAATATACAAAATCAAGGAAATCTCTGGTAAAGTAGGATAGGATTATGCCAACTCAAAAGAGAAAACACTGTCCATAAAGAAAATGTCATAGAGGGGAAGAGTTGGAGGCTAAGGAGTTCCCCAGCCTGGTATAGTTGTTTTTAGTCTCTCTAAGCATGCATAAATAACAATATATTGGATAGGTAAATATTGGATAAGTAAGTGGCTAGAAAGATTCTAATATAGAAAACCTTGTAATGAAGTGAAATTGTCAAAAATTGAAATTAATAGCAGCGAAAAGGATACAAAGAGTCAATCCAGAGGAAGTGAACGTAGGATTATCACAGAGGTGCACAGGAAGTAGAAGGTGAGGGACATTCAGTTTAAAGGCTTGAGACTTTGAGAGAGGGGCATTACTTCTAGGATGCTGGCTGAGGAGGAAGGTCAGCTGGATGCTTTCTCTGCCTTTCTAAGCTAGCAGGCTTTCACCTCAGTATCTGGCTCCCAAGTCTTCACTGGTAAAATTGAATGATTGAGATTTTGTTTAAAAACAACAAGTACCTTCAAATTTATGAAGGAAAATTATTTTCAACTCAATTGTATTTTTTTTCTAAGTGTGCGCGCGCTCACGAATTTGTGTGAAGGTGTTGGGGAGCACACGAGTGGCAGCATGCCTGTGGAGGTCTCCTACCAAGTTCATCCTGGGGATCAAATTAGACTGCCAGGTCTAGCCTTGCACCAACCTCAACCTCAATCATATTCTAGACATACAGCTCAAAGAATCTGGGCCTTAGTGGTATAAATCATGCTTACATCCACAAGACCCAATAAACAAACAAACAAATCCCTTTCTAGGTGTAGCACAAACCTGTGATCCTTGGCAAGACTTCCAGTTTTAAGACCAGCCTGAGCTACATGCAGTCTCAGCTACAGAAACACCAAAACCAAAATTACATTTTTTCATGCTTTCAAAGAGACCTGTCAAAGGATGCAGTTAGCCTCACTAAAATAGAAATAGTGTCCAAGAAAACAGATCCAGCTTGGAGGAGAAGTGCCCCTGGGGATGTAGAGAAGTTCCAGATGACAGCTAGATAGAGATAGCAGGCAGTGTTCACCAGAGCAAACAAAGCTGGTTTACTTAATAGATTGGACTGGGTGAACAAAATGTGTCCTGAAAAACTTCATTGTGTGCAAACAATTATTGGTTTTTTTAAAAAAAATAATAAGCCGGGCGTGGTGGCGCACGCCTTTAATCCCAGCACTCGGGAGGCAGAGGCAGGCGGATTTCTGAGTTCGAGGCCAGCCTGGTCTACAAAGTGAGCTCCAGGACAGCCAGAGCTATAAAGAGAAACCCTGTCTCGAAAAAAAATAAATAAATAAAATAAAGCCAGGCAGTGGTGGTGCACACCTTTAATCCTAGCACTTGGGAGGCAGAGGCAGGCAGATTTTTGAGTTCGAGGCCAGCCTGGTCTATAGAGTGAGTTCTAAGACAGCCAGGGCTACACAGAGAAACCCTGTCTTGAAAAACCAAAAATAAATACAAACAAACCAAGAGAAGCAAAAAAACAAAAAAATTTTTTTGCAAAAGAAGTAATATACCAAGCTTAGCAGTATACATTGACAGTACTTTTACTGTCAGTGTTAAGTACTCTCGACTTAACAAGCATGGCTTCAATATTTTAAGAAAGTAAAAGTGGGAAGTCAATGGGCAATGTCTAGAATGTGTAAATCAAGAAATAAAGCTGGACGTGGTGGCGCACGCCTTTAATCCCAGCACTCGGGAGGCAGAGACTGGCTGATTTCTGAGTTCAAGGCCAGCCTGGTCTACAAAGCGAGTGCCAGGACAGCCAGGGCTATACAGAGAAACCCTGTCTCGAAAAACCAAAAAACAAAACAAAACAAACAAAAAAAAGAAATAAGACAGGCATCACATGTCTGTAACCCCAGCCACTCCAGGAGTGTACAGGCAGGAGAGTAGAAAATTCAGGGTCATCCTGGACTCTGTTTTTAATACTAGGGAGGGAGAAACAGCTCAACAGTTAAGAGGGCTTGCTGTTCCTACAGAGTTTAGTGTCCGGCATCTCAGCAGGTGGATCACAGCTTCCCGTGACTTTTTAAAAAAAGATTATATATATATATATATATATATATATATATATATATACACACACACACACACACACACACACCGTCACTGTCTTCAGACATACCAGAAGAGGGCATTAGATCCCATTACAGATGGTTGTTAGCCACCATGTGGTTGCTGGGAATTGAACTCAGGACCTCTGGAAGAGGTCTTAACCACTGAGTTATCCCTCCAGTTCCGGTGACTAATTCCAAGGGACTGACACCCTCTCCTGGTCATCTCAGATACCTATAATCTGTGTGGGGGTAAAAATAAACCTTGAAAAGTTTTAATGCATTTTATTTATGCACAGACATGAAGGATATAAACTGAAAACATGTAACTGCTACTGAATGCTTTCTGCTTATAATAAAAAATGTGGTTATGATGTAATGAGAAAAAGTCTAGAGAGGTATGTAGATGTGATTATTAAGGGCCTTGTGTGTCATATTGAGGGCATATGAAAGGCATATTGGGTAATGTGAGAGGTTTCTGGGCAGAATTGGTGACTGAAATGCAGGCATGGAATCACAGAACTCAGAAACTTAAGGCAGGAGAATTGTCAGGAGTTTCAAAGCCACACCTGACATACATTGTTACAGCTGAGAAACTGAACCACCAACTGACTATAGGTAGTTTTGACATCTAGTGTCCCAATCATCAATCATGCAAGTTTGCACCCTCCTTCCCCCTAATACTTGGGGGTGGGGGTCCGGACGGGATTTCTCTGTTTAGCCCTGGCTGTTCTGGAACTTGCTCTGTAGACTGGCTGGCCTCCAACTCAGAGATTTGCCTACCTACCCAGTGTTTGGACCAAAGTAATGATCCACCACACCTGGCTGCTTGCATTCTTTCTTAACTCAAAAATTTCTTTTCTCTTTCTTTTGTCCTTTTTTCTTTTCCTTTCTTTTTCTTCTCTGTCTCTCTCTCTCTGTGTGTGTCTTTCTCCCTTTCTCTAAGAGAGGAGTTCCCTCCATAGTCCTGCTGTCCTGAAGCTCTCTGTAGGCCAGGCTGGCTTAAACTCACTGAAAGACACCTGCCTCTCTCTCCTGAGTGCTGGAATTAAAGGTAAGCGCTACCACACCCACTCAATCCATTTCTCAAACTACTTGTTCATAGAGACGCTGAGATTATAGGGATAAAAACATGAACTTGCTCAGCCTTCAAGGAACTCAGTACAGTCCGGTGACAGCAACTGTGCTGTCAGCAGAATCTAAAAATCTGAATTGAAGCTACCCTCCACTCAGGGATCCAGTTAGGTCTTCAAGTCCATTCTCTTCTGCAGTAGGTGACACTTCTATCCTTCCCCTCCTGCCCGGGACCCTGCACACGGTTCCGCCGGTCCCACCGGGCTGAGACTTCCAGGTCCAGCTGCCTGAACCCGGAGCACAGGGAACCGAGCGCCGCCCTGCGGGTGGGCGGGCAGTCGGCCGCAAGCAGCCAGCGCGGCTCGGCGGCGGGGCGGGGCCGCACTGGGCTCGGCCCAGAGCCGGGAGGGCCCAGGCCACCGGAAGAGTCGCGGTCGCCAGCCGAGCGCCGGGAGTGGGGAGCGGAAGCGGTGGCGGGCGGCGCTGGGACCCGGGAGCGGCCGGAGAACAAGGGAGCTGGCGCCCGGGCCGGCGGCTGAGTGGGGCTGAGCAGCGGGCCGCGCCGAGCGCAGAGCTCTGCCGGAGAGGCCCGGCCCCGCTGCCCAAGGAGGCCGCGCGCCGCGGGGCCGAGGCCGGAGCCATGGGCGAGACCAAGATCATCTACCACCTGGACGGCCAGGAGACGCCGTACCTGGTGAAGCTGCCCCTGCCCGCCGAGCGCGTCACCTTGGCGGACTTTAAGGGCGTTCTGCAGCGGCCCAGCTATAAGTTCTTCTTCAAGTCTATGGACGACGATTTTGGGTGAGGATGGCCCCCGCCCCGCCTCCCGGGAGCCCGGGTCGCTCCGCTGCTAGGGGCCAACGCAGCCAGTTCCGACTCCCCTGGCTGCACTGGTTTCTAGCCCCGCTTCCAGCAAGGGAGCGACTCGGTGACTTGGGACACACTTGACTTTGAGGGACTCCCAGTCACCTCCTGGAGGCCTTGCCCCCCTGGTCCAGCGAGACGTCCCTCCCTAAGCAATCGGTTCCTACCATTCAAGCCCCCTCACCTCCCCACGGTCCAGCGGCCCCCCAGAGACATACATCCTTTCCACTCCAGTCCAAAGCCAGAGTTCTCAGTCCTTCCAGGTGCCACCATTTAAGCATAAAGTTGGAGTATATTGACACCCGGCCTGCCTTCCCGGTCTTCTGAGCTCTGCAACTCAGAGCCTTATTTGGAGTGTGCTGTATCTAGGGCTGTAGCTGGTGGGACTTTGAACTGGAGAAGGAGAAGTTGGGGGCTGTTCTACCAGGCTGGATGATGGACCTGATGTTTGTCAAGCAGATTCACCTCTCCCCTGGGCCGATGGGGTGTTGCCTGACTCAGAGGAGTTCTTACTAACCAGGTGCTGGGGCCTTTTCTTTCCTGATGGTAGTCCCAGGAGAGATGTTGCATAGGGCTTCAGAGCCTGGATGGGAAGACTAGGAAGGGCCTATTGATGTTCTCGCTTGTCTTCCCCTCCCTACCCTGCTGCAGGGCTTTTGATGGGCAGTTTGGAAGCTGGGACTGCCCCTTTAAGAGAGGTTGGAATGTTGGAGCCTGAGGGTTTTGTAGCAGCTGGCCTGAGAGGGGGGTGGAGGGGGAACACACACATACACACACACACACACACACACACCCCTCTCCAAGGGGCTGAGGCTTGCCTACATTAACTGGATGGTGGATCTAGAGGCTATGGAGAAAACACACACACACACAAACACCCTACCCCTCCCTGGGCCCTTCAAGGCCTGAAGGTCCCTCTGATGCACTTGCCTGAGGCCTGCACTGTGCTTGCAGCTGAGGCCCCAGAGCTGGGTGAGGGGATATATCCCACCACCACCCCCAACCTCCCGCCCCCTGTGTACATTAGTCTGGCTTCTCTCCCAAGGCCTGCCCTCCCAGCCCCAGGAGGCAAGCACCTTCTGTCTCCTGCAGCACTTATTTGTCATTTTCTACCCTGGAACTCAGCATTCAGTGAGTTCTTAAATGTGTGTGTGTGTGTGTGTTTTGGAGAGTGGAGAATAGATCTGACTATTACTGATTCTGTTCTTGCCCTGGGGTGAGACTCTTGTGTGGTAATGATTGTCTGGCTTTAGTCTAGAATAGGCAAACCTGGTTGAAAGACCCTGAAAATGATATATCTGGAAGAAGTGAGGATAGGAGGTAGGTGTCTCCAACTGGCATGAGAGGAATAAGAGCAGGGTCTTTCTTGTTACCCGAAGGAACTGGGGTCATATTTCAAGGGTATGCTAGGCCAGAGGGGTTAGAATAGTCTTGTATCTCTACCCCTCCTTGCCTCTGCAGACCACTGTGAGCTGCTTCCTGCGTTCCTAAGGTTGTCGTGGGAGCAGGTCTAACTACAGTTATAAGAGGGCTCCCATTGCATCTGCTCACTGCTCAGGAATACCTTTCTTTAAATCAACTATTGAACTAAGTAACATTTATCATCTGCCACTTTAAGCCATTTTGTGTCTACCCGTGGTCCTTGAAGCACCCTTTGCAAAATATCGGTTGGCTGCTCTACCAGGATTGAGAACAATGCTAAGCATGAAGTGGATGTGATTATTTGGCTTATTCCCCCCAATCTACAAGAATAAGTGAGCAAAAGACCCAGCAAGGCCATCCTTTTCAGTTAGGATAGCAGAGGATCCTATTGACAGCTTATTTCAGTTTTTATTTTACAAGCTCATCATATGGTACTTACAGTGTGCCTGACAGTGATGTCATCACTTGTACATCTTGCATCTTTGAGTCCTCACACCAGTCTGTGAAATGGGCACTAATGAAAATCAGGAGACTAGAATGAAAAAGGCCTCAATAAAGCTGACCCTAGGCCACACAGCTGGTAAATGACAGAATTTGTTTGGTTATGGGGGACTCTCACTCCAAAATGTAAAGTCTGGATCACACCATTGTAGAGGTGTGTGTGTGTATGTATGTATGTGTATGTGTGTTTGTATAGGTGTCAGAGGGAGAGAGGGAGAGAAGAGAGAGAGAGAAGATGAGAGAGAGACAGAGAGAACGAAAGAGAGCACACACATAACACCAGTGAGGAATACTATATTATGTAAATGCCATTCTATAGATTTCTCCTCTCCGGAAAGATAGTGAGCCTTGGCAAACTGGGAATGTCAGATGACACTTCAGGTGGCCTAGGCCGGTAACCCCCGTTGACAAAGCATGTCAAAGGAGGAAGCCTGCTGGCCTCCACCTCAGGTTCAGAATGTGGGACCTAAGGAGTCCCCAACTCTCACAAAGCTCTTTGTGAAGCATGGGGTAGACTTAGTGCCATTAAGTTCCTTGGGAGAGTCAGGGAAAGGGCTCAGTGCATAAAGGCCATTGCCGCCACCAAGCCTGGTGACCTGAAGTCTATCCTCAGGACTCATAGAATGGAAGGAAAAAGTTATCCTCTGACCTACACACACACACACACACACACACACACACACATACACACACATACACACAAACACACACACTAAAATGTAATAAAGTTTTTTAAAAGAAAAGGAGACATTCTTAATATTTGAGTGTGGATCTACTAACAGTTGGAGAGTCAACTAGTTTTTATTATATTCTTGGACCGTACCCATCATCTAAGAATTCCATTTACCAGGATGAGACAACGGTTGGCTAAGTTAAATGATGTCTCTAAGGTGGGAGAGCTACTGTGTGGTAGAATTGAGAGTTGGGCCTGTGCTTACCTGACTCAGTCTGAGTGAAAAGGAGAGGACAGGTCTGGTGAGACTGCTGTGGAGCCCAGATGGCCAAGCTCTACCGCAGCAGGTTCTAGTCTAGGTTCCTCCAAAGCTGCTGACGACCATTGAGAGTCAGCAGAGGCTTTTAGAGCATTGGTGACGCTCTAGAAAGAGAAGAAACCCCTGCAGTATGGGAGTGTGTGTATATGTGGAGGGGGGGAGGTCTGCTAAGGGAGATGAGGAGACTCACAGGACATAAGCGTCCTGTGTGTTACACGTATCCTCTTTCCTCTTGAGGCGAGGTTGGCTGGTAGGTCTGGGCTGTTTTCTTAGGGTCCTTGTGGCACTAGAAGTGGTAGGGAGATGGAGCTGAGAGGGAGGACCGTAGGCTTGGCTTGCCAGCTTCTTTGTGAGTTAAAGCATGTGACTACCACAAGGAGCCAGACCCTTTGCCCCTCTAAGGAGGGAGGGAGGACCAAGCCTCACAGCTTCTGTGCAGCCTCAGCCTGTATCCCCCTAGCTGATGACCACATTTGTCTAGCTCAGTGTTCCTAGGGTGAGTAATAGCGTACCTCTCCGCAATTTCCATCTCCATCTCTGGCTCTAAACCATAGTTGTTATCCAACTTCTGGCCTCTATCACATTCCCAAGGCCAAACTGCATGTCATGACCACATTAATGCCCCACCCCAACCTGTCATCAAAGGGGGAAAAGTGTGACATGGAGGGAAAGAGAATTGAAATCAGAACAGCATTGGATTTAGATCCAGCTCTACCGCCTCTCAGTATGATAACCATGATGAGTAACCAAATGTCAGTTTCTTTGTTCCTGAAATGAGAATTATATTGTCTACTTAGTGAGGCTGGAGTAGCCTTGGCTGTCCTGGAACTCTTTCTGTAGACCAGGCTGGCTTCCAACTCAGCCTGCCTCTGCCTTCCAAATGCTGAGATTAAAGGCATGTGCCACCACTGTTTTTCTGTTTTGTATTTAAGTATATGTTCTAATTTTAGGAGTAGAAGATGTAGCGGATAAGAATGCAGAGGCTAGGACTCAAACACCAGCTTGTGAGTGTCGATAGATTATCGAACCTGAGTTTAGTTTCCCACCTTCTCCTACATGCTACAAGTGCTTAGCAGAATAGTAGGCCCATAAGGCATGCTCAGTAAACATAAACAGTTGTCACTGTTAGTTTCTTCCTTTTTGGGGGTGGGTGGGTGAGAGTCCTCATGTACCCCAGGCCAGCCTCAAGCTCCCGACCTTACACTGATCCTTCTGCCTCCTCCTCTGCAGTGCAGCGATTACAGGCATATGGAACCATGCCCAGCGCATGTAGTGTGTGTCAAATGGCTTTGTATATGCTGGGCAAGCATGCTGCCATCTGAGCTGCATTGCCAGCCTCTTTCCTTCTTACTGTTTGTAACAGAACTACATTATATAGCCCAGGCTCACCTCATAATCTTCCTGCCTCAGCCTTCCAAGTGCTGCCTGAAATTACAAATATGTTCTGTGTGGATGGTCATAGAATGCCTTCTCTTTCCTAGTTCCTCTAAGCTCCTTTCCACAGCTCTCAGAACAAAGTCTTCCTAGTAGAGAAGAGAAGAATAGTAAGAATTGTACCTTTCCCTTTGAAGGTCAGAGAGAAAGGAAAGTCATGCTGGCCTTAGGTCAAGCACCCTGGAGGTTCTGAGTGTGCTGTGTGACCATTATAATTTCCAGTCACCTGATGGCTGAGCCGGTGCTCCAGCAAGGCAGTTGGCCCAGATACGGCCCTGCCGGAGGGATGGCCCAGGATATTGTGTGTTTCCAGCTTCCAGCTTCTCCCCACAGCTCCTGGCTCTTTGTCCTACTTCCTGGAGGTGCTAAGGGGCTGTCCCTAGTCCCTCCTCACAGCTGAGCAGTCTTGTGTGGATGGCTTGATCTCACACTTAGGGTCGAGGACAGTTTCAATCATGGGGACCCTCAGTTTTCCTACATCAGAAGTGCTCTCTGACATCACCCTTTCCTTGCAGGGTGGTGAAGGAAGAGATCTCGGACGACAATGCCAAGCTACCTTGCTTCAATGGCCGGGTGGTGTCCTGGGTAAGGAACCTTCAGCTCAGCCTCCAGCTGCATCCTGGTGTTGGCTAGAGGGAAGAAGGGCATAGCTGAGATTGCAGCTGGCTAGAGGGAAGAAGGGCATAGCTGAGATTGCAGCTGGTGCTTTTATGCCTTCGTATCCGAATCTGCCTTTAGTTTTCTAATCATTTCTTATCTATGAGGGAGGAGAGGGAGGAAGATTCAAAGATCTCCTGTGTCCATCCAGACACTTGCCTGCCACTTGGCATCCTCTGACCTCTGTGCTCTGCCCCAGCTCTGCCTCAGAAACCCATGCCTGCCAGTCCCTCCCCTTACACACCTGCTCAGCTGCCCTCATGTGGCCCTTTCTTCTCTGTTCCTCTCTGTCCAGTCTTTCATACCCTGCTGGAAGCAACGTCTTGCTTCTCCTTGGCACCACTGTGACCACTCATTTTCTTTCTGGCAGCTGGTATCTGCCGAGGGCTCGCACCCAGAGCCGGCCCCTTTCTGTGCTGACAACCCGTCAGAGCTGCCACCTTCGATGGAACGCACAGGAGGCATTGGGGACTCTCGACCCCCCTCCTTCCAGTAAGTGTGTCTTGAAGGTGGGAATGGCCCATGAGCAAAGAGCAGCTCAGTTCAACCCAGGGCTGGGGAAGGGAGCCCCCAGCCTTCTCTCTTCTCCACTAAGTCCTCTCTACCCTTTAGCCCTCATGCTAGTGGGGGCAGCCAGGAGAATCTGGACAATGACACGGAGACCGACTCCTTGGTGTCTGCCCAACGAGAGCGGCCCCGACGGAGGGACGGCCCCGAGCACGGTGTGTATTCCCACTTCCAGCTCCTCTCGGCAGATTCCAGCTAGCTCCCCGCCTCTTTACCCTACTTCCTGAGTTATGGCTATGCCTGGGCCCTGTTCAGCCCCTGGCTTGCCTGCCTCATAACTCTTGTTCCCTGCATTGAGCCTTGTATGGACCCAGCTGCCTATCTCCCTTGCAGCGGCCCGACTCAATGGAACCACAAAGGGTGAGCGGCGACGGGAGCCAGGCGGCTATGACAGTTCATCTACGCTCATGAGCAGCGAGCTGGAGACTACCAGTTTCTTTGATTCAGATGAGGATGATTCCACCAGCAGGTGGGGCTTGACTTTCATAGGTACAGGGATGGGAGTGAGGCGGGAAGTGACCAATGAGGAAGCTGGTTCTTCACCTCTGGTGGGATGTGGCTATTGTGATGGGACCAGGGCTCTACTGTGCCTTTTATGAGGCAAGGATGGGCCAGCCTGGTGGGGAACGACTTTGGGCCCCACAGGTTCAGCAGCTCCACAGAACAGAGCAGTGCCTCACGCCTCATGAGAAGACACAAGCGGCGGCGGCGGAAGCAGAAGGTCTCCCGGATTGAGCGGGTATGGGCTCTTGGATGTTCAGGGACTGAGCAGGAGGTTAGACTGTTGAGTCCTTCCCAGGCAGGACCATAGCTCTTTTCTTCTTCAGAGCCCTTCTGTTCAGTTCAGTGTTTGTGGGACCCCCTCCTCCCCACCCCCTGCACCCCCTGCTGCTCACAGACACTCTCTCTTCCAGTCCTCGTCTTTCAGCAGCATCACAGACTCCACTATGTCTCTCAACATCATCACCGTCACTCTCAACATGGGTGAGTCTGGGGGACACTGCCAAATGCCCATGCTGGGAAAGACAGCATGCGTGTTGTGGGGTTTGGAGTGGGATCTCAGCAGTATAGTACAAGGCTCTGGGTTCCATATGCAATACAGGGGGAAAAAGATATGTCTCCTGTTCTGCAGTTATGCTCTGTAAATACTGACTGAGACATCATATAACCATTTCAGTATTTCAGAGTCAGAGCTCTAACAGGTAAACCAAACTGTGAGAACAGAGCACGGCACCCTGGGAGGCTTCCTGGGGGAGGAGTCCCTGCTCACCTTGCCATTCCATACATCTGTACTCTCTGACTTCTGACTCTTTAAAGCACAGCTGTGCCTGGTAAGACGGCTCAGCAGCTGGGCCTGCCACCCAGCCTGATGACTGGAGTTCAACCCCTAGAACCTGCATGGCAAAAGCAGAAGGTGACTCCTACTAGTTGCCCCTGACCTACACACACACACACACACACACACACACAGACACACACATACAGACAGACACACACACACACAGACAGACAGACACACACACACACATACACACACACATACACACACACACATATACACACAGACACACACAGACACACACACACAGACACACAGACACACACAGACACACACACACAGACACACACACACAGACACACACAGACAGACAGACACACATACACACACACACAGACACACACACAGACAGACAGACAGACACACACAGACACACACACACACACACACACACACACACACACGAGTGCCTTCTACAACAAAACAAATAGATAAGAATGTGATTTTAGCCGGGCGGTGGTGGCACACGCCTTTAATCCCAGCACTTGGGAGGCAGAGGCAGGCGGATTTCTGAGTTCGAGGCCAGCCTGGTCTACAGAGTGAGTTCCAGGACAGCCAGGGCTACACAGAGAAACCCTGTCTCGAAAAAAAAAAAAAAAAAAAAAAAAAGAATGTGGTTTTAAAAAATGTAAAGGCAGCTAAATATAGCTGGAAGAACTTTAACTTGGAACTTAAATCTGAGTTTACTTCCTGCTGCTTGCTGTCTTAGAAAGGTCACTTAGGTCTTACCTAGGTGTAAAGTGTGTTCAGAGTCTCTGCCTCACAACCAGTAGGGAAATTAAAGGCATGTCACCGTGTACACTGTACAGTAATGTTTACATGGTTAGTGATATCAGTCAGTTATTGCCCCTTTCTGCCCTGTACTAACAAGGGGCTGGGAATTTGGGTAGGAACCCCGCCCTTCTCAAGGTGTTAAATTATTCCCTGCAGAAAAGTATAACTTCTTGGGCATCTCCATTGTGGGCCAAAGCAATGAGCGAGGTGATGGAGGCATCTACATTGGCTCCATCATGAAGGGTGGGGCTGTGGCAGCTGATGGACGAATTGAGCCAGGAGATATGCTACTGCAGGTATCGTCAACTACCCTGGGTGGGAGGAGAGTAAGGAGTCCCTGTAGTCTGGAGGGAAACCCTCAACCTCAGCTCCCCTGTCCATCTCCTGAGCACTCCATTTTCTCACTCTTAGCCCTCTTTCTCAGGTAAATGAGATCAACTTCGAGAACATGAGCAATGATGACGCAGTCCGAGTCCTTCGGGAGATTGTGCACAAGCCAGGGTATGAGTGGATGGGGTTCTAGGGAAGGTGGGCAAAGGCGTCTCTGGCCAGAGACTTGGTCTGGCCGTCATACGTTCTGCCTTTATGAGGACAACCTTGTTTTCAGGCCCATCACTCTGACTGTAGCCAAGTGCTGGGATCCAAGTCCTCGCGGCTGCTTCACATTACCCCGGAGTAAGTAAATAGCGTTCATCCCAACGTCGGTGTTGGCTGTGTAAGCTGTGCTCCTTCTCTCTTCTCTTCTCCTTACGTGGATGGGCGGCCTGTGACTCCTCACTCTCCCTGCAGGCGAGCCCATCCGTCCCATTGACCCTGCAGCCTGGGTCTCTCACACGGCAGCCATGACAGGCACCTTCCCCGCCTATGGCATGAGCCCCTCCTTAAGCACCATCACCTCTACCAGCTCCTCCATCACCAGCTCCATCCCTGATACAGAGCGTGAGTATCCAAGCCTGTCCCTTGGACCCGGCAGATAAGGCCAGGTGGGAGGATTGATGAGGACCCGCTTGTGCATCGGGGAGAGCCTTTGAGGGGGCTCGACTCATTCCAGAGATCTCACTCCACAGCCCTTCCCCAGAGGGCACTCAGCTTCCCTGAACATGGTTTGCTTCTTAATGTATGGTGAGCGCCCACAGAGCCTCAGTTTCCTCTCATACAATGGGGCTACCAGTATATACTTCACCAGACTTCTCTGGGGCTTGATAAGAGGTTCTAACTCATTGGTACTGTGTGGCATGAAGGAACCACTTGGTTTTCCTGTCATAGCATGTGCACGAGCTTAGGTACCTGCTTGAAATCATTGAGTTATTTTCACATGTCCTGTGAAGGCACTAATCTATTCACTTTTACAGGAGGGAAAACTGTCCAAGGAGCTGACACTGGGCTTGTCACTGTTGAGTGGGAGAACTAGGATGCCACTCCTGTTTTCCCGACTCCACAGTGCCTTTGTCTCACTACTCTGCCCCTTCCCCCAGGCCTAGATGATTTCCACCTCTCCATCCACAGTGACATGGCGGCCATCGTAAAAGCCATGGCCTCCCCTGAGTCAGGGTTGGAGGTCCGAGACCGCATGTGGCTCAAGATTACCATTCCCAATGCTTTCATCGGTGAGAGAGCCTTACTACAAGATGAAGGACAGGTTGTGGAGACAGGGAACAGGGTGGGGTGGGGGTCCCAAGATCTTCCTTGGGCTATTCCTTTGGGTTGTTAATTGCCCTAGCCCCATAGCTTCTGTGAAGCCAGAGGAACCCAAATCAACTGGCAGACTTGTCCCCAGGCTCGGATGTGGTAGACTGGCTGTACCACAACGTGGAAGGGTTCACCGACCGTCGGGAGGCCCGCAAGTACGCTAGCAACCTGCTGAAGGCTGGCTTCATCCGCCATACCGTCAACAAGATCACCTTCTCCGAGCAGTGCTACTACATCTTTGGCGACCTCTGTGGTAGTACGTGTCTTCCCACCACCTCCCCCCACCCCCTGCTGACCTTTGAACTTGCAGCAGTCCCTCAACCTTAGCCTCCTGAGTGATGGGATTATAATTGTATGCTTCCACCACACCCAGAATCCCCACCTTCTTGTCTCCTGGGAGTAAGGAGGCACTCTATGATATGACAGCTGATTCTAGGAATCCTAACTCCAAGCTTTTCTGGGGTCTGGCTTAAAGCTTGAAGGCTCTACAGCACAGAATAGCCTAGTCTAGCCTCTTCATCGTCTCCTATCTCCCCGTGGAGCCTGCCTCTCTCTAATTGCCTGTTCTGTGCTTGACATGGTGCCATGGTTTCTGAGGTGTCATCCGGTCATCCCACTGAGCCTTTACCTCTTAGTGGGGGAGGGGTGATTATCAAATGAAGACCTAGATTTATTGGTGTAAAATAGTCTATGCTAGGCCTCACAATTAGAAACAAAGGAGATAGGCTTTGGTTCCAGGTCTTCTGACTCTAGTTCCCACTGCTCTGAGTTGCTCCAAGAAGCATTGTCTCAGCAAGACCAAAGAAAACCTGCCAAACAAACCAACGGGTACTACCGGGTCGGGATGTGAGTTGGCATCCTGGTCTCTCTAAGAGCCCTGGGAGTAAAACTGTACCATGGTGTGAAGCTGGAGAAACTGTCAGGGTCAGGTTGCAGAGGACTTTACAAGCTCTGCACTAAGGAGGTTAGAAAAGGCCACTGAGCATAATCCCTACGGAGATCCTTCCTTCTTCTTAGCCTACAGAGGACCTCACACAGGCATTGCTCTTCCAGCCAGCAGCTGAGTCCTAGCCCCAGCAGCTGCCGCTGCCCAGAAGAGCTTTTACACCTGCAGTGCTGGCTGACATCCAGAGCTAACTCAGAGTGCTTCTGGGACTCAGTGGCTGCTGCTACAGAACACCATCTCTTGCTAGAGGTTGGGGTTCCTGGGCCTTGGCAGCTCTTGTAGTGCTTGATAGGATTTTTGGACTCTGACAGTTCTGAGTTCAAACTTTACTGTTACTATGACCACAGTAGGTGCTTTGGCTTCTAAGTCCAAGGTAGAAGTAAGATAGAACTCATCCCATAGATATATCTTAAGCATAACATAATATATGTAAACCCACTTGGATAGTGTGTGACCCACAAGAAGTGCTCCATAAAAGTTGCCTGCCGTTCACGTATTTAACTGATTGTAAGATGCACTCTATTTTCACAGTCCATTATCTGAAATTGGGTCCAACTTCCATTAGTAGTTTAGTAGACTCATAGAAATGGGTTATTATTGTCATTGTTAGCGGACATCAGCCAAGGGCCCCAGACATCTTGGGACATACAAAGCTTCCAAGATAGCTATGGCAGTTTTGCTCAGAAGATGTTTATTTCCTGGGCCCAGGTGGGTCTTCTACGTAGGCCACCCAAGAGTTGGCTCAGGATATGCTGACAGAAACGCCTTTTCCTTCTTAGAGGCCACAGTTTGTAGAGTGGGGAGTGTGGCAGGCTCAGTGAGGAACTGTGTGCTCACTCTGGAGATTATTGTTGGTCCTCTAGATAGCACCTTATCGGCTAAAGACATCCATAGGTCTTTGAGTGAGGCCACTGCTTTCCTTCATTGCCTGAATGCTGCCAAGTCAGAGGCTTGACTGACTGGCAGGCTCCATAACCAATCTCAGAGCCTCACCCTGGCTTCTTCCTGCAGAGCTGGCTCGATCACCTTAGGTTTGGAGGAAGATCTAATGGTGTGGATGGCTTCTCCCGGGCAATTCTAGCTTTCTTAGAATTCGGGTGCCTGTGAGCAGGTCCTTGGCAGGCAATCAGTCCTAGTGGCCCGTTTTACTCCCTTCAGGGAAGTCCTAGCTCTTGAGAGGACTGCTTACCTTTAGGAAGTACACAATTTCAAGGATGGAAGGAGTTCGTGAACTAGTGAACTAGTGCCAGTTCTGGCTACAAGCAGGATCCACGGCACAGAGGAGACACTTAAGTTGTTCTTTCTGGCCCTTCAACCCCAGCTCCACTCTCCACAACACCACCAGTAAAGTGTGATCAGGGCAAGAGCCTTCTATAAAGGAGGCCCTAAAAAACAAAACAAAGCATTGGATTCATTTAGGGATCTGCCTCCTTCTCTTAATTAGCACTCCCCTGTTGCTATTAGGCTGAGGTGACGGACTTCCCAACCCTGCTGGAATGACAGATGTGCACTTGAACACGTAGCCCATTCTGGACCTCCTCTTCCTTCTCTCCGGCTTCTTCTGAGGCAGGGTCTTACTATATAGCTCTGGCTGACCTAGAACTCACTATGTAGACCGAGGTAGCCTTGAATTCTCAGAGATCTGCCTACCGCTGCTTCCTGAGTGTTGGAATTAAAGGCATGAGCTACAATACCCAGCTCATTTTGAACTTTTATTTTTAAGATTTATTTAATTTTTGCATATGAGTCTTTTGCCTACATGTATATCTGAGCACCCTGTGCATGCAGTACCTATAAAGGCCACTGTATTTAAGGAACTGGAGTTATAGATGGTTGTGAGCCATTTTATATATGCTAGGAATCAAACCCAGGTCTTCTGCAAAAGCAACAAGTGGTTCTAATTGCTAAACTATCTCTCCACCCTCATCCTCATTCTGGGCTTTTAGTAAATCAATCATCGTCGTCGTCATCATCATTATTGTTGTTGTTGTTGTTTTTGTTGTTGTTGTTATTATTGGAGAGGGGAAGGGCAAACATTCACCCAAGTTTTCCCAAACATTCCCCCTTCTAATTACCGGAAAGGCAAGACTATAAGCATCTTTCAGCTTCTGCTCTGCCTACAGCTTGGGTTCACTCAGGCTGCTCATTTATCCTCTCTGGACTTTGTTTCCCTGCCTAGAGAAGTGGTTATTACCTCGTTCAGGGATTGCTGTGTCCTGTGCTTAATGAGTCATGGCACAGTACCTGGAGGCTTCTAACACTTTAGCCTTCCTCATTCCCCAACTTAGTTCCCTCCCACCCAAAGGGAAAAAAAAAGGCAAAATAAGAGGTAAGGGATGTGTGGGGTTGATTTTGTTTTATTTTTGCTCTGTTTTTGTTTCATCCCAATCTTTATTTTTCTTTTCTTGTTTTTGTTTTTGTTTGAGACTGTGTGATAATGGAGCCTAGGCTGGATTCAAACTTACCATGTAGTCTAGATTGGACTCGAACCCATATCAGGTCTCTTGCCTCTGCCTTCCTAGTACTTAGGGAGAAACTTTGAAGGTATTGGAAATTAGATGTGGGGATTAGCTGTAGAGCTATTGAGAGTGCCCAAAGAAATCTGCAGGCCTCCTGTTCTGGACATAAACTTTAACACTGTTTCCTGCGGTCCATCTTTGGCTGGAGACCTGATTGTAGGTATGGAACCACAACAGACCAGTTTACTTGAGTCCTCTTTCCACAGACATGGCCAACCTATCGCTTCACGACCATGATGGCTCCAGTGGCGCCTCTGACCAGGACACACTGGCTCCTTTGCCGCACCCAGGAGCTGCCCCTTGGCCTATGGCTTTCCCTTACCAGTATCCACCACCTCCGCATCCCTACAACCCACACCCAGGCTTCCCAGAACTGGGCTACAGCTACGGTGGGGGCAGCGCCAGCAGTCAGCACAGTGAAGGTAGGTCAGAAAGACCCAGCCAGAAGGATCAGCAGGGAGCCCAGGTCACCTCTGCACCTCCATCCTGGGCTTGTGTGTTTCCTACAGGCAGTCGGAGCAGTGGCTCCAACCGAAGTGGCAGCGACCGGCGCAAGGAGAAGGACCCAAAAGCTGGGGACTCCAAGTCAGGTGGTAGCGGCAGTGAGTCAGACCACACTACACGCAGCAGTCTGAGGGGGCCACGGGAGCGGGCACCAAGCGAGCGATCAGGCCCAGCGGCCAGCGAGCACAGCCACCGCAGTCACCATTCACTGACCAGCAGCCTGCGCAGCCACCACACACACCCAAGCTATGGCCCACCCGGAGTGCCCCCTCTCTATGGTCCCCCGATGCTGATGATGACCCCGCCGCCGGCAGCCATGGGGCCCCCAGGAGCCCCTCCAGGGCGTGACCTGGCCTCGGTGCCCCCGGAACTGACGGCCAGCAGACAGTCCTTCCGCATGGCAATGGGAAACCCCAGTGAGTTCTTTGTGGATGTGATGTGATCAGAGCCCCTCTCCAGCTCTTACCCCTCAGCCGGCTGCAACCCCATCTCCATCAGTCGGCCTTTTTTTTTTTTTTTTTTTTTTCTTTTTTTTAAAAACACTTTGGTACCTGAAAGGGAAATAAATGGAACTAACTGCTACTGTTTGCTGGTAGCAGCAAGGATGAGGGTGTCTCTACTCATCCATGCTACAGCCCCTAACCTGCCTCTAGTCCAGCTGGTGCCTCTGCCCACTAACCAGCCCCCATTACACCCAGTTCCGGAATTCCCAGTATTTTTCATGACCCTGGCTCTGCACTGCTGTTGTTAACTCCTGATGCTCCACTCGGACATTTAGGAACTGACCCCTGGGGTGTCACACCTTAAGCCCACCCTTTCTACCCTCAGTCCCCTTTTGCCCACCTCCTTAAGCATGTGTACAGAGATCTTGATATTGCCCCACCATACTGACACCAAAAAAAAGTCTTGTCCTTTCTAACTGCCCTGCCCGCTGCTTCAGACCTTTACCCTACAGCTGTAGCCACCTTAAGTAGGCATCTGTGCTGTCTGTCCCTGCTTGGACCCAGCCCCAATCAGAATCCCAGAGAGCCTCCCCTCAGGTGCCAGGGCCACTAGTGGCTTCCAGGGACTATCTCTGCTAGGCCTAGACCCCACCCATGCCTGTCCTGTGTGCTGGTTCCCTGAGATCTAACCCTACTAACCAATAGGCTCATCTAACTTCTGAGCCTGAAACAGTTTTCTTCTTTTTTCTTCCTTCAAATTTCCCTGGGCCTGGAGCAGCCAAGAATTTCGGGCTCTTTGACTTTCTGTGAGTCCCCAGGAAGGGGAGGCCCAGCCTCCAAGGAGACCAGGAACTCTGCTTCAGCAGCCCCTCAGGGCTTCCCAAGGATGTCCAACCCTCACACCCACACTACAAGGTCACTAGGCTTCTGGGAAGGACCTCAGCTTCCCCCAGGTCTAACAGACTGTTCTTCTCAGAGAGAAGTAGTGAAGTTTGCTTCCCTCCACCTCATACACATAGATACACATGTGAGTCTCTGTCTCTTTGTCTCTCTGTCTCTCTCTCTCTCTCTCACACACACACACATGCCCATGTAAGTTTACATAAGCCTCAGGGCTGGTCCCTGACCGGAGGGCTGGACCCTTCTTCCAAGTCATCCCTAGATAGTGGGGCTGGTCCGTGACTGCCCTCTCCCCTTCTTGCTAGCCCTTATGCTTCCCATACATGTTCCCAATGTCTTTGTACTTGGCTAAAGCCCAAAAGATGGGCTCCACAGAGGGCTGTCCAGGTGACTGACAGGCCATTCTCTACTTCCCTCCTATACCCCCACCCCCATATCCTTATAACGGCAGGCCAGTTGAAGCTATACAAGCAGACAACTGGGACTTCCAAACAGCTTCAGTTATTTTTAAAATTGTTTTCTACCTTAAATCACAAATTTCTCTTTAAAACTCTGCTATATAAACTCTGACTTATCCAGACTCTTAACTTTTCAGGGCAAGGGTGTCATCTGGGGACATAGCTCTGTAGTGTCTGCCTAGCATGCCCCAGCAAATGTCTCCCCCCATCAGGATGTCCTTAGGCCAGGTTTGGGGGCAACCTGAGGTAGGGCTATTTTGACATTCATTCATTCGTTTAACACCTTTTCTGGGATTTTAATGAACAAAGGGCTATGTTAGAAGCATGATTCGGTCTTAGCTGTCTTCGGTTCTCTCTAACTCTGCCTTTTCCTGTGATCTTGAGAATCCCTCGTCAGTGCTCGCTTGTGCGCTGGACGCCAGTACCCTTGTTATCCTGTCTTTGGCTCACATCTCCTTCTTTCCCACTCCCATGATAGTGTCAGCCATTCTCTCCTTAAGCTGTTGATATGCTGGCCACTTCTAAATCTGGATCTCCAACCCCAGCTTCCCCTCTCTTTAGACCTGTTTTTATTACCCACTGGACATCTCCACAGGCATGTCCATAATAGTCAAGCGTTATTCCTCTTGAATTCCTGTCCTGGTGACCTTCTTTACAAGCTACACCTACATGGTATTAGTCAGCATCACACACCCTCTACTCTTGACACTCTGAAGGTCAGCTGTTCCTCTCCCTTTCTTAATTTACAGAGCATGGGATTTGGAGTCAAGTTGGTCTGGGCTTGAGTTCTCATTTTTGGTTGTGTAAAAGAGTTATTTAACCTCTCTGGAGCCTCAGTCCTCCCATATGTAAAATGATGATAATAATACCTACCTCACAGGGTTGTTGTGAGGAATTAAATTAGATATTGTACGAAAAGTGCCTAGCACAGTGCCTGGCACACAATAGAGTAGGTGCTCAATAAATGGTAGCTATTATTATTATTATTATTATTATTATTATTATTATTTACTCTAAACCAGCAAACTTTTAGGGTATATTGGGAAGAGAAAACTTTTGCAAAGATAGACATGAAGCCTTGAATGGTAGTTCAGGAGTTACAAGTTTTTGGGTTTTGGCTTCCTAGAAGGAGGTTGCTAGGAATAGTAGTGTTAGCAACCAGATTTAAGCACCCACCCCTTCCTTTCTGCCATAGAAGTCTCTGGCCTGTATAGGCAGCAGGATGTCTCTGTCTCCTGGGAGAAAAACCAAATTTTCCTGATTTGGCAATAATCAGACAGCCGTTTGTGTCCAGGTTAGCTCTTACTCATTCTCTCAGTTTGGATATCATAGGAAATCTTTTCTCTCTCCTTTTTTGGTTTTATGAGACAGGGTTTCTCTTTGTAGCCCTGGCTGTCCTGGAACTTGATCTGTAGACCAGGCTGACCTTGAACTCAGAGAGCTGCCTGCCTCTACCTCCCCAGTGCTGAGATTAAAAGCATGTGCCACCACTGCCCAGTTGAGAAATGGGATTTTTTTATTTTTTCCGAGACAGGGTTTCTCTGTAGCCATGGCTGTCCTGGAACTCACTTTGTAGACCAGGCTGGCCTCGAACTCAGAAATTCTCCTGCCTCTGCCTCCCAAGTGCTGGGATTAAAGGAGAAATGGGATTTTAAAATCCCATGCCCAACTAAACTGGAGTAGAGGGCAAAAGAGGTCTCTTATGTAACCTGGGCTGTCTTGAAACTCTCTATTTAGACCAGACTGGTCTCAAACTCACAGAGATGCTCTTGCCTCTGCCTCCAGAACTCTGGAATTAACGGTATAAGTCACCATCACACCACAGTCACAGATTTAGCTGAGGAAAACATTAACGTTTAGCTGTCTTCCTTCCCAGCTTTTCTGTTTGGATAATTATCCCTGAGAAAGGGCTCAGTTCTATCCTAGTATATAAAATACATATAAATTTTTATACACACACACACACACAAACGTTTGGGAGAATCAAACGTGGTGTTTAAAAAAAAAAAAAACAACAGTAAATTCAGCAGAGTTGTGTTTGTAAAGTAGCCACTCTCCGAAATCTGGAGACAATAAAAGACTATAGTAATTCAAAATTTACAATTGGTTTCGACAAATAGCTTTAGTCTCTTAAAGCTACCCCCACTTAACTAGGAACAGGAAGGGTCGCAGAGACTACACTTCCCGTGATTCTCAGTAAAGCAAACAATGGTTGGAGTGTATCACGACACGTGTTGCTTGCAAGGCGCACTAAAGCTGACGTCTTCTCTGTCTTGAAGGCTGTCGGTAGTTGTAGTTTTGTTAAGCCTAGGGCGCTCAGATGTGTCAGCTTGAAAGCTGCGGGGAGTGACGGGACTTGTAGTCGCCGCTGGAGGCGAGCGCGCAGGCGCAGCTGCGATCGGGGCGGGACGGGGCGGGAGCACTGCAGTGAAAGCCGAGGCAGCAGACAGGCGAGCTGGGGGCGGGCGGACATCTTGGGATCCGAGAGTGGCCAGGCCGGCCTTGTGGGGGCTGCTGACTCCAGGTGAGCTGGGAGGCTTGACTTAGAGGTCCTTATCAGGCGACGAGGGTGCTGTGGTCGCCTGCCTTGCCCTGCACGGTGCTGGGTGGAAAACTGCCCGCACCGGGGAGTGGCCTCAGCCTTCAGACCCGGGAGGGAATAGACGACCGGGCGGGGGTGCCTTGGGCGCGATTGCAGCAAGGGCGGGGAGCAACGCCTTCCAGTGACCCGCCAGGCGTCTCCGGGCAGAGACTAGGGCCGGAATCCTAGAGCCGGAGACGCCGCGCGGCGCCCCATCCCTAGAATCCTGACAACCGCTCAACCCCGGGGTTTCCGGGGTTTCCCATTTCCCCATCCCCCAGGACATTGACATCCCCTGGTGCCACTCCCTTGGACAGTGACAGGTCTCTCTCGAACACTGAGAGATTCCATCCTCCTGGTTTACCCCCACGGCTCTTGTACCTCAGACCTGTGTGACAGCCCCCGCATCCCGTGGTGCCATCTCCCCGGCCTAGATGTCTTCTCCTCCCTCAGCTGAGAAAAACTCCACCAGCCCCCTATGCTTCACTAACAGAAGAGTAGGCCCTGTCTCTCAGCTTTCTCTTTTTCTTGTCTATCTCTTTTCGCTGTTTTTTGCTCCTCCCAAGCTCCTATGACCTTTGCCATAGGAGAACGTTAGGGACTCCCACAGCTGTATTTGGTGCTTTGGGGTCATCCTGGTCTTTAACTAAATATTCCATTTCCGTCCAGGACACACACACACACCGTCCCCCCACCCGAGGTTACACACACACACACACACCATCCCCCACCCGAGGTTGATACCTGTGGACTTGGTCCTTTGCTCAGCGCTCAACCTCCATTTTGCATTTTCTTTCTCACCTTCTTTGGACTTGTCACTGGGCTTCAAGGGTTAACTTTTCAGTTTCAAAAAGTCTGTTAAACTAACCTCAGTGAAATTAATATCTGGACTAATCCAGAAAATCTAGAACCAGATTAACCCCGTTGCTCAAATATTCTACCTTAATGTTGACCAAAATAATTTGGGCAGTCGAAACATTCTGTTATCCCTGCCCATTGCTTGGTAAACACCAGGACAGAAGTGATTGACTTGACAGATTTGGAGTCACAATTTAGATGGCAGGATTAATGCTACTACATACAGACCTAATTTTTGTCACACTTAGAAATTTTGAAAAGACAGTAACCAGAAATAACTGTAAAAGGGGCTCAGCATTGAAGAGTTCTTACTGCTCTTCCAGAAAACCTGAGTTCAGGTCCCGGCACATGACATTTGGCTCAGTACCACCCTAACTCAGGCTTGAGGGGTGGAGGGCGCTGTTCAGTCTCACACCTAGCTTCCACACATACAGCACACTGGCATGTACCTGTGTGTCGGTAAAAATGAAATCTTTTAAAGAACGTACTAAGCGGTGTTTGTCAGTACTGGGGCCTCTGTTCCTTTGTCTGCTTATCTCTCTGTCTGGGAAAGATGTGCCTGCTTCAGCCACATTCCTGGCTCTGTGTTAGAGCCTAAGGGCCTCTTCCCTCCCAGCCCCACCTCACCCTGCACACCCTTTCCTGGAATGTGTAGGCTTCTAGAGGGTCATGCTCTGCTGCCTTCTTGGAAGGGTAATGCTTGCTCTAAAGGTTATGCCTGGTGGCAGGCCCAGGCTCAAGCCAACTAGAGTAATCCCTACCGCCAGCCATTCCTGCATCCGCAGGCAAGCCTTCTCTGTGACTCACTGGAAGCAGCCAGGAGTGAGAGTCTGCACAGTAGGGGGCTGAGCTCGGCCTTGTGAATACCGGGTAGTGGTTACTTTCCTCGTCCCTCAGAAAAGGCTGGGTAAAAATGGCCTAAATCCCGGGCCTCGCACACTTAAAGTGCTGTCCCCTATCCAGTGTGGAATAAACAGAAACTGGAGCCTAGGGAGGGCTGCGGAGGACTTGGGAGTCACTTGCTAGAGGACTGAGTCAGGCGACAAGGCAGGCCTGTATAGCCCTATTGACGTGGACAGGGGTGCTAAAGATCTCCCCTTTCCCTACTCCCCCCTCCCCTTTCCTACCTAGGTCTGTTCTCAGAGCAATGGGTCACAGAGACTGAGCTGCCACCATGATCGGAGGCTTATTCATCTATAATCACAAGGGGGAGGTGCTTATCTCCCGGGTCTACAGAGATGACATCGGGTAAGTCCCTTGACTGAGCATGCTGTGTTCCAACCTCCCTGTTGCCTCAGCCTGAGCATGCAATATAGCCTGGTTCTCATTGGGCACTGGCCTAGCTGTTAGGCCCAGGGCCTCGGAATGACACTTCCACCCCCTAGGGTTAGGAATCCCTGCCCTTCCTGCTCCCTATGTCTTTGGTGTAGTTCTGGTAGCTGGAGACGAGTGCTTTTGCCTGGTCTTCCTTTTAGGAGGGAGCACTCTCTCCAGTGGGTGTAGTTAGTGTGTGTGTGGAGATACTAATCCATGTAAATCTTGCTTTCAAATCCTTCTCATATTGAGAGCCTTCCCTAGATCCCCTTAAAACCTCTCTGTAGTCTGCTGACTCAGCTGTTTTCAGTTCTCCTGGGCCATCCCTGGTTGTGAACTGCTTACTGTGCTCTGCAGGTCATGCTGCCTTTGTAGCTCATCTGGGTGGAGCTGGACAGCTCCTAAGACCTCCTGCAGTCTCACTTCTCACTCTGCCTCACACTCTGGCTGCTTGCTAAGAGATCCTCCACTGTCTAACCTGAGGCTAGGCTCTTCTGTTTCTTCCTGCCTTGGTTTTCTTTCTCAAAAGAGCTTGAGATAAATAGTCTCAGAATAGACCTATGGTAGCTCTCCTACCTTCTTGCCTCCCTGGCTAATGGGCTAGCTTGGTGTGGCTGTATCCATTTTTTGGTGGTAAAGCTAACCTAGACTTAGTTTGTGGCAGTGCCTATCCTAAGTGAACCTGGCTGGTTCTACTCCTTCCTGCTACTCCCACCCTGGATGGTCCTGGTTTATGCCACAGCTGGGCCACATGGCACCCTGCATGCCTTAGCGTGCTCTCTACCTGTTGCCTGTCTTGTCTGCTTCTCCCTCATGGTATGTGCTGCCCACCTTGGTGTGTTGTGTGTCGTCTAACCCTCTCTCTCCTTGCTGTCAATCTCCTCCTTGCTGACGTCATTTCTCTCATCCCATCTCATTGGCTGATGTAGCAATAGGTAAGCAGCCTGTGAAGCTGCCGCTCAGGTACAGGGGGTCCTGCCCCCCCCAAATTGTTTTAATCATCATTTTTCATCCCCTTCAGGAGTCAGACCTTAGAAAAGAAGTGGGTGGCACAGTCTATAGCCCCTCTCACCCTTTAGAGTAGAGTCTTCCAAGGTCATACTAGTTTTGTTCAACTCCCTGAGGAGTTAGCTTTCCCCACTGATGGGCCCAACAGAGATCTCTTTCTCTGCAGGCCTGGAACTTCCTGGAAAGCTAGCGCGGGGACAGCTGGGGTGTATCTGGGAAAGTAAAGTCAGGCCCAGGAGTCAGTTTATTAACACTACAGGCACTCTTCCCATTAGTATCATTTGACTTCCCCTTTAGGTAGCCAGCCAGTGCAGAACCTTCTCCCAGGACCCTGCAGGTGGTATAAGAAGGGAGCCCTAGGGGTTTAGGCCTTGACTTGTGAATATATGTCAGATTTCAGTGGTGTGGAGGGTGGAGCAGCCAGCATCTGTAGGTGATCCTCAGGGGGTGAGGTCTGCTTAAATACTGAATAGCCTCTTTGCATCTTTTCCCTTAGGAGGAATGCTGTGGATGCCTTTCGGGTCAATGTCATTCATGCACGGCAGCAGGTGCGCAGCCCTGTTACAAACATCGCTCGCACCAGCTTCTTCCATGTTAAGCGGTCCAACATCTGGCTGGCC
Organism: Mus caroli; assembly: GCF_978045245.1. Lineage (NCBI taxonomy): Eukaryota > Metazoa > Chordata > Mammalia > Rodentia > Muridae > Mus > Mus caroli. Next base: position 17,365,456 of record NW_028227272.1, read on the forward strand.
GCAGTCACCAAGCAGAATGTCAATGCTGCCATGGTCTTCGAATTCCTCTACAAGATGTGTGATGTAATGGCTGCTTACTTTGGCAAGATCAGCGAGGAGAACATCAAGAACAATTTTGTGCTCATATACGAGCTGCTGGATGGTGAGACGTTGGAGGATTGAATGTCTCTGTGGGGAGGGACCTAACTGGGAGGATCTGGCTATCCCAGCATACTCTGAACTTTGGTTTTTGAGCCTCTGATCTCTGTGTCCCTGATACAACCAGTTTAAATCCATACCTAAAAATTGTTTTAGAATAGAATATGAAAATAGACCAGCACAAAGTTTTGGTCTTTGCTGGAGCTATTAACCTGACTGTATTAGCCTAAAATCTTCACAAACTGTGCTCAACTCTTATCTCAACACTCCCTCAGAGCCTAGAGAAGAGGAAGTCCTGTAGGTCCCTTGGTTGTCCTCTTTCCTCTTGTAGTGTCTGTGATGACTTCCCTTTCACCACCATCTGTTTTCTGGAGTAAAGGAAGGCTCAGGGTTTTTTTAATCCTCTTACCCACTCACTGACCATGTGACTCTTTTATGATTTTTCTTTTTTACATTTGAAAAAAAAGTTGTATTTTCTTATGAAGAACAAATCCTAAGCTGAGTGCTCTAAGCTAGAAGACTTCGCTGTAGATGATTCTGTACAGCATCAGGACCTGTTCTGTGTTCTAGACTGGTATATCTGGGCCAGAGGAAGGACTGGAAGGAAGGAGTCTTTTGTTTTCTTCAGAAACTAGTAATTCCCTTCTTTTTGTTTGTTTTTTGTTTTGTTTTTTGTTATTGAAACGGGGTTTCTCTGTGTAGCCTTGCTGTACTGGAATGGGCTCTGTAGACCAGGCTGGCCTTGAACTCGGCCACCTGCCTCTGCCTCCTGATTTCTGGGATTAAAGGCATATACCCCACTGCCAGGCTGTAATTCCCTTCTTTTTACAGAGATTCTGGACTTTGGCTACCCACAGAACTCAGAGACAGGTGCACTGAAAACCTTCATCACCCAGCAGGGTATCAAGAGTCAGGTACTTGAGTTAATTGTACAGCACACAGGGTGGACCCCAAACTCCTTTCCTTCCTATTGATCCCCGGCCTTGTTCTAGCTGACTCATGAGCTTGCCCTTGACAGGAAGTGCTGGCCTCAGCCCTCCTACCATGACTGCAGGCCTTTTTTGCTTTGGGTAGCTAGCTCTCCTACCCCAGAAGCTGCCAACTCAGCATCTCTATTACCAGGAATACAGCTCAGTTGGTTTCTTCTACACGGGGGACGGGGTGTGTCTGCTCTTCAGGCCTTGTGTTCCTCAGAAAAGCACGTGGGCTCTCCTCTCAGACTCGAGCCTTATCGCTTTCTCCCTTTGTTTGCTTACCATGCTGCTTCCTGTTGTGTTGGCCCCTTGCTGACTCTGCGGCTTCTAGCATCAGGTAAGTTGTTCCCTCACTTCTCCCACTGCAGCTTCACTCTGTTCTGCAGACCCTGCCCTGTAAGGGTTGTGAGGAAGGAGGGAGAGTGACGTGATACAGTGGGCAGAGGGTAATGGGACGGGGAAAGGAATGAGGTCATTGGCCACCTTTATCCCATATAGACAAAGGAAGAACAGTCCCAGATCACCAGCCAGGTGACCGGGCAGATTGGCTGGCGGCGAGAAGGCATCAAGTATCGCCGGAATGAACTGTTCCTAGATGTTCTGGAGAGTGTGAACCTGCTTATGTCCCCACAGGGTAAGTGTCTTCTCATGATGAGACCGGGGGTTGGGGGTGGGTAGGTCCTGGCCTGTCGGCCGGGCTTAGCCGCTCCCTGTTTCTCTGTTCTGTCACCAGGGCAGGTGCTGAGTGCCCATGTGTCAGGCCGGGTGGTGATGAAGAGCTACCTGAGTGGCATGCCTGAGTGCAAGTTTGGAATGAATGACAAGATTGTCATAGAAAAGCAGGGCAAAGGCACAGCTGATGAAACAAGCAAGAGGTACCGGCGTCTGGGAGCTCAAGGGACACAAAGATGAGCAAGCCTTTGAGAATCCAATGAGGCCTAGTGAACCCAGATTCCCTTTGGAATTCATTTCTGGAATTGTTAACTGTCTTTCCAAGTCATCCTTGGCCAGTTAGTCTTGTGATTGATGATAAGGCATGAAGGGACTGTCTTTGTCCTTGGAGAGAACGCTTTTTTGTTTGATCCCCAGCAACAAAGTTCTCAGGTGATAAGGAACCCAGAGGCTCAAACTGCAGGGCTGGGCAGGGATTTCCAAGTCAGAAAGCTGTGTTCTGGAAGCTTCCCATAATCTGTGAGGTAGCCGGCTCTGGCGTGGTCTGTTAATCTGGCATGTACTGTACCTATTTGAGCTCTGCTTCTGTTTACAGTGGTAAGCAGTCGATCGCCATTGATGACTGCACCTTCCACCAGTGTGTGCGGCTCAGCAAGTTTGACTCTGAACGGAGCATCAGCTTCATCCCTCCTGATGGAGAGTTTGAACTCATGAGGTGCCATGGGGGTGTGGAGGAGGCAGGGGGTGCATCTGGAGGAGAGTAGGGCTGGCCCTGTGCTATCACATGTGTTCTCTCCTCCAAAGATACCGTACTACCAAGGACATCATCCTTCCTTTCCGGGTGATCCCATTGGTGCGGGAGGTGGGGCGCACCAAACTGGAGGTCAAGGTGGTCATCAAGTCCAACTTCAAGCCCTCACTTCTGGCCCAGAAGATTGAGGTGAGGACTGGAGACTTGGAGAGTGAGAAACCTGTCTCGGGGGAGAAAAGGCAGATAGATGATCCAGGTCTCCCCAGAGCTCTCTGACGGGTGTGTCACTCCTAGGTGAGGATCCCGACTCCATTGAACACAAGCGGGGTACAGGTGATCTGCATGAAGGGGAAGGCCAAGTACAAGGCCAGCGAGAACGCCATTGTATGGAAGTGAGTCTTCAGGAGGCCACAGGCAGGCTCAAGGCGTCATAGTGTACCTTCCGGTTAAGTTTGACCTGTCCTCTGTGTGGGTTATGGGGTGAGAAAAGAGTGCATGCTTCTCCAGGAGCCTGTGTGTGTGTGTGTGTGCACGTGGGTGTGGGTGTGCATGTGTGCGTGCATGTGTGTGCGCGCGTGGGTGTGTGCTTCATCTCTCATGCACTTGAGCTCATACGTGTGTCTAGTTTTCAAGATATTCTTGTTGGGCCTTGTCGACTTGTGTCTAAAGTGTACAGTCTGGGTGAGGGAGAAGCTGCAGCTCCAAGTACTGAAGGAGTAACATACCACAGCCTCCTGTTGCCCATACCCTCTGTGTTCCTAGGATCAAGCGCATGGCAGGCATGAAGGAATCCCAGATCAGCGCAGAGATTGAGCTCCTGCCCACCAATGATAAGAAGAAATGGGCTCGGCCCCCCATTTCCATGAACTTTGAGGTATGGCAGAGGAGGGGTATAGCGCAATGGCTGGGTGTGATGGGAGACTCTGTGATCATTTTGATTAGACTCTACTTCTTAGGAATAAGAGAACTGGGCCTAGGTTGGGAAATGTCTTGAATTGATAGACCCATCCCCTTTTAATAGAAATTGGTGTTTAAACTGACCAAAAGCTTTTGACTATTTGATTTGTCACACAGTAGTTTTTGAAACATTTGCTTTGTGTGAATAAGGCACTTCATTTTCTCCACTTTATTTTCAAGTCCATAGTATTGGCAGGGTAAGTCTGTTCAGTGGTAGTTCTCTGGGATAAGTAGTTCAAAGATAGTGCTCTGGCAGCCTAATGATTAGAGCTATAGTTTTATGCTCACAACTGGGCTCAGCTTCAGATGTGTCCTGATTCCTAGTAACTCTCTTCACGTGGTAGTCTCCTAGTGAATTCCCTCCACACCAGTCATTCAAGAACACCTGTGGTAGATAAAGTGGGTGACCCATGGAATTCGCCAGAGTACTGTGATAGAAAGGCCATATTCCTAACTGGAGCTGTCCTCTGCTCAGGTGCCATTCGCGCCTTCTGGCCTCAAGGTGCGCTACTTGAAGGTATTCGAACCGAAGCTGAACTACAGCGACCATGATGTCATCAAATGGGTGCGATACATTGGCCGCAGTGGCATTTATGAAACCCGCTGCTAGCTGCCTAGTTGCAGCTGGCCCACCTCCCTACCTACCCTTTCCACAGGTCCAAGTACCCCTAGTGACCACTCACCAGTGTCGTTCCTCCCTCCTGCTCTGCTGCCTTCCCTTTCCAATAGCCCCTGAGTATAAGTCTGAACCAGCCACACCACAGTGGAACTGGTCAGGTAGTGCCTGGCTTCCTGGGACGGTGGTTTTTGAGGCTTCTCTTCCGTCTGTCTGTCCTGGCTTAGTGCCAGGCCCTGAGTTTTGTGACCAAAGCCAGGTGCTCTCCTCTTCTCTCTACCCCTGTGGCCACACCTCTGCAGTGGGAAGGTTGACTACCCCTCACCCCAGAGCTTCCCCAAAGGCCAGTAACAGATCCCCAGTCTTTAGTCCCCACTCTGCTTTGGGATAGTATGAGCTTCATTTTGTACACGTGTGACTTTGTCCAGTTACAAACCCAATAAACAATAGAGTGGAGTTGCTGGCTAAATGTTACTGGGGCTGCCAGAGGGTCTGACAGGACTATTATTACTCCATGCAGTTCTGGCTGTCCTGGAACCTGTGTGTAGACTGGCCTCAAACTCAGGAGATCTACTTCCTGAGTGCTGAGATTAAAGTGTACACCACCATGCCAGGCTTTGATTTGTTTGGGTCTTGCTGCTTGTAGCTCTGGCTGACCTAGAAATCACTATGTAGACCAGACTGCCCGTAAATTTTAGGTAATCCCTGTGCCTCTGCTTCTCAAATGCTGATACTACAGATAAGTGCTTTGAGATGGGTTTTCATTGTGTGAGCTGAGGTGGCTGGACTCAGGGTCCTCCCGCCTCCATCTCTCAAGTGCAGTGTTGTAAGTGTGCGGGTTTCCCAGTTAGTACAAAGAGGCAAGATTTGTATTAGTTCTTTTTTTTTTTTAAAGGATTTATATCAGTACAGGGTAGCTGTTTTCAGACACACCAAAAGAGGGCATCAGATCCCTTTAGAGATGGTTGTGAGCCACTGTGTGGCTGCTGGGAAATGAACTCAGGACCTCTGGAAGAACAGTCAGTGCTCTTTAACTGCTGAGCCATCTTTCCAAGCTCTTGTATTAGTTCTTGCTTTCTGAAAGATATTTTCCCCATGCATCTTATCAAACCCTGGCAAAAACCTTCATTCTTCCAGAGTTCCTAAGGGGATTGATTGTCCCAAAGATCTTGTATGTTAGAACAAATAAAGAATAGGGTTGCCCTCACCAGTTGGACCTTATGAGGTTTCAGCTTTTTTAAACAAACAAACAAAAAAAAAACTAGAGTAAATTTAAAGCATAAGAATATAGCTAATTGAGGCTGGAGAGATGGCTCAGTGGTTAAGAGCACTGACTGCTCTTCCAGAGGTCCTGAGTTCAATTCCCAGCATGGTGGCTCACAACCATCTGCAATGTGATCGGACACCCTTGTCTGGTGTGTCTGAAGACAGCTACAGTGAACTCATATACATAAAATAAATAAATCTTAAAAAAAAAAAAAGAATATAGCTAATCCCCATGTCCTGTCACCAGCTTCAACATCAGTCAATTCATGGCCAACGCTAGTATGTGTTAACATAAAGGACTCAATGTGATTGCATTGGGATCCAGTCATAATGTCAGATCCCCTGCATCTGGGATTATAGCAACTCATAGTTAGCTGATGTAGGTGCTGAGAACTAGACTTGGTTCTCTGTAAGGAAAGTGCATGCTCGTAACCACAGAGCTATTCTCCAGCCCCTAATTGGGCTTTTTTGTGGGAGAGGGGACTGGCTTGGTTTGGTGGTTTTTTTTTTTCTTTTGAGGAGGCACAGCTTTATTATATAAAAGCTGAGCCAGAGGGTTTAAAATAGGGATACACGATCTAGCACACACACAAGAGTCTCCAGTTCATATGTAAGCCCTCTCCAAAGTTACCCATATACATCTAGTCCCTCTTCAACTTCAAATGTGCTTGGCCTCTTCATACCAGTCAATTCCCTTTAGGGTCTGCCACTGTCACAGAACAACCCTTTGCAGAACACATGATACCACATAGCCCTAGACAGCACTCCCTTAGTCTGACTTCCCCAGGTCGGTCTCCTCGGTGGAAGCTTCTGCTGGTGGTGTCTTGAGCATCTCAGGCCTTGACTCAGGTGGTGGGGGGGCACTTTCTTCTAGGAGATTTCCTTGATAGAGTCAATTCTCTCGCTGTAGCTGTTGCCAGCTGTACCACGGGTACCAAGGTTCACCTGACAGCAGGGGGGGGGGCGGTGGCTGATGGAGTCACACTGACAGTTCCATGTACAGTAGGAAAGTCAGCATCTCGGGGCTCAACCTGGAGAAGGTAGCAACTGAGAAGACCACACTCCCTGGCTTTCTGGATGGCCTGGGTCAACGTCTTGTGCTGCTTCATACAGACCCTCTCTGTGTATGAGGCGTGGAAGATGATACCAGTGTGGGCACAAACTCTTCAAGAGCTTCACATCCTAAAGTCAACGTGAAACTTGTTATCCAGGCAGATGGGGCAAGGATTCCCAGCAACACTGTGGCAGCACGCCATGTTTGTGGTTGCGGCAGTAGTCAGCCCAAACAGGGTGGAGCCATAGCTGTTCTGGTATTGTGAATCCAGGTATTTCCAAGGTTCATTTTCATAAGGGGAAACGGGAAGTGAGGACGGAGCATCTTCTTCATGAGGGCCTCTGAGCAAGAGTCTGGAGGGGAATCTGAACTACATAAGAACTTCGTAAAAGTGTAGGAAACAGCCTTAGCAGTGCGTGCCGCAAGGAGGCAGCCATCTTGACGCTTGACATATGGCCTGCCTGAAGAACCGTGGTTAATTTTAAATTTATTTTCATTTTATGTCTGAGGGATTTACTTGCATCACATGCATGCAGAGAACTCACCAATGCCACAAGGGGGCATCGGATTCCCCTGGAAGTGGAGTTGCAGAGAGTTGTGAGCAGTCATTTGAATGCTGAGAACCACACACCAATCAATCCCTTGAAAAAGCAGCAAGTGCTCTTAACTGCTGAACCATCTGTCTCCAGCCTCTAGGTTTCAATGGTGTGTGTGTGTGTGTGTGTGTATACAGATAGAGATCAGATGTTAGTGTTGAGTGTATTCTTCAACTGCCTCTACTTTAGTTTTCAAGACAGAGTATCTCACTGACCCTGGAACTCTGATTTTGCTCAGGGACTAGCTCCTGAGTCCCAGGGATCTTACCTCGCCTACCAGCACTGGGATTTAGGGTGTGGGAGTAAAGACGCGCCTCACTTCTCAGTACTGGAGACAGAATAACTAACATAAAGCAGCCTGGGAAACAGGCAAAAAAGGCCTGGCTGGCCCTATGATTTGGTACAACCAATGTTTTTAGGGTCTCTGATCTATATTTAAAAAAAATAAAATAAAATCCTGCCCTTTTTCCCCCCAATAGGCTGATATATTCCAGAGAGTTTCAGTCTTCCCCACTGTTTTTCTACCATTGTCTCCACCCCAAACCCTGTATCCTCCTGGGGCTGGAGAACCCTCCCTCATTTCCTGATACATTGGCTCAGTTACAGAGCTACTAATTTCTCAACTCTAAAGTAAACTGGAAGCGCCTAAGTACATTTTATACAGAAAATAGACCACAGTGACTTACAGGTACATCTGACTTTTACTTCGGTATGTGGGATCAAACTCAGGTCTTAATGAGAACAGAACAAGCACTTCTCAGACTCATTTCTCCAGCCCCTAGCCTGAATTTACTGTAAACTGGTTATTAAATTAGATCTAGAGGTTCAATTGCTGTTTTGTTTATGCGGAAGTTATTACAGTCCAGAATGGCCTCAAACTCCCAAATTGCCTGCCCTAGTCTCCTAAATGTTAGTATTATCTGGGTGTACTCAGTAGCTTACTGAGACCAGAGAATTGAAACAAGATTTCAAATGGCCCCAGAATGACCTGGAACTCATTTTGTAGCAGTGGGGTGACCTTGATTTTTTTCCCCCCTTAGGTTTTTCTCTTTAGCCCTAGTTGTCCTGGAATTCTGTAGATCAGGGTGGCCTTGAACTCAGAGAGCTGCCTTTTTCTGCCTCTTGAGTGCCGGGATTAAAGGCTGGTTCCACCTCTGTCCGGCAACCTTGAATTCTTGTTCATTCTATCCCTGCCTCCTGAATGTTGGGAGTTACTGGCATGCACCGCACCCAGTTTTTTGAGGTTCCGGGGATCAAACACAAAGCCTCGGGATAGACAAGCATTCTACCAACTAATCTATAGCCTCAGGCATGCTGATAGCTTTTTAAAACTTTAACACCAAGACTGGCAGCTCCCCATTGCAATAATGCTTAAGCCGGATGAATGGACAGTCCAGTGTAGTCACATGCCTTTAATTCCAGCACTTTGGCGACAGGCAGGAGGTTCAGTTCTTAAGTTAGTTTAGGCTATCTAGAGAGATTGTCTCGACATATAAATGGGTGTAATTTGAGCGCATTGATTTTCTAATTTTGCAAATTGAGTGTGTGTGTGTGAAGGGTATCTTTTACAGACACTGAGATTCTGGGTGTAAGAAAATCTGCTTTGTCTGTAGACCCAGGATAAACAATGAACTTATAAAAGGGCTTGTTCAGGTTTTCTGGCAGTGGGTGAGGTTGTGCCTTGGGGTGGTCGAAGAACAGAACTTCATTCTCAATGACCCAGTTGAACACCTTTGAGGTGTGAAGGAACTTAGGACAGAGCAAAGGGGCAAGCAGAAGTCTGCTCCTCACCAAGCTGATTCAACTAGCAGGACTAATTGAAACTGATCGACTCTGGACTGAGAGTTGGCGTGAGTCAGCAAAACGCCGAGGACTAAAGGTGGGCGAGTAGCAGCACGCGCCTGCGGGGAAGGTATCCAAGCTGCAAAGCGACCCCCTCCCACGATAGCCCGTGTCTAGGCTGGACGCCCCTCGCCACACCTCCCGTGCTCCCCGCTACGATAAGCCTCGGGCGATTCTGCCACGCCCCTCGATACAACCTCCACTTTCCAGAAGGCAGAGAAAACCCGCACAGGTGGTTGAAGTAGACGGGAAACTGGAACCGCGCAGGCGCGGAAGCTGCCACGCCTGCTGGACTCCGCGGCGCTTGCATCCCGTTCTACTAGACCCGCCCCCTGGACTCACGCAGACTCTGCTTTCTTACGTCATCCCTGCGCATGCTTCTTGGGATGAGGGGTGCGACTTCAGGGTGGGGAGGAAGGGCAGGGAGGCGGTCCTAGGCCCAAGTCTCACCACGACTGCGCAGATTGGATCCCGAGTGAACATGGCGACTTGCGCTGATATCCTGCGAAGCGAGTTCCCTGAAATTGACGGGCAGGTCTTCGACTACGTGACCGGTGAGCGAAACTGAATTAACTGCCTGGGGAGGCCGAAGTGGAGGTTGTGGGGGAAGACTGAGGGCGGACAGTGCAGCAGACCGCTATCTGGTCTCTCCTCTGCGTGACCTCTTATCTTGAGGGCCAGTGGGGTCTGGACCCCCGAGTGAGCTGTACAGACACTGAAACTGCTCCTATATCCGCCCTACCCGGTGTCTGTCTTGTTCTGCGGTACCCGGCTCAGGTGTCTTGCACAGTGGCAGCGCGGATTTCGAGTCTGTGGATGACCTGGTGGAAGCTGTCGGGGAACTATTGCAAGAAGTGTCCGGGGACAGCAAGGATGACGCTGGCATTAGGGCTGTCTGTCAACGCATGTACAACACTCTACGCCTGTAGGTGCCAAGGGAATAAAGTTGATGGGCAAAGAGAGGAGAATGGAGTACAAACGAGGGGGAAGGTCTGAAGGCTGTAAATCTTTTCTCCCAAGTGACTGCTTTCTCTCTCTACCCACATAGGGCTGAACCGCAGAACCAGGGAAACAGCCAGGTGCTACTGGACGCCCCCATCCAGTTGTCGAAGATAATGGAAAACTATGGTGAGAGTGAGGGGAGATTGAATTAGCTGCCTTCTGCCTCCACCCCCAGCCACCACCTCGCTGCAGCTCGGGTCCCTCCATCTCAACAACAAGGCTTGTAGGAGCTAGCGGTATTTTTGTGAACATAAAAGCTTGTGATGGAGAATGGGGGCTGGAGGGCTCTCCAAGCTATTGTCTGTAGTAGGAGGCATACAGACCTTGAAGCTGGTTTTGCCAGTTTCATACCTTAACCAACATCGTGGTCTTAAAAGAGTACATTAGGCTCTTCTTAAATGTGAGATCTTTTTGCCCTTTACTTCAAGGCTAATAACTGTCCATGTCAGTGTTATAATGCTATCTTTAAAACTATTCTTGGTTCTTGTTAGTCACTCAAAGTCTTCATTTCCCTTCTCTCATGGAGAAGGTGACTGCTTTTCTTATCACTTACAGACTGTGACACCAAACTTCCAGGACTGCTAAAGAGGGAACAGTCCTCGGTGAGAAGTGGGAAGGGGCTGTGGTGGGTGTGAGAGTTGACCGTCTACTAAATAGTGGGTGTATCTTTGGGCGAGATTTCTGGTGTGTCTTTCCCTACGTGTTTGCTTATGTATCGTCATGGGTAAGTTTAAGGGTTTGTTTGCAGTAATCTCTGGAGTTCCTTTTTGAACTTGTGCCCTAGTATGAACTGGTTGTGTTTGGAATTCACTCAGACAGTAAATGCGAAGAAACTAGAGAAGGCTGAAGCTCGACTGAAGGCAAAGCAGGAGAAGCGTTCAGAGAAGGAAACGCTGAAGACCAGCAACCCTCTGTGAGTTTGGGAAGAAGGGCTCTAAGTAGGAAGCAGGGCAGATTCTGGTATGGAAGGACTTTCGGGAGCCCTAAAAGCTGTCCGTTTCTCTTTTAAAAAGAGTCTTGGAGGAGGCGTCAGCTAGCCAGGCAGGCAGCAGAAAAGAGAGTCGATTGGAATCATCCGGCAAGAACAAGTCCTATGATGTGCGAATTGAGAACTTTGATGTCTCTTTTGGTGACAGGTGAGGGAATGGCCAGTGGCAGGATCTTTCTAATTAAAGGAGAAGGAGCTGGGGACTGTTTAGTGGGACTCAAACAGTGTTAAAGTTCTTTTGCTTCTGTTTCTAGATGATTCTTCATCTCTTTTTCTTGCCACCCCTTCAGGGTACTGCTGGCTGGAGCAGATGTAAACTTGGCATGGGGCAGACGCTACGGGCTGGTGGGACGCAATGGTCTGGGGAAGACAACATTGCTAAAGATGCTGGCTACCCGGAGCTTGCGCGTCCCAGCCCATATTTCCCTACTGCATGTGGAGCAGGAAGTTGCTGGAGATGACACTCCTGCCTTGCAGAGTGTGCTGGAAAGTGACACCGTACGAGAGGACCTGCTACAGCAGGAACGGGAGCTCAGCCTCAAGATTGCTTCTGGCAGGTGAAGGCTTTAGGCTTGAGGGTATAAGCAGTAGCTCTCTGTCCTGGTTGGTTTGTGTGAACTTGACACAAGCTAGAGTTATTTGAGAAGAGACACTTTAATTGAGACAATGCCTCCATAGATTGGTCTGTGGCAAGCCTGTATTGCATTTTCTTTTTTGTTTTGTTTGGTTTTTTTGTTTTTGTATTTGTTTTTTTATAATAATAATTAATAATTTTATTTTTTTATTTTATTATTTTTTTATTACGTATTTTCCTCAATTACATTTCCAATGCTATCCCAAAAGTCCCCCATACCCCCCCCCCACTTCCCTACCCACCCATTCCCATTCTTTTGGCCCTGGCATTCCCCTGTATTGGGGCATATAAAGTTTGCAAGTCCAATGGGCCTCTCTTTCCAGTGATGGCCAACTAGGCCATCTTTCGATACATATGCAGCTAGAGACAAGAGCTCCGGGGTTCTGGTTAGTTCATCATGTTGTTCCAACTATAGGGTTGCAGATCCCTTCAGCTCCTTGGGTACTTTCTCTAGCTTCTCCATTGGGAGCCCTGTGATCCATCCAATAGCTGACTGTGAGCATCCACGTCTGTGTTTGCTATTGTATTTGTTTTTGTTTCTTTTGAGACAGGGTTTCTCTGTGTAGCCCTGGCTGTCCTGGAACTCACTTTGTAGACCAGGCTGGCCTTGAACTCAGAAATCCGCCTGCCTCTGCCTCCCGAGTGCTGGCATTAAAGGCATGCGCCACCAAGCCGGGCTTGTATTGCATTTTCTTATTTGGTAATCGATGTAGGAGGACCCAGCTCATTGTGGGCATAGTGCCATCCAGGCTACTGGTCCCGGGTTCAATAAGCAAGCAGGCTGAGGGAGTCAGTAAGTGGTGTTCCTCTGTGGCTCTGCTTCAGTTCCTGCCCTGACTTTCCCCAGTGATGGAGTGTGACCTGAGAGTTATAAGATGAACTGAATCCTCTCCTCCCCACGTTGCTTTTGGTCAGGGTGTCTCACCACAACGATAGAAACCCTGACTAAGACACTGTCCCCTAGAGAGTGTCTCCATAATTCATGCGGCCTCCCTAGTGAGCCGCAGAACTTGGAATTTGGCCTGTAGAACTATAAAACTCTGATTGTCCCTGCTTTCCAACCTAGAGAATGCAGGATGCCCGCTTGCACTGCCTTTACATAAGCTGGTTGGGTCTTTTTCCTTCCCAGGGCAGAAGGTTCAGAAGCTGCACAGCTGGCAGAAATCTATGGGAAGCTGGAGGAGATTGAGGCAGATAAGGCACCTGCCAGGTAGGTAAAGCCCCACTTGGTCTCCTGTGTAGTTAGCTGCCCCCTCATTTGATCTGTTCCAACTGGATTCTTCCAATTCTCCTTCCCAGAGCATCAGTCATTCTTGCGGGCCTTGGTTTTACCCCTAAAATGCAGCAGCAGCCTACCAGGTGAGTGAACCCTGCTGTTCTTGCCATTCAATACTGCTGGCTCTGCACCTGCCTGCTAGCCATGTTGAACACACAGCGCTAATGTGAGTCTGTTGTCATCAGGGAGTTCTCAGGCGGCTGGAGGATGAGATTGGCCTTAGCCCGAGCTCTCTTTGCCAGGTGAGTCCCCAAGCCTGAGCACCTGTGGCTAGAATGTGATGGGATGCCATAATGAGTCTCTGGCCATAAAACCTCACACCCTGTATTCTTTTTTTCATAGGCCAGACCTTCTGCTGTTAGACGGTAAGTTTGAAGGAGCTACACTAACTTCAGAGCTAGACAGGGATGATAATATCCTTGTTCCTGGTTCTCCACTCTTTATCGCCACGTATGTGTTTTTCCTGCTTCCTCTCCAGAACCCACAAACATGCTGGATGTAAGGGCCATCCTGTGGTTGGAGAATTACCTGCAGGTAAGTTTTGGGAAGGCTCTGCAGTGGGTCTGGAGGAAGTCTGCCTCCGAGACACTGGGGGCTAGTTCCTCTTCCAAACAGCCTGCCATCCTGTTATTCCTCAGACGTGGCCCTCCACTATCCTAGTTGTCTCTCATGACCGAAACTTCCTGAATGCCATTGCCACAGACATCATCCACTTGCATAGCCAACGGCTAGACGGTTACCGAGGGGACTTTGAAACCTTCATCAAGAGCAAGCAGGAGCGGCTTCTCAACCAGCAGCGAGAGTATGAGGCCCAGCAGCAGTATCGCCAACACATCCAGGTGTGGCGGGGGAGGCAGGACTATGGTCCCCTCCCTAGGTGTCAGAGTTGGGGGTAGTGAAGGAGCATGCGTGACCAGTGCCTCCTTCTCCTGTAGGTTTTCATCGACCGTTTTCGATACAATGCAAACAGAGCCTCTCAAGTGCAGAGTAAACTGAAGATGTTGGAGAAGCTGTGAGTACGAAGTCCTTGAGCAGGCCCTGACTCCTCTGTATCCATCCGTCCCAGGTCTCCCCTTAGCTAGCAGCCAACTTTTACTCCAGCATTAAAGCAGAGTAGTCTACACTCATCTGGCCTAGGCATCCACAAAGTCTCATTCATTGTCTGTCCCTGTATGTGCTTAGTCTTCCTTTTTTTCCTCCTCATACTGAAGATGAAGAATACACTTAGGGCCTAGTGCAGACCAAGCCTCACCCTTGCCTGGCTCCTCTACTGTCCTGCTTTCTAGGCTCACCCGTGTTGTCATGTTGACATCGTTTCTTCTTGTAGAACTCTGCTCCCTTTCATGAATCTAACACATTGTGTTTATTGAGTCAGGTGATAAGCATTAGGTTATCCCAAAAGTTTGAGTTTTAGGACTAATGAATGATACTATGAACTTTCTAGGGGATGTTGGGCTGAGACCAAGTCTCAATCTGTAACCTCTACTCACTGCTAGTTCACAATAGACCTCCTGCCTCAGCCTCCTAAGTACTGAGATGACAGACGTGAGGCACCACTGCTGGCCTGCTATGAACATTTATGTACAAGTGTTTTGGTTTTTGTCTTTTAAAGATTTTTATTTTATGTGTATGAGTGTTTTGCCTGCATGTATGTAAACGTGTGTGTATGTGTGTGTCTGGGTGTCTGGTCAGGTGCCAGAAATGGAAGCTGAGTCCCCAGTCACTGAAGTTGACTGATGATGTAAGCAGCTATGTGGGTGCTAGAAACCAACCCTGGGTGCTCTTCGGGAGCAGTAGGTGCTCTGGAATCACTGCTGTCTCTCCCCTCCAGCCCCCATGTACGAGTTCCTAAGCGGACATTGGCTTTTGTTTTACTCAGATACATATCTAGGAATGGATTTGCTGGTGTGTATGGTAATTTCACTTTTGAGGGGTTTTGGTGGTGATGTTAAACAGTTGCACTGTATAGCCCAGGCTAGCCTGGAACCCACTTGTAGACCAGGCTGGCCCTGAACTCACATCCTCCTTGTCTTCGCCTCCCAGGTGCTAGAATTAAGGCCACCACAGTTGACCCTAATGTTTAACTTTTTAAGGATCTGCAGGTGTTTTGAGAGCGTTTTGTAGTTTAAACTGGGCTGTTTTGTTTCTGTTTTGTTTTGCTTTTGAGATGGTATTTTACTGTGTAGCTCTGGCCGTTCTGGGACTCAGTCTGTAGACCAGGCTGGCCTTGAATTCAGTGATCTGTCCACCTCTGCCTCCCAAATGGCCTTAATTCTCACGTGACCAAAGATGACCTTGAACTCAAGGCCCTCCTACCTTCACCTCCCAGGCACTGAAATTATGGGCATGAGTCACGGCGCTGGGATTGTGGATTGTGCAGTGCTAGAGACTGGATCTAAGACCCGCCTGTACTAGGCAAGCACCCTAGCGACTGAGCTATATACCTCAAACCCCTTCCAGACCAGCTTTGGTTTTTTGTTTTTAATAAATGTTTATTTTACATTGGATACACTTAATACAAATCTCACTAGAAAGTGAGTATAGCCAGGCAGTGGTGGTGCACACCTTTAATCCCAGCACTCGGGAAGCAGAAGCAGGTAGATTTCTGAGTTCGAGGCCAGCCTGGTCTACAAAGTGAGTTCCAGGACAGCCAGGGCTACACAGAGAAACCCTGTCTCGAAAGAAAAACCAAAACCAAAACAAAACAAAACAAAAAACCCCAAACAAACAAAAAAGAAAGTGAGTATAGTTCATATTAGGTTTTTTTTTTCATGAATTTTTTTCTTTACTTATAGAGACACAATTACATCATTTCCCCCTTCCTTTTCCTCCTGTCAAACTCTCCCTCCTTGTTCTTTTTTCACTTCATAGCCTTTTTCTCTTTTTTGTTTTTGGTGTTTTTGAGACAGGGTTTCTTTGTGTAGCCCTGCTGTCCTGGAACTAACTTTGTAGACCAGGCTGGCCTCGAACTCAGAAATCCACTTGCCTCTGCCTTCCAAGTGCTGGGATTAAAGGCGTGCGCCACCACATCCGGCTAATAGCCTTTTATTATGAATTGCTGTTACATCTGGGTATGTGTATGAATATATCTCTGAATATAGCTTGTTTGGTCTGTATAGTGTTAGATATGTTTTCAGGGCTGACTATTTGGTATTGGATAGCAACTGGTGTGCTCTGTCCTGAAGGAGACTTCCTCCTCCTGCTCTCAGTATTCCTTGGTTGCCTGTAGTTTTTTGCTTGGGTTGAGGCCTCAAGTCCCTTCACACCCACCCACTCACACACCCACCCGAATACACCCACACTTTGGCGTCTTCATATTCAGCTCTTGTCTGGGCAGTCATGTTGGTGAGACTTTATGGGTGTAGCTTCTGACAGTGCTAGGAAACAGTCTCGTAGCAAACTCCCTGATCCTCTGGCTCTATCCCACCCCTTCCTCCTTAAGGTTCCCTGAGATTTATAGGTGCTGCAGTGACTGGGTTCCACATCTCTGCATCTTGATTGGCTGTCGTTTTCTGTAATGGTCTCTGCTGCATAGAGAAGTTTGCTTGATGACTCTGGAAAGGGTTGGGAAGTCTGGCTGGATAGAACGGTTGGACGCAATGCAGAAGGACTTGTGTGGTTGCAAGTCCGGACCAGTCATTTTGTTTTTAGGTTGAACAATCTCTCATTTTGTAGCCCAGGCTAGCCGTGAGCTCCAGGTGTGTCTACTTCCCACATGCTGGCATCGTCACTGCTGCTCTTGGCTTGCCAGACTGTGTTAAAACAGACACATTGTTTCACATGCCTGTGGGAACTGACATCTTCCTGTCTTTGCCAGCACTTGTTAACTCTTGCAGTCTTCCTCATCCTACTGCATGAGAAGCAACACCTCATCACAGTTTTGATAAACAGGTCCATGACTGATGTCTCGCTGAGGGCTTAACCTTGAATCTTTCTAGAATTCTGGGAGAGAAACTAAATTCATCAGGCTTACCACTCTGACATGGAAACATTTATCACTGGATATTAAGGGTAAAAGCTACCCAGAAAAGACTGGCAGCTGGGGTCACACACCTGTGGTCTCCGAATTAGAGAAGACTAAACTCTAAGGACTTCCAAGTTCAAGGCCAACTCAGGCAACCTAGTGGTCCTTGCTTCACATGTGCAACATGCAGTTAATAACACAAACTTAATAACACCTACTTAACATTTTTTAACATTTTTTAAAAATAAGTTGACTGAGGCAGGTGGATTTCTGAGTTCCAGGCCAGCCTGGTCTACAGAGTGAGTTCCAGGACAGCCAGGGCTATTCAGAGAAACCCTGTCTCAAAAAACCAAAATAATAATAATAACAATAAGTTGAAAGATGGGATTTTTTTTTTTAAATTGGGGAGCCATTCGGCCAGGAGACCTGCCTGCAAACCTGATGGTCTAGATTTCACCCCCAGGACTCATGGAGAAGGAGGGCAACCAGCTCCTGCTGTTGACCTCTGACCTCCACATGAGCACACACAGGCAGACACACTCAAACAAAAGTAGATGTAGCAGTTTCTGGGTTATTTTTGTTTTTTGGTTTTTTTTTTTTTGGTTTTTCGAGACAGGGTTTCTCTGTTTAGCCCTGGCTGTCCTGGAACTCACTTTGTAGACCAGGCTGGCCTCGAACTCAGAAATCCGCCTGCCTCTGCCTCCCAAGTACTGGGACTAAAGGCGTGCGCCACCACGCCTGGCTGGTTTTTTTGTTTTGAGACGGAGTCTCATCAGTGGCCCTGGCTGACCTGAATTTCCTGTGTAGATCACACTGGTATCAAACTCACAGAGACCCATTTGCTCTGCCTCCCTAGTGCTACAGTTAAAGATGTATCTTACCATGCTTAGAAAATAAATGTAATTACAATTATTTTTTTTTAGCTTGGAAGAGATGTCTCAGCAGTAAGAGAATGCTGCTCTTGCAGGAGACCTGGCTTTGGTCTTCAGCACCCACAGGGCAGGTCACAACTGTCTGTAATTCCAGTTCCAAAGGAACGGATACCGTATTCTGACCTCACGGGCACTGCATACATACGTGTGGTACACAGACATGTCTTATGTGTATTGGTGTTTTGCATCCATGTATAAATGAAAATGTTTTTTTTTTTAATTTACATGTATTTTTTAATTTTTACTACTTGGTTTATTTATTTTTGTTTGAAACTACATACTCT
The DNA here is from genome assembly GCF_978045245.1 of Mus caroli. Lineage (NCBI taxonomy): Eukaryota > Metazoa > Chordata > Mammalia > Rodentia > Muridae > Mus > Mus caroli. The sequence goes on from NW_028227272.1 coordinate 17,383,402, forward strand.
CCATGTATAGTCTTAGCTAGTCTGGAACTTGCTATGTAAAACATGTTGGACTTGAGCTCAAAGAGATCTGCCTCCTTCTGCCTCCCAAGTGTGAGGATTAAAAGCATGCACCACTACACCCAGCTTACATTTTTTAAAATTATTTATTTTATGTGCATTGGTGTTTTGCCTGCATGTATGTCTGTGTGGGTGTCAGATCCTGGGAACTAGAGTTACAGACAGTTGTGAGCTGTCATGTGGGTTCTGGGAGATGAACCTGGGTCCTTTGGAAGATCAGCCAGTGTTTTTACCAGCTGAGCCATCTCTCCAGACCAAGATTATGGGCTGTTTTTGTTTTTTGGGTTTTTTTTTTTAGCTGCAAAAAAGATGTTTGTCTTTTTTTTTTTAAGATTTATTTATTTTATGTATGTGAGTACACTTAAGAGGGCATCAGGTCCCATCTCTGCAGCCCTGATTGTCGTTTTTAACAGATAGTGTAGAGGAGGGGTATACTGAGTATCACCAGACGGAGGACATGCAAGGCTGAGTCTAAGCATTCACTTGTGTAAGAGAAACACATTTCTTTTTGTTAAGTTTTGTTAAATTTTGTCATTTTGTTAAGTCGGGGTCTCCCTACATAACACAAAATTTTTACATAGGCTGGCTTCAGCCTCCTAAGTGGTAGGATTGTGGGTATGTTCTCACACTCAACATAAAGTTAATTGTTTTACTGCTTTTGTGTGTGTGTGTGTGTGTGTGTGTGTGTGTGTGTGTGTGTGTGTAATGGACTTTGTTATGATATAAGTTTTATTAGGATTTCTTCCGAGAGTATGGGCAAGGAGCTCTTTTCAGAAGATCACTAGTGGCTACACTACTGAAGAACATGTCTTTTCCTCTCCTAGCAACCGTTAGTTGCCTCTAAACCCTCAGTGACAGGAGCTCATGATCAGCCCCTTCAGCCTAGGCGCAGACTCGTGCACATCCAGAGCAGTAATCCCAGCAGTCTGGCCAGGGTCATGGCCAGGTCAAGCCTAGAAGACTTGTGTTCCATAACACTCCACCCCGTGCTCTAGCTCCAGCTCCTTCTGCTGTCTCTTCTCTTCCTTGTGTCCCTGAGCCCTTGAGGGGATGTTACATCCTGTTTATGTTTAGACTCAACAGTGACTTGCCATCAGCACTTTGACAAGTTAGTAGTCTCTGTAGTTACTGCTTCTCAGATTGTAGCTGACTAACCTATGGGGATAAACATAGTTATTTAGAAGGCAATTGATTGTCACATGGTGATGATTTAACAAATAGCTGTGCCTTTCACACTAGAGCTAATGACCTCTGGGGGGCCTGGTTTACAGTACAGATGCAGGTCCCTCCTGTGGAGCAGGCCTCACTTCCAGTCAGGCAGCAGTTGATTATCCCATCATAGACTTGCAAGTGAGCACTCCTGGCCTGTCTTCAGTAGTGCAGCACACAGACCCATGGTGGCAGTTCTCCCCAGCAGCCTGCTGAGCACCTCCCAGCACCAAGGGCTAGCCAGCAGGAGCTTCGTTACCTGTGTTGTTTTCTGACCACCAGCTTGCAGGGAGGTAGCCCAGCCCTGGCACTGGGACTTTAGTAACCTGTAGGCTCTTGGATCAGCTGTAGCCACACACACAGTTTCTCTGTAGCCCTGCTGTCCAGGATGACTTGGAACTCAGAGATCCCTCTGCTTCCCGAGTACTGGGTTAAAGGTGCGCACCACCACCACCACCACCCAGGTTAAACTTTAATTTCTTTAATTAGCTTAATAAGCATCAGGTTTCCTTGTCTTTTCTATGCATCTTTTCGTTTTTTCCATACATTAGTTCCATACATTTTAACCCTTCCCCCTCATCTTCCCTGCTTAAACTTTTCTATCCAAAGTGTTTTCTTCTCAGCTTTGATATCTTGTTAAAATAATCATTTCTCCATCTCTCCTCTCAGACCTGAACTAAAACCGGTGGACAAGGAATCCGAGGTGGTGTTGAAGTGAGTGCTAAGCCGGGGGAGCTGACGGGGAGCTGACAGGGGCTTGCATTCCCCGCTGCCTACATCCACACTCCACCTAAGCTGTGGGAGCTTGCATTCCCGGCTGCCTACCTCTGCACTCCACCCTTGCACCTCCTACAGGTTCCCCGATGGATTTGAGAAGTTCTCACCACCAATTCTGCAGCTAGATGAGGTGGATTTCTACTATGATCCTAAACACAGCATCTTCAGTCGCCTGTCTGTCTCTGCTGATCTTGAGTCCCGCATCTGTGTGGTATGGTTGCTCTTTTGTTGAGTGCCCTAGGAGTTGTCTTCCTGAACAGGCGTGGATTGGGCCAGTCCTGACGCAGTATAAGCTGGAGTACAGAGAGAAGTGGACAGGGCCTAGACAAATTTTGTAAATTGAGAGAGCAGTGATTTACCTTATTGTCCTTGGTTCTGAATTAGGACAGTCACAAGACATTGAAGCAAGAACATAGGCTAAGGCTCAGGGGGATTTTTTAGCTTGATTTTAGGGAAATTTCCTTTTCCTCTAAAGGCAGGTAAAGGTTGGGGAGATAGCAAGTTAAAAGTACCTTCTGCCCAAATTTGAGGGCCAGATTCAGTCCCCAGCTCCTCTAGTTCCTTAGATAGAGTGTTTTGGTTGTAAGGCCAGGACTACCCGGGCTGCTCTTCCTCCTTCCCTTCTGTGTCCCTACATGCACAGTCACTAAGCTCATGCTTCCTACAGGTTGGGGAGAATGGGGCTGGGAAATCTACTATGCTGAAGCTGCTCATGGGGGACCTGTCTCCTGTTCGGGGTATCAGGCATGCCCACAGGTAATGGATTCCCCCCATGAACTGTATGCACACTCACCTCACACACATTCAGCTGCCTATACTACTCCACAGCCCATAGGTAATGGACCCCACTCCATGAACTATACGCACACTCATACACATTCAGCTGCCTATACTACTTCACAGCTGTGCTTCCTACCTTCATTTTTGCCTCCAGGAATCTGAAGATAGGCTATTTTAGCCAGCACCACGTGGAACAGCTAGACTTGAATGTCAGTGCTGTGGAACTCCTGGCTCGAAAATTTCCTGGTATGTTGGGGTACAGTTTGCAGTAAGTGTTTTACCTGACCCTTGCAGCTAGGCCTGTCTTGGGTCAGTCTAGAGACGTCTCCCTAAGTCTAGATCTAAGAACATGGGCACTGAGAAGGAGAACCTAGGAAGTAACCAATGAGTTGGGTCAAGAGCTAATCTAATGTTGGGGCCTTTTCCAGGGCTACCTGAAGAGGAATATCGTCACCAATTGGGCCGGTATGGCATCTCTGGAGAACTGGCCATGCGTCCTGTTGCGAGCTTATCTGGGGGCCAGAAAAGCCGGGTAGCCTTTGCTCAGATGACCATGCCTTGGTGAGTCTATTTGGGGAGGGGAGGAATGTCTTGCCTTTTCATTTCTCCTTCCCAGTACAAAATGATTCTTTCTTCTTTGTGCCATAAGAATTCATTTTCTACCATCTTATAACAAGTGTTCTCCCTTTCAGCCCCAACTTCTATATTCTGGATGAACCCACAAACCACCTGGACATGGAGACAATTGAAGCTTTGGGCCAGGCTCTCAACAACTTCAGGGTGAGCATATCCTTGCCTGCTCTTCTTCCTTAGGGCTCTGCACCCTTGGTATCTTATCCCTTGAGCACTTGTGTTCTGTCTTTCAGGGTGGTGTAATTCTGGTATCTCATGATGAGCGCTTCATCCGACTGGTGTGCAAGGAGCTGTGGGTGTGTGAGAACGGCAGTGTCACTCGGGTTGAGGGAGGCTTTGACCAGTACCGGGCCCTCCTCCAAGAACAGTTCCGTCGGGAGGGCTTCCTCTAGAGGCCCCAGTTGAGTAAGGACTGTGCCTCGGACGTGGACTGGTTTTGCAAGATCCCTGAGCTACCATGTAGGCAACCAACTCCAAGCTTAGGACTTTCCCTACTTGGGGACAGCCTTATTTCCCAAATTTCTCTTTTCCTTTCAACTGGAGCATCCTCTGCACAATGTGAGGAGACCTATCCAAGGGCCTGTGAAACAGTCCTGAAGGAAAAGGATAGGGGATGCTATCTGGGGTTATAAGTACCCCACTGCCCAGCTTGGCAGGGCCCAACATGGCTGCTGTGTAAATTAAATCCCCTCCTGGATCTCTTTTGCCTCTCTGCTCGTTCATGGGCAGGGCTTGCAATGGTTTTCTGCTCTGGGTTCTGGGCTCTCTGGTATTTTCCTGTGATGTGACAGACAAAGCAGCAGCAGTCCAGCCTTCCTCTTGTTGGGCAATGTCATCTGTCTGTCCCTTAGGTGGACTTGAGCTGGGGGGTGGAGAAGGGTGTATTGGGATTGTTCTGGTGCTCACACCCTAGCCTGAAATTCACCTCCGGGGGGGGGGGGGAGGTGAGAAGAGGGTCGTGGGCTCTACTGTCTCAGCCCCTGCTGCTTGGGAGTTTGAACTGACTGGATTCTGGCCTCACACGGCTCACCAACTGCTTTCTGGGATCTCTGGCCCTGTCTCTCATTTCTATAATCTGGACCTTTAGGGCACTAGAGAAAACCATTGTTGTTCCCAGTTTGCATTAGTGATTTAATGTTCTTGTTTTCCCTCTAACCATGTAGAAGCAGCCTGGGAAGTAGGGAATTGTCTAACTGAAAAAAAAAAAAAAAATAGGACACATGATTCTTTTCAAATAAAGCAGACTTGTAAGAGAGGAGGACACGTGCAAGAGCATGTGCCTGTGGTCCAGGCACATTGAGGGCGAAGCCAGAGGCTCATCTGAATCCATGTAATCCATGAATCTCCTGGCCTGTGAGACCTGCCTGTTGTATAGAAGAGGGAAAAGAGATGTCTAACAGGAGTCTGGCCTGAAAGTTAGTTCTCAAGGACTTAGCTGCTATAATTAATTGGTATGTAGAAGACATTAAAATGGAGTCAACATAGGGACTGTCTCAGCCTACTGGAGATTGTGGTCATGAATCTCAACCTCAGATCTTCTCTGAGCTATGCTGAATGTTCAGTGGTTTGGGAAGAGAGGTCTGTGAGATAAGGGAGGATGTGTGAGCTAGCCTTGAATGTAACAGTTCCTTACAAAAAACTAAAACAGGGAAAGGGTTATGTTGCCTCATGGTTTTAGAGGCTTCAGCCATGAGCACTTGACTGTGTTACTCACGTGCTTACAGTGGGACAGAACATGGTGGGGGGGTGGGGAATGTGCCAATACAGCAGCTTAGGAGGGAGATCTCACACTTCCTACAATGTGCACCTAGGACCTGCTCGCTTCAACTAGATCCTCCTAAGAATGCACATGAATTGTGTGCACCCCAGCACTGATTCCTGTGCACCCCAGCACTGATTCCTGTGATCCCTGTGCATGGCTTTGCAAGTCACTAGTGATTTGAGATTTTTCAGACAGGTAATTCTTTTCCAACTTGGGGAACCAGTGGCCCCATGCCTGTCAGTCTTGTGAGCTTAGTCCCTGAATCCCTTTTAGCTGGTAAGCCCTCTAGGAGTCCTGCAAGTGCTTAAGGTCCCTGGAAGAGCTTTGAGCACCAAGAACATTGGAAGTTGAGGTGGTGTGAAAGGCTCAGCACATACTAGTATCAGTGGGAGGGACCACGTTAGTCTGATTTTTCAAATCCTACTTTAATAAGGGTTCTTAATCACCTTAACCTCCCTTCTGGCCTACCACTCACCAGAGGTAGTGAAAAGAAAGGTTATTAGGACACAGGAGAAGCAGTTCAGTCCACTAGCAAACCACCGAACACAAATTAGTAGCTTCATTCCAGTCTACTCAGCAGACACCACACATGAACCAACAATGGCAGCTTGATCCAGAATAAACCTCGAGACTCCACTGATCACTCTGAGTCTGAGGAAGCAGCAAGAAGCCACTGAATATCATGAGGTTTTTGGCAAGTTACTCTCTACAAGGCCATGACAAGCAAAGACCAGCAAAGTGATGCAAGGCGAACCAAAGCCTGAGCCTTGTCCCACCATCTGTGGTCATATTTATATTCTTTATAAATATCACACTTCCTCTCACGAGTCTACTTCAACAAAACCACCTCTCACCTGTGTCTGCCTCAGTGTTCTTTCATGTGTCAGCTTTAGCAAATATCCTTTCACCCGTCTGCCCCAGCAGAACATCATTATGACTTAACTGAGTCTCCAAAGAAACCAGAAATTTCCACTTCAGGCCACAGTAGAAGCTAAGTAAAGCAAACCACATAACCCCCTGGGTTCTTTGTGGCACTGTTACGGACTGGCCACCACACAGTATGAAAATGAAATTCAGCATGGGCTTAGTGTGTACCCAAGCTGACTGTAAGGACTGGGAAAAGACATTTCCAAAACTAATCATGGGCCAGTCTCCTTCACATGTGCTGGAGCCTTCCAGAAAAGAGATGGCACTCGGTGACTACAGTGTATGGCCTATGACATGCTCAGGTGTACAGTGAGGTAAGCCTGCTTGTGCTGTGAGAATGCTGGAGATGAGATGGCAGTGCCAGCCAGCCCTGTGTCAGAAAACACAAGAGGAAAGGACCCCAGGACTGGCAGGGACTCTGCCTCAACAACTACCCACTGCACTGGCTAGTTCGGTTGGAAAGCAAACTTACCAGCCTATCCTGAAGCTGTTGAGCCTACATCAAGTCTTGAGTTTTTCAGTGGCTAGTCAGTGAAGGCTGCAGTCTTCACTAAAATCCTGGACTCTGCCTCTCTTGGCCGGACTAGACTCATCAACACCACATGGATAGCTTGGCTGCTCCTCAGAAGTCATGGTTTCCTCAGTATAGTTCTTGCAAGGCACTTAGGCCAGTTGACAAGTTGTTCATCTCCATATGCTATTGGTGCCTTGAGATCTAGTGGACATCTTGCTAGGTTCCCTCTGGCCCAGATAACCTGGAAGTCAAGTGTAGCTGAGGATAAGGTAGGATAAGAGACCACACCCTCAGACCATGTCTGTGCCAATGCTGGGATTGATCATAGGCACTGGAGATGCTGCATAAGCACTGCCCTAAATGAGTTTGGTCTTACACTCAGCTCTTTGCATTTTAGTTTGTTACATGTATGTGTACATTTGCATGTGTGTTGGTGGACACACGTGTGGGTATGTATGAGTGCATCCCTGTGGAGATCAGAGGACGACCTCAGGAGTTACTCCTTGGGCCCTTTGACCTTTTGAAACAGTCTATCATTCTCCTGGAACTTTACCAAATAAACTAGATTAGCTGGCCAGCAGGGTTCCAGGAGCCAACATCACTCAAATTATAGGCACACTACCCTGCATGGCCTTTTATGTGGTTTGGGGGATCAAACTCAAGGTCCTCTTGCTTGTAAGACAAGCACTTTAGCAACTGACCTGTCTCCCTACCCCTCCCATTTGTTTTTAACTCATAAACTAAGGAGCCCAGTATGGAGTAAGAAGGGTATATTACATCTCTCAACACCTTGTTTTCCCTAATCAGTAAAACAGGAATAACAGTGTATTGGAGAGTTGTACATTGTTGTGCCCAGGATTAAAACAAATGCATTATTGGAAGGGACATGGGCAGTGAGCATAGGCTCATGCAATCCAAGTTTATCAGTCAAAGTGTAATCACATGCCCCTAATAACTGTTAAATAGGTGACACAAGGAAAACTCCCACTATGGCTTTGTCACTTGTGGGCTTTGTCACTTGTAGTCTGGGCCCAGGGATGTTTCCAGGTTCTTGGATCTTTATTCAAGAATGAAATGAAAGCCTCAAAAGTAGCAAGAGAATTTTATTTAAAGCAAAGCAATAGAAAAGGCTGAAGAGAGCAGCAGGCCACATGAGTGTAGGTAGAAGGGCCCTGATGGCAGTCGGGACTGCCTTTTAGAGAGATTAGAGGAATTCGGTTACTAGGGTGTATGCTTCTATTTTGTCTGACAGGCTTGGGTTGCATGAGCCTGTGTCAACTGCACATGTCCCTTTCCATAATGTGTTTGACTGTAATCATGTGCACACCCAATAATACACAGGCTTAAGATGGTAAATGGAGGATGTCCCTAAAAGTTTGCCTGTAGACGCAGTTCTGCCTTGCTGATCGTGCACCCCAAGGCAATCCAGGCTAGATTGGCTCTCCTTCCCTTGTACCTAGATATATTGGAAATACATTTGAATAGAAATTGATCTGGACATGGTAGTACATGCCTTTAACTCTAACACTTGAGAGACAGAAGCAGATGACTCTCCATGAGTAGTAGCCTGATTTTCATAGTTCAGACCAGCCAGGGCTACACAGTTAGACTTTCTAAAAACAAAAGAAACTGTCCATGTTTGATCATAAAATAACAGTAGTTATTCCATTGTCCAGAGTGGGGATGTATGAACAGCTTAGTGCTAGTGGGAGTCCTGGGTTGCTAGGTGCACTGCTCAGAGAGGAGTGTGGTTGCTAAGATACACTTCATGCCTGCCTTCCTGTTTCTAGTATCTCACAGCTTAGTCATTATAATAATCATTACTATTTGTTGTGAGCTGCAGGATTTATTGACTCTTGTTCTTGTTAGGCTTTGGTTTTGTTTGGCTTAACTTATGCCTGGACAACATGTTTCTTGCTTTAGCCTGATCTTGTCTAAGTGTATGTTCAGGACCTCCCATATACACCACACACACACACACACACACACATTCATTGGAGGCCAAGCAGACCGAATGGATGTCAACAATATCAGCCTCCTGCTGGATCAGATAGGTTATCTGCTGTGGCCTTTTGCATCAGTGCTCTTGATCAGGTGTCAAGTGTGCTCTAGAATGGCCATGGGCTAGATGTTACCAAGAGCACTTTGCTTTATACCAGTGTCTACCACAGAGGACTTCTGCTGGTGGGAAGAGCAGATTCAGGTGAAGAACACATTCCACGGTTTGATGTCTGATGGTGTTTAGAAGTCATAAGTGGGCAATAATGCCCACAGGGTCTCACTCAGTCCTACAGTGTACATGGAGTCATTTTCCTGAATCTGCTGGTAGTCACAGCTTAGGGCCAAAGGACCTCCTCCATTAGGGAAGGCAGCATTGGTGACTGACATAGGCACCAGCTTGGACAGGTGGAACCACAACCACAGCTCCTATGCAGCCTTCTAGGACTCAGCACAATGGGCTGGATTTGCACTGCACCAGAAGGTCTGATTCTCCCGCTTCTCCAGACTTACCACAAACTGTTAGGCTCTGCAAGCAACAGGATGTGTCTTGCCAGCACCATCACAACTGTTTTTAGACAAGGTCTCAGTATAGCCCAGGGCTGCCCAAACCCTCACTATTTAGCCACAAGTGGCCTTACTTAATCTCCCTTCTGTCTCCCAAATGCTATGATTTACAGATATGTGTACCACATCCTGTTTGCTTTACTGATTTTAATTTTTTTAAATTACATTTATTTGTACATGTATTTACATGTACATATGTCTACACATACCACACTGCACCTGTTGTAGTTGGAGGACAACTTGCAGGGGTTGGTTGGTTCCTTCCCACTGAGTGGTCCCAGGTGAACTCAGGCCGTCAGGCTTGGTGAGAAATACCTTAATGCACTGAACCATTGCACTGGCTTTGCCTTATTGATTTTTAGTGAGCTATGGCTTGTAATGCTATGTGACTAGAAACCACTACATTTAGTCAGATTCCACAGTCAAAATGAACACCCCTTTGTATTGTTGGGCCCAGAAAGAACCTAATCTTGGGCTCTCCCACTGTAAAGATGTTTTCTTCTGACTCTTCTGCACATGCACACATGCACACACCCACACACACCACACACATCTAGTTTTTCCTGGGTGCTCTATTCCAGACCTACTCCACCATTCACTACTTCATAGAGCTCCAAGTTTTTGTTCTCCTGTCTCCCCATGTGCCCCTCCTCCTCTCCGAGGCTTGTGACTCTCCCTCGCCTGGGTTTTGTACCACTATGCCAGGGATGCGGCTGTGTTGTTTTATGAAGACTGGCTCTCATGTAACTAAGGTTGCCCTTGATCTTGATGACAATCCTGCTTTGCCTCTCTGGTGCTAGGATTATAGCACTAAGCCTGGTCCCCATTGGCCAATTTATTTACTTACTTAATCTTATTTGTTGTTTGTTTGCTTGTTTTGAGACAGGGTCTCACTCTGTAAACTACCTCTGGCTGTCCTGGAACTCTGTAGTCCAAGACGACCTCAAACTCACAAAAGATTTCCCTGCCTCCGCCAACCAAGTGCTGGGGTTACACGAGTGCACAACCATGCCTGGTATCAGCTGACTTGGTTGGTTGGTTGGTTGGTTGGTTGGTTGGTTGGTTGGTTGGTTTGAGACAGGATCTCACAATGTATCTCTGGCTGTCCTGGAACTCACTTTTTAGACCAAGCTGGCCTTGAACCCAGAGATCTGCCTGTCTCTGCCTCCCAAGTACTGGGATTAAAGGTGTGGCCCACTACTGTCAGCTGAATTTCTACTGGTGTTTCGAGACAGGGTTTCTCTGTGTAGCCCTGGCTCTCCTGGAACTCACTCTGTAGACCAGGCTGGCCTCGAACTCAGAAATCTGCCTGCCTCTGCCTCCCAAGTGCTGGGATTAAAGGCGTGCGCCACCACTGCCTGGCTTGTTCATCCCCTTTTAGCCTTTTTGTTTAGTTTAGGACCCAGCACTGGAGTGGCACTGCCCACACCTATGCTGTATTCTCTCACCTCAGCTATCCCAGTAATAAATTGCCTACAGAGGCTTCAGAGACGGCTTAGGAGTCAAGAGCTCTTCCAGGGGACCTGAGCTTAGATCCTAGTACCCATGTTGGACAGCTTACAACTGCCTGAGTCCAGATCCAAAGAATATTCTTTGGCCTCCATTGGCTCCTACACACAGGTGACACACACACACATATTTTTTTAAAAAAAGAAATTCTCGTAGACATGCCAGAGGTTGGTCTCCTGATTGACTCTAGATCCTACCAAATTCACAATATTAACATGAAAGTCCCTAAGTAATCACAGTTGCTAACCTAACTTACTGGACATGAGCCCCAAGAAAAGAAATGGTATTTTGTTTTGTGGATATTTGAGACAGGGTTTCTCTGTAGCCCTGGCTGTCCTGGAACTCAGGGTAGAGCAGGCTGGCCTTGAACACCCTGAGATCCATCTGTTTCTATGCCTCTACCTCTCAAATGCTGAAATTAAAGGTATGTACAACAACTGTCCAGCACAGACATGTTGGTTGACTTAGCATGCATGATTTCATGATTCTAGAGGTCTGCCTTCCTGCTGAGTCAGACCTGGGTTTGATGTGTCAGAGGAGTTTGAGGTGACTGTTTCTCCTCCAACTGGGCTGCCTCTCAAAATAGGCCACCTAATCACTACTGAGTACAGGCCTTAGGACCTTCCTCCACCTCACAGTATGGCTGTTGACTGGGACAGCCACAAGCAAGCCTTCTCAGGACAAGTGGCTGCTGAGGAAAGAACCTGCCATCCGATCGGACATTTCCTACATGTTCTTTCTAGAGGCTTACTCTTCCCCCTGTAAACTGATGTGCCAAGGGCTGGAGATGGTTCAGTAGCCAAATACTTGCTTAGCAACTCAACCAGAGAGGATGGTTATGTTGATTCCTTGTCTTCTCTGTCTGACTTATGTTTATTATGTTATAAAGCTGTCGGAAGTAAAGCTCAAAGAGATGCACACTCAGTGACAACTGCCACCGCCTTTCCTCCTGTTGATGGCTTTTTGGATTGTTCATCAATTGTACCTCAGTGGTTCACTGGGCCTGGGTCCACTGACTTACATGCTGTTCTTTCCCTCAGAGGTCACTGTTCCTACAAGGATAAAGTTGAGAGGCACGCCTGCAGGAACATAATGCGGTCTGGAGTGTGCCCCATCACCACCAGATACCCCAACCCTGCCCCTCCCAGTTTGACTGATGGGCTCCTGCGCTGGCAGCCTGTCATGTGCTTCAGTGCCTCTCTGCCCTGCCAGATCTCATGTATCTCAGCAAAGCTGAAGCTGGTTTTGAGGAGTGCATAGTAAAGCCACATCATCACTAGTGTCAGGGTGGGTGGGTGTGTTAGGTTGTGCAGGAGTATGACACTGTAGGTAATGTGTTAGTGTCTTTGTATACGTGTTGCAGTTTTTCTCTTAGCCTGGCTAGCTAGCGAATTATTAAGTCTGGGCTATTAACAAAAATTTAAGGGCACAACAACTGAGCAGTATTAATCGATTTTTATCCTTTGTGCTAATCTGGCTACCTCCCAGCTGAAATCACCAAGATACTTGCATTTCATGGCTTTCTCTCCTGGACTCTCTCCCCATGGCTAATCCCTACTTCATCACTCTCCTACCCTGCCTAGGAGGAAGTCCATCCCTATTCTCTCCTCTGCTCAATCATTGGCTGATCAGCTAGCTTTACTGACCAATCAGGGAATAATTGGGGAACAATGTTATACAACATTGAGACAAGAGAGTCTTAGAGTAAGGATTGCAACCAGATATGGGGACACAAGACTAATATAAGTATAATCTAAATTTACACAGTACACAATAACATTATGCCTACAGTAATGTACACCAAAATATTCTAGGAGGTGGTGAGAAGGCTAGGCTGATTCCATGACGGGCTTCAAATTGGCAGTTAAGGAGACTGGGCAAGTCCAGGCCTCAGGAGCTGCCCTGTCACCAGGCCTGAGGCAAGGACAGTGGGTCAGCAGGAGTTTCCAGCCCCCACACGCTGGTAATGGAATGTCCATAGAGATGGTCTCAACAGATAACACAGAGGTCACCTACCCTGGAATTCCCTAATATGCTTTAAATCAGGCCTGCAAGCTGACTTGGGGATCTCTCTGTCTTGGTAATGGGAGACCCCAGCATGCTGAACTGCTGCAGAATAAAACACTTTTTGCATTTACATACTATTTGAGTCTAGGGTATCATTCCATTCGTGGACCCTTACAGTGGGACATCAAATGGTTTCATGGAGAAATAAGGTTTTTTGTTCTACATTAGGGAGAGGTCCCTCCTCTTCAGCTCCTCAGATCCCAATCTGGGAAACAATCTTCCACCATGGAGAGGATCTCAGATCTGGGCTCCAGAGAGGAAACAGGTAGAGCAAGCAAGAATTTATTTTTAGCAGGCAAGAAAAAGTAGCAATCGGCCCTTCTGAGAGAGCAGTGCAGGGCCCCCTGGAGGGTTAGCTGCCCAGGACCACTCTGCCACTTCTCACTGTGCCTTCCCCTGGAGACCTTACCTGTAATGAGGTCTCTTACAGTTGGGTGCATAAAGGAGTGACTACGCAGATAGTCGAGAGACTTGCTCTAACGGAAAGGTAAGGGTGCCTGCTCCTCAAAGGGTTACTTCTGTCCTCCAGAGTACTTCTTACTGCAGCCTGACTGAGACGGGCTTGGTTATTTTTCTCGGCACTCTGGCCAACATCTTATCTGATTAACATAGCTGTCTCATTGTCTTACCTTCCCCAGTCTTTCCAGATTCAGTGTTTTAACTCTGACATCTGTGTTTCAATTTTCCTGTTAAGTACTTTTTTATTCCTCTGTGTGTGTGTGTGTGTGTTGTGTATATGTGGTACGTGCATGTGCGTGCACGTGAGGAGAACAAAACAGGACATCAGATGTCTTCCTTTGTTTCTCCTCACATCATAGCCCTGAACCAGCACCTCTAGTTAAGGCAGAAGCTCCCAAGTTAATCTAGGCTGACTGGCCAGCAAGCTCTTGGGATCCTTCTGTCTCTACCCCAAAAAGCTTTGGTTTCAGTCATTCACAGCCGTCCCTAGCTTTTTACATAGGTGCTGGGATCCAAACTCAGGTCGTCATGCCTGCAGAGCAAGTGGCCTTACCCATGGAGCCAGCCTTCATCCACCCTAAAGTATCCTTAAGTATAAAAGTATCAGAACAAGTGCTTCAAAGTTGCTACATCCCCTTCCCGCATATGTATCTATCTTAGTTAGCTCCCTGTTGCTTAAGGAGACAGCCAGTATACATGAGTTTAAAAGCTTTTTTAGATTAATTGCTTGATTGAATTGATTTGGCCATGATAATGTAGGTCGATGGTCTTGCTGGTTGGGGCTCAAAAAAGCTAGTAGAGCCTCAAAGCTTTATAATCTCTCTAAAGAAGATACTGTGTCCACCAATAATCTGTCAGAAAGCCTTAAACAAAGAAGGCCAGAACAAAAGCAACCAAGATTGAGAGTCTTTTTTCTCTAAGTGTCCTGCAAGGCAAATTTGGATACATTGCACAAAAGAAACAGTGCACTAAGAAAAATGAAGAGGCTGCAGAATATTCATCCTTAGAGGATGAAGCCAAACAAAAACACCGGGAGCAGACTGCCAAGAGATGTAGGTTGTCTTTGTTGAGAGCTTCTACGTCTGAGTCCAGTCAAAAATGAGTCCTTACAAGTAACAAGAAGTTGGGGCACAATGTTTTACCCCTTTAATCCCAGCACCCAGACAGCAGGGGCAGGTGGATCTCTGCAAGTTCAAAGCCAACCTAATCTAGACCAGTATGGGTGAGTCGGGGGGACACATCCATCAGAATAAATTTCAAATCCTGTAGCCCCTTGTCTGGTGTCTCCTTTTAAATGCTTTGCCTGCTGACTGCAACACGTGTTCTCTCCTGGGCTGGTTTTATTCCCTGCATCCAGCTCTCCCTTGCAGACATCCCATAGCCCTGGCACCTCGGCCATCTTGGAGGCTCCAGTGAGATCCAAGCTTCACTTTCACAGCTTCATACCTGCCTGGCCTCAAAGGTTTTCCTTAACCATGAAGAAGATGCCACACTGCCTTACTTGGATTTCCTCGATGACTCAAAAGCCAGAAGCACATGGATGTTGCTGCCGGGTTTTACTATCAGCTTTTCCCCTTGAATCACATTAATACCAGCTTTGATTTGTAGTTGCTCTTTAGGAACAGAAAATCACTCAGGCCTTGCTTTCTTTTACAAGTTGGAAGCTTAGCTGTGTGGGGTCTTTCCCTGAGGGCACCCCTTCCCTTTACTGTGTTTAAAATCAGGCCTCACCTGGCAGTGGTGGCGCACGCCTTTAATTCCAGCACTTGGGAGGCAGGGGCAGGTGGATTTCTGAGTTCAAGGCCAGCCTGGTCTACAAAGTGAGTTCCAGGACAGCTAGGGCTATACAGAGAAACCCTGTCTTGAAAAACCATAAATAAATAAACAAACAAACAAACAAACAAAACCAGGCCTCTCACACTTGTCTTTTTTTCTTAAGATTTACTCATTTTATATATGTGAGTCCTCTACTTGCATGTACACATGCATGTCCAGAGAGGGCATCAGATTATGTTACAGATGATAGTGAGCAACTGTGTAGTTGCTGGGAATTGAACTCAGGACCTCTGGAAGAGCAGCCAGTGCTCTTAACTGCTGAGCCATCTCTCCAGCTTCCATCTCTCTCTCTTTGTCTCTTTCAGCATAAGTCTTAGCTCCAACATTAAATCCCGGTGCTCGGGCTGGTGAGATGGCTCAGTGGGTAAGAGCACCCGACTGCTCTTCTGAAGGTCCAGAGTTCAAATCCCAGCAACCACATGGTGGCTCACAACCATCTGTAACAAGATCTGACTCCCTCTTCTGGTGGGTCTGAAGACAGCTACAGTGTACTTATATATTTTAAATAAATAAATTTTTTAAAAAAATCCTGGTGCTCCTTAAATTATACTCTGTGTGTGTGTGTGCACACGTGTGCATGCGTGCCTCATTACTCTTTTTTCACTATAGACCTACATATAAGCGGTCACTAATAACCACACAGCAGAGTCAATATTTGTTCATCTGGAAAGCTCCACCATTAAGGAAAATTGTTACTTTTTAATTTAGCTTCAGGCAGATTCTTAGAAGAAGGGCAAAAGCAGCCACATTCTTCACTAAAATATAACAAGAATGGCCTCTAGCACAGTTGCTAATATTGTTCCCCTCTGCAACATTTTGAGTTGGGACCCCACAGTCTGCACCATTTCAGAACAACTGTTGTCCCAGACCCTACCAGGATGGCCCATTAAACCCATTTAAAATTGATCAATAACTTTCCTAGTTCAAAGTCTTGAAACGATAGCACAGTCAGGCTGGTCACAGCAATAGCCCACTCCCTGGTCCCAACTTCTAAGTTAGTTGTCTATGGTTGTAATAAAGTGCTATGACCAAGCCAATTTATAAAAGAAAGCATTTAAATTTGGATCACAGTTTCAGAGGGTTAGAGTCCATGATGGAGAAGAAGGAGCTTACATCTTGACCAATAGACACAAGGCAGAGAAAGTGCACTGGGAATCACAAGAGTCATTTGAAACCTCAGAATCTGGAGTGACACACTTCCTCCAACAAGACCACACCCCCCAATCCTTCCCACACAGTCCAATACTGGGACCACATACTCAAGCATAGGAGCCTCTGGGGACCGTTCTCATTCACACTACCACACATGAAACCATCTTCTCTTGACTTGGGATGGAGCTCAACTGGTAGAGTACTTGCCTAACACAGAACTCCTGGGTTCCATACACTACCTGTGGGGACCCAGCACTGGGGATGCTGCAGAGTGAGATGCTCAAGGCCAACTTTTTCAGTCTCTTGCAGAAAATCCTCTCACATTTGGATTGGACTTGGTATTGCAGTGACTACACACTTTAGTTAGGAAGCTGATACTGTTTATGATTAAGCCATGCCATCTTTCTGCTTCATTTGGATAACTTAATAAAATCTTTAAAAAAAAAAAAAAAGGAAGTGCCACCACTACCCAGCTGATTTTGTAAATTCTTAGTTAAGTAAATTCTCTAATAATTTATAATTGTGTATGTGTTTGCATGTGTGCATTGGCTGTTGGACACATGTGTACAGGTACACATACCTTGAATCCACTCTCAGCCCAGGTAGACCTTGAGGTCTGCTTACATATTAGCCCTCTGATATCTGGGATTATACAGAGGCTTAAACTATCAGGCTCAGCTTAGATTTCTCTTTGTTGTTTGTTGGATTTTGAGCTAGAATCTCACTCTGTTTCCCTGGCTGGCCTATAGCTTGCTAGTAGACAAGGTCGGCCTCAAACCTGCCGTCCTCAAACTTGCCGTGGTTCTCCTGCCTCTGTATGCATAGTATAAACCACTAGGCCCAGCCTGGCTTTGACCTCTCAGCTCTCCCTAGTTGACAGACTCCTTACTGATTTTTAGTATTCTTGGCTCTCCCCACCATCATGTGAATATCCCTTTAAATTTTAATTCTGTGGCATACACATGCAACCTCAACAGTACAGGTGGAGGCAGGGGATTCAAAGCTGTCCTTGGCTCTGTATCTGTCACTTATTCCTGACCTTGCTCTCATGACTTTCCATTAGTTGGTTTTGGAGGGTTTTGGTTTGTTGTTGTTGTTGTTGTTGTTGTTGAGACAGGCTGGATCTCATTATGTAGCTCTGGCTGTTTTGGAACTTGCTATGTAGACCAGGTTGGCCTTGAACTCACAGAGATCCATCTGTTCTGCCTCTTGAGTGCTGGGATTAAAGGAGCCCTCCACACTAGAGCTGCCATCATCTAAGAGGCAAGCTTTCTCTGTTCTACCTGAAAATTCCCCCCTTGTCATTATCTTTGACAATTCTTCTTTACCCTTTAGATCTCAAATCTCAAGTAGCAGTATATTGATTTCTTTTTGTTTTTGTGTATAATGATTGACTGGTTTTGTGTCAACTTGACACAAGGTAAAGTTATCAGAGATGAAGGAGCTACAGTTGAAGAAATGTTTCCATGAGACCCAACAGTAAAGGCATTTTCTCAATCAGTGATTCAAGTGGAAAGGCCCAGCCCGTGGTGGGTGACATCATCCCTGGGATGGTGGTCCTGGGTTCTATAAGAAAACAGGCTGAGCAAGCCATGGGAAGAAAGCCAGCTCCCATGAAGACATCACCCCACCCCACCCCCTGCCCTGTTTGAGTTCCTGACTTCCTTCAATGATGAATAATGATGAGAAGGGTAAGCCAAATAAACTTTTTCCTCTCCAACTTGTTTTTGGTCACGGTGCTTTGTCATAGAAATAGAAACCCTGACTAAGAGATTATTATAAAAGTGATATGAAGGAGTTTATGTGGGCTTATAGCTCCAGAGGGAAGAGTTCTTTGTGGGGAAGCATGGCAGCTGGCCGAGGCATGGCTGCAAGAGCAGGAAGCTGAGTGACCACAACTCCAGCTGCAAGGATGAAGCAGAGACGGGGAAATGAAAGTAGCATGGGTGGGCTGGCGAGATAACTCAGTGGGTAAGAGCACTGACTGCTCTTCCGAAGGTCCTGAGTTCAAATCCCAGCAACCACCTGATGGATCACAACCACCCGTAATGAGATCTGGCACCTTCTTCTGGCACATCTGAAGTCAGCTACAGTGTGCTTATGTATAATAATAAATAGATCTTTAAATCAATCAATCAATCAATCTTTGGGCAAGAGCGAGTGGGGATGGAGCAAGCAAAGGTCCTGAGTTCAATTCCCAGCAACCACATGATGGCTCACAACCATCTGTACAGCTTCAGTGTACTCCTATACATAAAATAAATCTTTTTTAAAAAAGAAACAGAGCCCTGCTGTATTGTGCGGTGTTGGTGGAAGTGGCAGCAGTGCTGTCTGGGCCCCATCGTTCTACACAGGCATAACGTGGCAGTGGGCTTGTGCTGGGATGAGCGCACAGTGCCAAGCTTGGGGTGGAGTCATGGCCAGTACAGCGGTAGCAGTTGGATTGACCATTGCTGCTGCAGGATTTGCAGGATGTGTAAAGTCTCAAGTAAAACAAGTTTTTCAGTCTACCAAAAATCTGCCTTCAGTGGTGGGTACTATAGAGGTGGGTTTGAACCCAAAATGACAAAATGGGAAGCAGCATTAATATTAGGTGTAAGCCAATAAAGGGACGATCAGGGATGCTCATCACCGGATTATGCTCTTAAATCACCCAGACAAGGGAGGATCTTCTTATATAGCAGCCAAAATCAATGAAGCTAAAGACTTACTAGAAGTACAAACTAAAAAATAAAGTAAACCGGGTGTGATGGCACACGCCTTTAATCCCAGCACTCGGGAGGCAGAGGCAAGGGGATTTCTGAGTTCGAGGCCAGCCTGGTCTACAAAGTGAGTTCCAGGACAGCCAGGGCTACACAGAGAAACCCTGTCTCGAAAAAACAAAAAACAAACAAACAAAATGTAATCTGATGAAAAAAAAAAAAGAAACAGAAAAAGAAAAAGAAAAAGAAAGTAGGATGGGTAATATGCTCTCAAAGCCTTCCTAATGCCCTCCCCCCTTAGGTCTGATTGCACCTCCCCATGACCACCCTGTCTTAGCTTGGGTTTCCATTGCTGTCAAGAGACACCATGAGCAAGGCAACTGTTTGTTTGTTTTTTTTTAATTTTTTAAAAGAATTATTCATGTTATATGTATATGAGTACACTGTAGCTGTCTTCAGACACACCAGAAGAGGAAATCAGATCCCATTACAGATGGTTGTGAGCCACCACGTGAGTACTGAGAATTAAACTCAGGACCTCTGGAAGAGCACTCAGTGCTCTTAACCACTGAGCCATCCTTCCAGCCCGGTAAGGCGACTCTTATAAAGGAAAATATTTGACTGAGGCTGGCATTCAGAGGTCAGTCCATTATGATCACAGCAGGAAGCACAGGAGCATGCAGGCGGACATGGACTGGAGGACGTGACAGTTCTACATAGTCATTCAAAGGAAGCCAGAAGCAAACTGACTTCTGGGCATCTAGGGGGAGGGTCTCAAAGCCCACTCCCACAGTGACACACTTCCTCCATCAAGGCCACACCTCCTAATAGTGCCACTCCCTGGACCAAACATATTCAAACCACCACACACCCCAAAGAGTGTCACCAACTTTGGACTAGGTGAGCCTAAAGGAGAGATTCTCATTCAAGCCACCACACACAGGTTTCGTGGTCCCTACTCAAGGCTCAATCAAACCCCCTTCCTGAAATGCGTACATCTTTGAAACAGTTAAAAATTCAAGTTTAAAAACAAACAAACAAACAAAAACAAAAACACAGGCCGGGCAGTGGTGGCACATGTCTTTAATCCCAGCACTTGGGAGGCAGAGGCAGGCAGATCTCTGAGTTCGAGGCCAGCCTGGTCTACAGAGTGAAATCCAGTTCAGCCAGGGCTACACAGAGAAACCCTGTCTCGAAAAAAACCAACCAACCAAACAAAAACAGATGTAATGGTAGGTGTATTCCTATTCTGGCATTAGGGAGACTGAGGCAGGAGAATCAAATTTGAGGCCAGGCTGGGGCAACAAAGAAAGACCTTGTCTCAAAAACAAAGGCTGGCATGTAGCTCTGTGGGAGAAAACTTGCTGAGCACTGGTGAGAAATCCTGGGTTTAACACCCACTACCAAAAAGTAAACAAAATGAATCTAATTAAACTAAGAAGTATAGTGTGACTGTGAATTCGATTCAAGACAATACCTGATCATGATGGCTCATATCTGCAGTGTTGGGTACTTGGGATATGTGGCAGGGAGGCCACTTGTGCCAACCAATTAGACAGTAGACTGGGCATCATAGCAAGGCCCATCTCAAAACAGCATAGTAATAGTGCCAGTTCTTCCAGAATTAATATCAGGTCTAATGCAATCCTTAGAGTCTCAGCAACTCCCTGCTCCCCTGGGTTTAAAAAAGAGAGAAACGAGTTTGTAATTAAGGACATTGTGGCTCTTCCAGAGGACCTAGGCTCAGTTCCCAGCTCCCACTGGGCAGCTCACAGTTGTCTGTAACTCCAGTTCCAGATGATCCAGTGCCCTCTTTTGAATTCATGGCACCGTGTCTGCACTGGAGCCCCGACCTACATGCAGACAAAATGCATAGGCATACAAATAAATCTTTAGAAACAAAGTATACTCTAATACAAACACTTTCCTTTAAATAAAAATGACTTGCATTTTGCAATCTGAAACTGTGTCATCAAGCTCTGTGACCTCCTTCACAGACTCCAGCTGACAATGTACAACTAACTCTGCAGTGTCCCTGGGCATACTGTAGAGATGTTCTTCTGGTCAGAGTCTCTCTGGCAGCTTCAGGGGCTGTGTTCTTTAATTCACTTTCATTACATTTATTCACTTGGTGGATGTGGGTGTGCACATGGCATGGCGTGTGCAGAGAAGTCAGGGGACAACTTGCAGGAGTCTACTGATGGTGTGTGTGGGTCTAGGACATTGAACTCAGGCTTGGCAGCAAGTGCCTTTCCCTGCTGTGCCAGCCCAGGGGCTGGACTCTGATCAAGTATCTAATCACATACAGGTTTTCCTTTGCTGAGGGAATGTGAACTTGAGAGCTATTGGCTTTCTCTAGTCCAGTGCCTTTGGAGAGGGGGAAGGAGAGTATTCATGGCAAAATCTCACTATGTAGCCCTGGTTGTCCTGGATCTTGCTCTGTAGACCAGGCTGAACTCACAGACATCCACCTGCCTCTGCCTCCCAAGTGATGGGATTAAAGTGTGTGCCACCACAGCCAGCTGTAATTTTTTTATTAAATATTTTATTTATTTACATTTCAAATGTTATCCCCTTTCTTAGTTTCCCCTCCAAAAATCCCCCATCCTCTTCCCCCTCCCCCTGCTCCCCAACCCACCCACTCCTGCTTCCTGGCCCAGGCATTCCTCTATACTGGGGCATAGAACCTTCACAGGACCAAGGGCCTCTCCTCCCATTGATGGTAATGTTTTTTAGAATTATTTATTTTGTGTATATGAGTACACTGTCACTGTCACCACACACACCAAAAGAGGACATTGGATCCCATTACAGATGGTTGTGAGGCACCATGTGGTTGCTTGGAATTGAACTCAGGACCTCTGGAAGAGGAGTCAGTGCTCTTAACCTCTGAGTCAACCTCTTAATCTCCTGCTCCCTTGTAATTTTTTTAAAACTATTTTATGTTAAGGCTGGAGTGATGGATCAGCAGTTACGAGTAGTTGCTCTTCTAGAGGACTGGGATTTAAGTCCCAGCACCCACATGGCAGCTCACAGCTGTCTGTAACTTCAGTTCTGGAGGATCTGATGCCTTCTTTTGGCCTCAGGCATACAAGTGATGCACACACATATATATTCAAGCAGAACATCTATACACATAAAATAAAATAACAATTTAAAATTAGGCCTAGAGAGGTGTCTCAGTGGCTAAGAGCTTCTATTACTCTTCCAAAGGACCTGAGTTTGATTCTCAGCACTCACATCAGGCAGCTCAAAAACTACCTGTGCCTCCTGCTGCAGAAGGACCATGTCTCGGGCCTCTGCATTCACCTGTATAGACATACATAATTTATACATAAAATCTTGTTTTAAATTTAATTTTGTATATTTACGTACTTCTTATGTGTGTGTATGTGTGTCTGTGCACTGGTGTCAGTGGAGGCCAGAGAAGGGTGACTGACTTCCTGGAGCAGGCGGTTATGAGCAGCTTGATGTGGGTGCTGGGAATCAAACTCAGGTCCTCTGAAAAAGCAGCAAGCACTCATAGCCATGAGCCATCTCTCCAGCCCCTATCTGAAATTATCATTTTTTTAAACATTGCATGTGATGTGTGTGTTTCTGTATGTGTGTGGTATGTATGTATGTATGTATGCATGTATGTATGCATGCATGCATATGTGCTCACATGCATGCACCATAGTGCACATGTGGGAGTCAGGACAACTTTGTGGAGTCAGTTCTCTCCTTCTCTGTATGTGGGTTTCAGGGATCAACCTCAGGTCGCCAGTCTTGAGTGGCAACTGTCTTTGCACACTGAGTCATCTCTAACCCCTCTCCCCCAATCTGGAATTCTTGATTTGGTAAATTTGTGATGATGAATCTGATCTGTACCAACGAGAAACTCTAGAGTCTGTGCTGAGCCTGGAGGTGTTTCAAGGACAGAACACAAAATCCCTGCCACGAGGCTAAGGACTCTTCTTTTTTGAGGCCACATCTGCTAAATGTCCAGCCTGAACTTTCACCAACTCCAGCAAGAATTTTTAGAGATAAGATTAGCCTTGGCCTGGCATGGTGGCAGCCACCTTCAACCCAGACACTTAGGAAACAGAGGCAGGTGGATCTCTGTGAGTTTGAAATCAGCTTGGTCTATAGAGCAAGAGCCGGGACAGCTAGGGCTACACAGAGAGATTCTGTCTCAAGCAAACAGAAAGATTAACTGAGCCAGCTGTGGTTCGGGCTGAGGCAGGAAAGACTGCTATGGGTGTGAACATAGTTTGAACTACACTATCAAGACTGTCTCGAAAACCTGAAACCTTGTCAGGGTATCCTTGTTAATCATATCCTTAATCCCAGTACATAGGAGGCATATGCACATGGATCTCTGTAACCAGGAGCATTTTGTTCCCAGAATAATGACTCTGAGACTTAATTATTTATGAGTCAATGCTTAGGCCATAAGCTTGGGCTTGTTCCCAACTAGCTAATGACAAATATCTCATTTATTCTAGTCTATGTATACCATATGGCTATTTACCTCTCTTCAGTTTCATGAGTCTGTCTCCCCTGAGCCCAGGGTGAAATTCCAACCTCTATCAGAATTCCTGCCTTCTATTTCCTGCCTCTTGCTAATAGGCCATCAGCTCTTTATTGACAGGTGATGGGTTCACACAGTACACACACAAGAGATTCTCTCTACAGATCTCTGTGAGTTTAAGGCCAGCCTGGTTTACATCAAGAGTTCTAGGACAGCTAAGGCTACATAGAGAGACTATATATATATATATATATATAGCCACTCCCAAAAGTACATATATGCAAGATTATTCTACAATTTATATGGAAAGGCAAAAGAACTAAAATAATTCAAATTATTTTTGAAAAACAAGAATAGAGGAATCCTTTTTAAGGCAAGAATTTCTTGCCTTATCTATCTTCAGTATTTGCTCACATCAAAACTGTGATATGGGCAAAATAATAAATATCTAAGCATAATAGAAAACCAAGGGCCTAGCAAACACAGAAGTGGATGCTCACAGTCAGCTATTGGATGGATCACAGGGCCCCCAATGGAGGAGCTAGAGAAAGTACCCAAGGAGCTAAAGGGAACTGCAACCCCATAGGTGGATCATTATTATGAACTAACCAGTACCCCAGAGCTCTTGACTCTAGCTGCATTTGTATCAAAAGATGGCCTAGTCGGCCATCACTGGAAAGAGAGGCCCATTGGACTTGCCAACTTTATATGCCCCAGTACAGGGGAATGCCAGGGCCAAGGGGTGGGGGTGGGTGGGTGGGGGACTGGGGGGGGAGTGTATTGGGGACTTTTTGGATAGCATTGGAAATGTAATTGAGGAAATTACCTAATAAAAAAAAAAGAAAGAAAAGAAAACCAAAAGCTACCCTCAGACAAGCATAATCAAGTGGCTTTTGATTTAAAAGTTTTAAAGTTACATGGTATTTATTTTGGAGCATATTTGTGGGGGAGGGGCACATAATGCCATCATACACAGCCTTCTTCCGTGTAGGTTCTGGAGACAGTCCTCAGGTTATTGGGCGTGGTGGCAAATGCCTTTACCCACTGAGCCACGATCTCACAAGCCCACAGACTTACTGTTGACAAAAGCGGTTCAATCGAGGAAAAGTTAGAGTTTTATTTTATTTTATTTTTAAGGTAAGGTCTCAGGCAGAGGCAGGCAGATCTCTGTGAATTCAAGGACAGCCTGGTCTACAAAGTGAATTCCAGACCATCCAAGGCTACACAGAGAAACCCTGACTTGGGGAAAAAAGCCAAATGAAACAAAACAAAACAAACAAAAACAACAAACAAAACAAAAAGATAACAGTCCAGATTGATTTCAAAGTCATGATCCTTCTCTTTGCCTCCCCCAAATAGTATTTAAAACATTTTAAAATTAATTTAAAGCCAGGCAGTGGTGGCACATGCCTTTAATCCCAGCACTTGGGAGGCAGAGGCAGGCAGATATCTGAGTTTGAGGCCAGCCTGGTCTACAGAGTGAGATCCAGTTCAGCCAGGGCTACACAGAGAAACCCTGTCTCAAAAAAAAAACAAAAAAACAAAAAACAAAAAACAAACAAAACAAAAACAAAAACAAAACACCCAACATCTATTTGGCGTTGGAGAGATGGCAGATGGCTAAGGGATTAAAGTCACTTGTTCTTGCAAAGAACCAGGGTTCCCAGCACCTCCATTGTAACTTACAACCACCCAAATTCCAGTTCCAAGGCATTTGCTGTCCTCTTCTGGTGTCTTTCAGCAGGCGTGCATGTCACTTATGTGCATTCATGTAGGTAAAGCACACATGTACCTGTGAGAGTCAATACTCTCTTTCTAACACGTGGATCCCAGGAATTAAGCTCTGGTTATCAGGTTTGTCAGCAAAGTGCTTTTACCCTTACCCACGGAGCCATCCCTAATTGTGTGTGTGTGTGTGTGTGTATTTGTTTGTTTTGCTTTTTTCCAACTCTGTGTAGTTCTCCTGCACCACCACTGCATGGCTCCAAATAGTATTTTTAACAAATGGTGTGTTATTGGACGTCTATATGTAAAACAAACAAAAACTCTCTTACCTCAATCTCACAGTTCTGGATGCTCCCACCTACAGCACTCCTTAACTTCTTTTTGCAGAATTGGAATAGGGCATCTTTAGGAGTGCTTGTAAGGGTGACCCCAAACATACTTACTTTCTCTCACTTCCCGGGTTTCCCAGACTCTTCCCTCAAGGTCCTAGAGGAGATTTTACAGATCTTCCTAACGTTTTGCAGTGAGAAACACGCGAAAATCCTGCCAATTTCAAGGAACCTGTTTTTCTGAGCAAGAATGCCCCCACCTTAGGTGCTAGGCTGATGGGAGGCGGGGACCACTGCTGTGACAGGAGCAGCCCCGCACCCTTGGGAAAGCTAGAAGGCTTTACTCTGGAGGCCCTTGAGCAAGGAAGCCATCCTGCGCATCCTCCCCACTCCCAGAAAAGGAAGGGTATAACAACACTGCAGTGAAGGAGCCCAGGGTGCTTCCGGGTGGGAACGTCGCCGCAGTGATGGGGAGACTCGATTGAGGACAATCGCTTTGGTGAGCACACAAACGAAGGCACATGCCGCAAAAGGGGAGGTTTCTGCAATAACCTATTTGCTTCTTGTGGGGGGCGAGGCCTAAATGGTTTCCGATGCGGTGATGAGGGAGGGTCACTGCAGTGAGCGGGAGTCCACCCAGGGCGGGGTGGTGGTGGGTGGGCCACTGCAGTGTTGGGAAGAGGGGGGATGTGTTTGCAGACTCGGCCGCCCTGTTTTGCTCACGAAACTCCTTACCTCCAGAAGGATGGAGAGGGGGCGCTCAGCTTCACTGTGCCGTTGGTAGGGGTCGTGCAGTGGCTGGGGTACCGGCTCTCTGCACTGCGGTCTCTTGCCTGGCTCTGCCGGCCTGAGCTGACGCGCGGAGGCGGTGCGGTGCCCGAAGGAACGGAGCCGCAGCCCCCTCCGCAGTGGCGGGCGGGGCAGAGGCGGGCTGGAGGGGCGGCCTCTTGGAACCCGGGCGGGACTACCAGCCAGCAGCCCGGCTGGCGCCCCTCTCCTGGCTCACAGGATCTCAGCGGTAGTTCCGAGGTGGATCGCGCAGGTGCAGGAACAAGGGCAGTCTGGACATCAGAGGAAGCATCACCCACTCTTGTCTGGTCGCGACGCCCCACAACTCCACCAAGAAGTGACGGTGAGGCTTGGGCTGCCCAAAGGGAGGGGGCGATCCCAAGACCCACCCTGTAGCATCCCCTGCGGCTACCAAGTCTCAGGCCAGCCTGGGCGGGGAGAGCCGCTCTAGACCAGATGACATGGACTCCCGCTGCCGCGACACCTCTGCACATCTGACCTCCCGAGACGCATTTTCCCGTCCCTTTCTAGTTCTTCCTACTGCAACCTTTCAAGACGGTCTACAGCCTCTTTCAGTACTCCAGTCACGAAAGGCAAGGAGAGATAAAGACTGCAGCCTTTTCAGCTCCCGACCTCACCCGGTCCCTGGGGACCCTTGCGAGCTAGGGGCGCCTAGGGCAATGCTGGCCCTTTAAACCTTTGCTTTCCACCCAGAGTATCTTCCATCTCTCCAGAAGCACCACTTCCGACAGCTGGCAACCGTGGAGAGCCAGAAGGCAGGGGGCAGGTACGGGGGCGGTGGTGAGGCCCCGAGAAGGTGCAGGAACAGCTGTGGACACCCCCCCTAAGCCCCCCGGCTCGAAACCCGCAGCGGGACTGGAGGACGCCTGGACTGGAGGGTTAACCATTAACCCTCCACTCCCCCATTGCGGAGAGCTGTTCCCTGCTCCTGCTACCCAGGTAACGGGCGAGGATGTCCATCTTGCCATCCTTGCACACACACACACCCCTCTTCTTATCTGCCCTGCCACCTGTCTGCCTGGAGGCTGCGGCTTGGGAGTGGGAGTGGGGGTGGGGGTGGGGTGGGAGTCTCCCGACTCAGCCTTGCTCCCTCTGCAAGCTTTCATCCCCAGGTCCCCAGGTACCCGATAGGGTCAGGTAGCATAGCTAGCTTTCATGACGCTGGACGCCCCTCATCCAGCCCCTGTTCACTCAGGGTGGGCACCATGCCTGGCCTGTACTGCCCCACCAGCTGGACGCCGCTGCCGCTCACCGACTCTTGCGTCCGGGCCTATGCCAAGGGACCCTGCCTCAGCCTGCGTGCCCGGCTTACCTACCACAACCCGCAGCCCCAGCCGGTGGACGGTGAGACCTGGTGCGGGCGCGGGGAGGTAGCAAATACCAGGCGGGGTTCGAGAGCAGGTCTGCCTGTTCCTGCTCGCAGGCGTGTTCGTGTACCCTCTGGCTGAGGCGGAGGTGGTATCTGGCTTTGAGGCCGAGGCGGCCGGACGGCGGGTCACCTTCCAGTTGCATAGCAGGCGCCGATCGCAGGCCGCCTGCTGTCGCGCGCTGGGCCCGGAACTAGGGACCTCTACGCCCCGCCGCTGCGCACAGGGTAAGCTCCGAGCCCGAGCCCGCGCCCTCGAATGCCAGCTCAGGTTCTTGCATCCTCGTGCCTCCGCTAACACCGCCAGCCTCCTTTCTTCTTCCAGACACTGATTTTATTTTCCATCCATTGGTTATCCCTTTATCCAGCAGTCATGGACTGGGCATCTGACCTGGACCTGGTGCTGAAAGAATGTGGCCCAGGCTGAGTCTGTCGTTTGCAGCTAGGCAGACACAATAGGCACAAAGTAACTTTCAGGGTACCAAAGACCTCTACTGTCCAGGTAGCCGTAGTCTCTTTAGGATGAGGCAGGCTATCTCCTCCTCAATCCCTTGCCTCTTAGACTACACACATGAGCCGAGTTCCGGTGAACCTATGAACGGACTAGCTCCAGAATCAAATCCACTGTCCTGTCTAACAGCCCAGGTTCTCACTCCTCGCTAAAGCTCAATTTATACTGCCCTGCTCTACCATCCGCTGGCTCTAACTAATGTGTTTGTGCTTGTTCTCTGAGAGTTACTCAAATGCTTTCTCCTTATGGAATTCTCCCTTATCCTCCACAAATAATTGATTGTGCTCCCCCCTTGTTCCCCAGTCAGAAGCACTTAAGAGGGAGAATAAATGTCACTGTATCTGCTTGTCTATCTCTCCCGAAACATTGCCTCCTGAGCTTGGGGCTGTGCTTTGGTCATTTCTAGGTCATTTAACATAGAACCTGGGACAAAGGGATCCAGTGAGTACTGGAGGGCATGGAAGTCCTGCCCTGTGCTGTGTTCTGAGGTTTGCATCCTATTTATTTGTTTATTTATTTATATATGCATTTGATTCTTGCCCATACGACTATCAGGTAAGAAAAAAAGAAAGAATCCAGCGGTGCGGAGAGTTGGATTAAGCCTAACAGACAGGTAGAAGCAAGAATAAAGTCTAGGTTCTAGCCCCAGGAATGTTCCAGAAAGAGGAACTAGCATTGAACTAGAAGAGTGGGAATTGGTGAAGGGAGATTAGGGGTGATGGTGTAAACACTGTGATGGATACACAGGACTCCAAGTGGGTTTCAGCTCACAACACCTGGGTGTCCTAGATACAGAGAGCACAGAGTGTGCACTGTTCCCTTCAACCTCTTTTTTTTTGTTTGTTTGTTTGGTTGGTTTTCCAAGACAGGGTTTCTCTGTGTAGCCCTGGCTGTCCTGGAACTCACTCTGTAGACCAGGCTGGCCTTGAACTCAGAAATCTGCCTGCCTCTGCCTCCCAAGTGCTGGGATTAAAGGCATGCACCACCACTGCCTGGCTCCTTCGACCTCTTATTGGGAACAAAAGCAGTGGCCATGCTCCTTAAATGGGTGCTTTGCATTAGTTATTCATTTATTCATCACCATAATCTTTCAGATATAATTATGTTCTCCATTTTATGGATGAGGAAATGAAGGGTTCCCAAGAAGATTGTCAAATGACACAATTAGAAGTCACAGAGCTGAGACTCAAAACCTGACTCTATTCTTCTTACTGGCAGGACAGTCTGGCCTTGAACTCTCAGAGATCTGCCTGACTCTGCCTCCCAAGTACTAGGATTAAAGTCGAAAGCCACCATACCAATCTCTCTCTCTCTCTCTCTCTCTCTCTCTCTCTCTCTCTCTCTCTCTCTGTGTGTGTGTGTGTGTGTGTGTGTCTTTCTCTGACTCTACTCACTCCTCAATTCCCCTTCCCATGCCCTAAATAAACTATTCTACACTATACCCATCCTATGGCTGGTACCTTAGGGAGAAGGGATGCCTCAGCATGGACTGCCAAGGCACCCCTCCCACCTCACCATACCTGGCTCAACAAAACATATCCTGATTTTTTTTATAAAACACAACAGGGTTTCTCTGTGTAGACCAGGCTGGTCCGTGTGCCTCTGCCTCCCAAGTGCTGGATTTTTTTTTTTTTCTTATTGGATCTTTTTTCTTCCTTTTATCTTGTCCAGCAAGTATTTCTGGAAAAGATGAACAAATGATTGTTAGATAAAGCAAAACAAGGCTGCAAAGGTGAACTGGGACCAGACTGTGTAGTCACATCCAGTAGCAGTGGCAAATCTTTTAAAATACTCCCCCATTCCCTATCCTCCCTCCCTCCCACCCTGACCCCCCACCTCAAGGCTACAACAGAGCCTGTGCTTTGCATGTAAATGCCATTTTGTGTCCTTCAACCTGCTTCTAAGCACACTGCTGCCCTTCACCTCTTTGAAAAGGTAGAGCCCAGGAGCCACCTTAGTGAGTACTGGTGAGACCTTTCAGAGCAGAGGTGCAGAGAATCTGTGAACACGTCAGGTCCCCTGTCTAGAGGGAGGTGTCAGTCCACAAGAGAGGCTCTTTAGGGTGATTGCAAACTAAAGTTAAACAGTGGAAGAATGGCTTTCCAGGATCTTAGGAGTGGAAACACCCCTTTTCATCAGTCCTCCAGTCATGTTATTCCGTTATTCCCTTGTGCAAGAGCACAAGCTGTTGATAGCCCACCCATTCCTTCTATCAACCTGACTCTCCCACCATCATTCACCTCATGTGTCATCCTGCCTCATGTGCCTTGCCCACTACAAAGTCCTGCTTTGCCTGGCATTGTGCCTCAGTTTCCCTACTGATATCCTTTTCTCTGCCCCCTTCTAGTGCTCTCTGAAACCTTTTCTTACTTATCATAGGTCATCTTGTCTTGAATCTGGCCCAAGCCCGGTCCACACTGGTGTTGCCCACTGGCCTTGTGGCTGCAGCTGGTACCATGACAGTGACCCTGTGCAGCAGCCGGGAGTTGCCCTCCAGGCCTGATGGGGTGATGCATGTGGCCCTGCCCACTGTGTTCACCCCACTGGCCCAGCCAAACCTGCCAGGGTCCCCCAGGTCTCCGGGGCTCTGTGACGACAGGTTGGGCCTATGGTGATTCTCTTCATCCCTCCCTCAAGTTCTCTGGGTCTGTTGTGGGAGAGGGAGTCCTAGGGGCTAGACTGAGTGAAGCAGGGAGGGGGCCAGTCAGCCAGAAAGGTTAGTGACTTTCACAAAAGCCTAACACCCCTCCTCATGCTCCCCTCTAGCCCCACCAGCTGCTTTGGGGTAGGCAGCCCTGAGGAGGAAAGGCCGACCTGGGAGCAACCAACTGCCCCTCCGGACGTGTTCTCAGGCCCTGCCCGCTGTCCTGCTCCGTATACCTTCTCTTTCGAGATGCTAGTGACCGGACCATGTCTGTTGGCAGGTGGGCTATCTGGTCTAGCCTAGCCTCCCTGTCATTATTGTCAGACTGGGGAATAATTTGCAGCTCAGAGGCGAGAGGACAGAAGTAAAAAGAAGACAGCTGCCTGTCTTGGGAAGCACTAATTAGTAGTTTTTGGTTTAGCCTGTTTGCTCTTTTGTTGGTTTGAGACAGAGTTTCATATAGTCCAGGCTGGCTCAAACTTGTTATGTAACCAAGGATAACTTTGCATTCCTGAGCCCCCTGCCTCCACTGCCTGTGCCAGACTGGTTTCCACACTAGTTTTAACAATGTCATTAATTTATATACTACTCCATTCATCAGTATCAAGAGAGATACAGTGGTCCTGGTCCATGTAAAGGATTTTCTTTGTGTAAGAGGTGGGGGGGGGGGGAGAAGAAGGATGCTAATTGACTATGTAACTTTCTGACCAGCTCCAGCACAGAACTGGGAACTCACCACATTCTAGCCCCTTTAAGCAGATAAGTCCTTCCTTGTCTGTATAAGCCTGTATAAGCCTTCTGTAAGTCTGTATAAGATAAGACTCTGAGCACTCAGCTAAATCAGCTATAATCCCTGCCCGTAGCCACCGTCTTGGGGCCTAAAGTGAAGTGACTTTGACCCCTCTTTACTTCTGTTCCTCAGGCCTGGAGAGCCCCTCTCATGCTCTGCGTGCAGATGCCCTCCCTCATGCCAGCTCTGCAGCAACTATCCGTGTCACCCTGGCAGAGGGCCACCAGTGTGATCGGGCTTTGGAGATCCTCTTGCATCCCAGTGGTGAGAGATGGGGCACACAGTAGGCCAGCACACCCCAGTTGTGAGAGATGGGGCACATAGTAGGCTAGCTCTGATATGCTTAGGAATGGCATGGAAGCAGTTTTCAACGACAGTTCGGAACCCCGAGCAAGACGGGGCCAGGTCATCTTGGAGGATGCTGGAGTCTTCTGAAGACAGAAGGGCTGGTCAGCCTGGGGTTTCAGGGGCAGGGGCTACCTGACAGGGCTGTGCCTCTTCTTTTCAGAGCCCCATCAGCCACACTTGATGCTGGAGACTGGCAGCTTGAGTTCAGCAGAATATGAGGCCCAAGTGAGGGCCCGCCGTGACTTCCAGAGGTTGCAGCAAAGAGACAGTGGTGGGGAACGGCAGGTATGGCTATGTAAGGCCAAGCTTTGGTACTGGCTGAAACTGTACATAAGAAATAGGAAGATGGACCATGTCAGGATGAGGGGCCTCTGTTCTCAGTCTGCTCTCTCAGTAGGTGCTTCCACTATCACAGAGAGCATCCATAGTCCTAGAAAGCCCTGCATGAATCTCTCTGAGATAACCTTTTGAGGGTGGAAGGAGATCTAATGTAGATAGACAACACCCATGCTATCATTCAAAAGAGAGCCCCTCTAAGTGAATCGGATAGAAAAAGTCCCCAAGGCTTGGTCCCTCTGTCCCACCTGGACAGATCTGCCTTGCCCCTGGCTCAGGCTAACGCAGGCTCCTGTGCTCAGGTCTGGTTCCTGCAGCGACGTTTCCATAAGGACATCTTGCTGAACCCTGTGCTGGTGCTGAACTTCTGCCCAGACCTGAGCTCTAAGCCTGGACACCTGAATGCAGCTACCCGGGAGCTCCTCTTCCTGTTAGATGGCAGTGGTGCAGGACACAAGGCATGTGGGGCTCAATGTGGCTACCCTAGGCATGGGAGCAGGGGTTGGCAGCAGCTGAGGTAGGCATAGGTAGCCTTTTGAGGCCAGGAGTTATCTTGTTGCTTAACATACAATCTACCAGAGGGGGAGCACATTTTACCTCTGCCTCTTTCATACATGCACATGTCTTTCCCAGACTCCAAGAGCCACTCTTTTTGACTCATTGAGGCAGGGTCTGTCTATATAACCTTGGCTGTCCTGGAACTCACTATGTATACCAGGTTGGTCTTGAACTCACCTGCCTCTGTCTCCCGAGTGCTGGGATTAAAGGTGTATGCCACCGTCTCTGGTGCCAAAGAGGTCTCTCTTTTCTACAGAGTCATACTCTGTAAGCCAGACACAGAGACAAAAACTTCTCTCTCTCTCTCTCTCTCACATACACACACTCCTCCAGAGAGTCCCCACACCCAAATGTCTCTCACATACTTCAAGGCTTCCGTCTGTTCCCAGGGACCCACTTCCTCATATGTTCAGGGCTTCTCTGGTTACCTCAGCCAGCCCCCTGTTTAACTACAGCTTGAAGAAGATAAACAATCTGGTATTCCTTGTTCTCTACCAGTGCCAGTAGGGCTTCTCATGTTTTTTTCCATTCTGGCTTTCTCCAGGATGCCATTGTTTTGGCTGTAAAATCTCTCCCAGCTCAGACGCTAGTCAACCTAGCCATATTTGGGACATTGGTACAGCCACTCTTCCCAGAGAGCCGGCCTTGCAGTGATGTGAGTATGGGTCAGGCTTTGGGGGGCTCTATGGAGAGGTTTCAGTCCAGTCCAGCCCAGCCCAGCCTAAGACCTCTGTCTCCAGGACACTGTGCAGCTGATCTGCGAGAGCATTGAGACTCTTCAGACTATGAGTGGTCCCCCTGATATGTTGGCTGTATTGGATTGGGCCTTAGGGCAGCCCCAGCACAGGGCCTACCCTCGACAGCTGTTCCTGATCACTGCTGCCTCGCCAACGGCTGCCACCACTCACCAAGCCCTGGAGTTTATGAGGTGGCACAGAGGGGCAGCCAGGTAGAGTGGCAGATGTAACTAGCTAAGACTGATAGCCCTAAGATACTCCTGAATGTAGCAGCTACTTCCCTCCCCTGCCAGGTGCTTCTCCTTTGCATTGGCACCTGCCTGCCGCCAGCTGCTTCATGACTTGTCTGTCCTCAGCAGAGGGCAGGCTTACTTCCTGAGGCCCGGGGAGAGACTTCAGCCTAAGGTGAGTGTGAGCCTATGCTCGCTCACCTACTCCTGGAGGTCTCTCTCTAGAGTTATACACAAAATCTGAAAGGAAGCC